>NC_085140.1:365070999-365416778 GCF_024139115.2 Armigeres subalbatus | reverse complement strand
GGTAGCTCTATCATTTTTGTTCTATTTATCAATTAGGTACTAACTTTTTCTTAATATTTGCAGATTGCAATTTGACCATGACAAGAATTTAATTTTCATATTTTCCTACAATCTGATTGAGAAAAAACCCTGAAATCGTTCCGTCTCTTTACTTCGTGAATACTTTACAGTGCAGTGATTTGACATAGTTGAAGATATGTATGCCATTTAAACACATATAATCATAACCGTGAAACCTACTTCAACGAAATGTCAACATTGTCAACTTTTTCAAGTACACCAAGCTTTGTTTCACCAATCCATAAGCAGCATCTCCCTGTCGCTCCCAGTGTATTTTTTTTTTTGTCTGTGACCAATGGGGGTTCAGAAGGGAGCGAACCAATGCCATCACGTCTCAACGATTAACACGTTTCACGAATGCACGCGGCATGTTTTCTCCTCCCCTTCTCCATGTTTCCGATCAATATTCCCATGAAGGTAAACACTTTTTACCTACATCTGTCCATCCGCTTGCGGACCTTCTTGACAAGATCCGAACAACAGCAACAACAGCAGGCGAAGATTCACCCCATAAATGTCGGCTTGTTGCAATAACTGCGAAGCACCTCAGCTTCTCATAAAAATAGCAAATACCATCGCGTTGTCGTCGTCGTCGTCGCTTTCTTCCGACTCTGACCCTGAACATATTATGTACGGCAACGATGATGGGCTAGACCAGAGGAAGCAGGAATCGGGCCCAGTGGGTCTATCGATGGGATCCCATGTTACTTATGGCAGCTAGCACATCGCTCACGAGTTGAGCCGGCTGGTAACGTACTCGACTGGATCGCATCGAATCGCAGCATCTATTGGTATGCCCGCGAGCAATGATGGCCATACGTCATAAATTCAGGTCATATGAGAGGGAGAATTTTCGTTCCATTCCCACGCCCTCTGAAGGAAGGGGCGCACGTGCGTGCTTGGACCTCAAAGTGCAAGCAGAAATAAAAGAGAAAACATATTTTTCACCTATCACTTTTATGTTGTGTTGCTCTATGGATAGCCTAGGTCACGTCGGTAAGGTACTACAATAGCTTTCGATAGGGAAAGGGTACATCTATTGTATTTTTTGACACAAAAGTTGAGTAGAGTTGATCACTATATGAAGAAAATTTTAACTGCTGGGCAAGGTGTGCTGATTGGGTGAGAACTTGTTCAAACTATTTTGAACCTCTCACAAAGCGGACGTCGGATATTGCTGCGGTGATTGGAATTTATTCAGGAAGTGGGTTGAAAGTGAAGGTGATACGCTTGCGGGCAACGGAAGACCTATTATGCTTAGACATTTTTCAATATGCTTTCATTTTCGAAAATATCTTATGAAACCATAATTAGATCCCACTACGTAGTGGTCCGTATGTATTAATACAATAATAAAAGGGTTAAAACTCTCACGATGATCTAGCATCCTTGTGCTTCTTAAAGTCAAAAGTTTCAGTTGAAACGTTCATCTGAATAATCTTATGTTTATTTCAGCAGCATTTGAATGCTTTCATTGCTCACATGAATTCAAATTTCAATAGATTTGGTGGTTTAAACAAAAATGACTATTTCTATTCTTCATCTCATGACCATAATGGCCAAACACATAAATTCACTCGTAAAATAGTTTCTAATACATTTATGAACGAATATTACCATTGCAATGCAATATTAGTTATTCGCTATCGAGCTACAACGAAATAATTGGAAAAGTCCTTTTATTTCCACTTAAATTTAACGATTCACGATTCTTTCACCTCACCCGTAAGAATTTTGCTCAATCCACTGGATATACAGACAATCATTCGTCTACCATTCATTTCTCTTACAGTTGAATCAGGCCCATTTGTCAAAATATGTTTTAAATGCGTTGGAAAATCACAGCAACTTTTTGTGCTCCACGCCTTCTTGATACATTTGGTTCGGGTGCTAATTTTTTTAGACCCCGAGTACACTGTCGCTAACCGCAAGTCGAGCACATCTGTATATGGACGCCCATATACAGATGTGCTCGACTTGCGGTTAGCGGCAGTACAATTTTGACTCAAATCCCGAAAAGACTCATATTCCGAAAACTTGTCACATGGAGATTTATCTGAAAAATTTCGTTATTATTGCATTAATAAGGGATTCTAGGCAGGCGCACAGATCAAGGTCATTATATTTGCTTAACAGTAAGATAATGTTGAAATTTTGCATTTTAGTGCTTTTAAGGTGGTGTTCGGAATTTAAATCAAAGTGTTAAGAATTTTAGATAATTTTTACTATGGGTGGTCAGCATTTGAGACAAAGTTAGGAAGAATAAAATCATTTAGCATTGATAGTTACATATAATCATTAAAATATGAATATCAAGCCCTTATGTGAAAGTTCAATCCTTTGCTAGCTAATGTAAAATAGTGATTTATTAAAATATTTTAAATTTTGTGCCATAAAGACCTCCGAAGTGAAAAATGTGCTTAGGGAGCATTAATGGATCTTCCCTTAAGTGTTCGGAATATGAATCAAAACGATAAACCGGTCGGAAACCACAACGAACGTATCTGTAGAAGGAGTGGAGGCGTTATGATGATACGAACACAGATCATTTCATTTTTATATATACAGATATGCACGAAAGTCCATTGCCATTATTGTAGTTCCGGCCGGATTCAAATAATCTGGCCCTCGATCTTTACACAGTTTTGCACAAGTAAGCTTTTCGGGAACGCTGTTCTACATACAGTAAATATCTAAGTATTCTACAAACAGTCAAGCATTCTACAAACTCCTTTCAAGAGGCCCGGAAGCCTCCTTTCAAGAGGCCCGGATGCCTCGTTTCAAGAGGCTCGGAAGCCTCATTTCAAGAGGCTTGGAAGCCTCCTTTCAAAAGGCCCGGAAGCCTCCTTTCAAGAGGTCCGGAAGCCTCCTTTCAAGAGGCCCGGAAGCCTCCTTTCAAGAGGCCGGGAAGCCTCCTTTCAAGAGGCCGGGAAGCCTCCTTTCAAGAGGCCGGAAGCCTCGTTTCAAGAGGCCCGGAAGCCTCCTTTCAATAGACAGGAAGCCTCCTTTCAAGAGGCCCGGAAGCCTCCTTTCAAGAGGCCCGGAAGCCTCCTTTCAAGAGGCCCGGAAGCCTCCTTTCAAGAGGCTCGGAAGCCTCCTTTCAAGAGGCTCGGAAGCCTCCTTTCAAAAGGCTTGGAAGCCTCCTTTCAAGAGGCTTGGAAGCCTCCTTTCAAGAGGCTTGGAAGCCTCCTTTCAAGAGGCCAGGAAGCCTCCTTTCAAGAGGCCAGGAAGCCTCCTTTCAAGAGGCCAGGAAGCCTCCTTTCAAGAGGCCAGGAAGCCTTCTTTCAAGAGGCCAGAAGCCCCCTTCCAAGAGGCCAGGAAGCCTCCTTTCAAGAGACCCGGAAGCCTCTCTTCAATAGACCCGGAAGCCTCCTTTCAATAGACCGGGAAGCCTCCTTTCAATGGCCTTTCAAGAAGCCCGGAAGCCTTTTTTCAAGAGGCCCGAAATCCTCCTTTCAAGAGACCCAAATATCTCATTTCAAGAGGCCCGAATGCCTCATTTCAAGAGGCCCGGAAGCCTCCTTTCAAGAGACCCGAAAACCTCCTTTCAAGAGGCCCGAAAGCCTCCTTTAAAGAGTCTCGGAAGCCTCCTTTAAAGAGGCCAGGAAGCCTGCTTTAAAGGGGCCAGGAAGCCTGCTTTCAAGGGGCCATGAAGCCTCCTTTCAAGAGGCCAGGAAGTCTGCTTTCAAGGGGCCAGGAAGCTTCCTTTCAAGAGGTCAGGAAGCCTCTTTTCAAGAGGTCAGGAAGCCTCCTTCAAGAGGCCAGGAAGCCTCCTTTCAAGAGGCCAGGAAGCCTGCTTTCAAGGGGCCAGGAAGCCTGCTTTCAAGGGGCCAGGAAGCCTCCTTTCAAGAGGCCCGGAAGCCTCCTTTCAAGAGGCCCGGAAGCCTCCTTTCAAGAGGCCCGGAAGCCTCCTTTCAAGAGGCTTGGAAGCCTCCTTTCAAGAGGCCCGGAAGCCTCCTTTCAAGAGGCTTGGAAGCCTCCTTTCAAGAGGCCCGGAAGCCTCCTTTCAAGAGGCCCGGAAGCCTCCTTTCAAGAGGCCCGGAAGCCTCCTTTCAAGAGGCCCGGAAGCCTCCTTTCAAGAGGCCCGGAAGCCTCCTTTCAAGAGGCCCGGAAGCCTCCTTTCAAGAGGCCCGGAAGCCTCCTTTCAAGAGGCCAGGGAGCCTTTTTTTAAAAGGCCCGGAAGCCTCCTTTCAAGAGGCCTGGATGCCTACTTTCAAGAGTTCCGGAAGCCTCATTTCATGAGGCGGGGAAGCCGGCTTTAAAGAGGGCCGGAAGCCTCCTTTCATGAGGCCAGGAAGCCTCCTTTCAAGAGGCCAGGAAGCCTCCTTTCAAGAGGCCAGGAAGCCTCCTTTCAAGAGGCCAGGAAGCCTCCTTTCAAGAGGCCAGGAAGCCTCCTTTCAAGAGGCCAGGAAGCCTCCTGTCAAGAGGCCGGGAAGCCTCCTTTCAAGAGGCCAGGAAGCCTCCTTTCAAGAGGCCAGGAAGCCTCCTCTCAAGAGGCCAGGGAGCCTCCTTTCAAGAGGCCGGGAAGCCTCCTTTCAAGAGGCCAGGAAGCCTCCTTCAAGAGGCCAGGAAGCCTCCTTTCAAGAGGCAGGAAGCCTCCTTTCAAGAGGCCAGGAAGCCTCCTTTCAAGAGGCCAGGAAGCCTCCTTTCAAGAGGCCAGGAAGCCTCCTTTCAAGAGGCCAGGAAGCCTCCTTTCAAGAGGCCAGGAAGCCTCCTTTCAAGAGGCCAGGAAGCCTCCTTTCAAGAGGCCAGGAAGCCTCCTTTCAAGAGGCCGGGAAGCCTCCTTTCAAGAGGCCAGGAAGCCTCCTTTCAAGAGGCCAGGAAGCCTCCTTTCAAGAGGCCAGGAAGCCTCCTTTCAAGAGGCCCGGAAGCCTCCTTTCAAGAGGCCCGGAAGCCTCCTTTCAAGAGGCCCGGAAGCCTCCTTTCAAGAGGCCCGGAAGCCTCCTTTCAAGAGGCCAGGAAGCCTCCTTTCAAGAGGCCCGGAAGCCTCCTTTCAAGAGGCCCGGAAGCCTCCTTTCAAGAGGCCCGGAAGCCTCCTTTCAAGAGGCCCGGAAGCCCCCTTCAAGAGGCCAGGAAGCCTCCTTTCAAGAGGCCCGGAAGCCTCCTTTCAAGAGGCCAGGAAGCCTCCTTTCAAGAGGCCCGGAAGCCTCCTTTCAAGAGGCCCGGAAGCCTCCTTTCAAGAGGCCCGGAAGCCTCCTTTCAAGAGGCCCGGAAGCCTCCTTTCAAGAGGCCCAGAAGCCTCCTTTCCAGAGGCCAGGAAGTCTCCTTTCAAGCGGCCCGGACTTCCCCTCTCAAGAGGCCAGGAGGCCTCCTTTCAAGAGGCCCGGAAGCCTCCTTTCAAGAGGCCCGGAAGCCTCCTTTCAAGAGGCCCGGAAGCCTCCTTTCAAGAGGCCCGAAAGCCTCCTTTCAAGAGGCCCGAAAGCCTCCTTTCAAGAGGCCCGAAAGCCTCCTTTCAAGAGGCCCGAAAGCCTCCTTTCAAGAGGCCCGAAAGCCTCCTTTCAAGAGGCCCGAAAGCCTCCTTTCAAGAGGCCCGAAAGCCTCCTTTCAAGAGGCCCGAAAGCCTCCTTTCAAGAGGCCCGGAAGCCTCCTTTCAAGAGGCCCGGAAGCCTCCTTTCAAGAGGCCCGGAAGCCTCCTTTCAAGAGGCCCGGAAGCCTCCTTTCAAGAGGCCCGGAAGCCTCCTTTCAAGAGGCCCGGAAGCCTCCTTTCAAGAGGCCCGGAAGCCTCCTTTCAAGAGGCCCGGAAGCCTCCTTTCAAGAGGCCCGGAAGCCTCCTTTCAAGAGGCTCAGAAGCCTCCATGCAAGAGGCACAGAAGCCTCCATGCAAGAGGCACAGAAACCTCCTTTCAAGAGGCCCGGAAGCCTCCTTTCAAGAGGCCAGAAGCCTCCTTTCAAGAGGCCTGGAAGCCTCCTTTCAAGAGGTTCGGAAGCCTCCTTTCAAGAGGCCTGGAAGCCTCCTTTCAAGAGGCCTGGAAGCCTCCTTTCAAGATGCCCGGAAGCCTCCTTTCAAGAGGCCCGGAAGCCTCCTTTCAAGAGGCCCGGAAGCCTCCTTTCAAGAGGCCCGGAAGCCTCCTTTCAAGAGGCCCGGAAGCCTCCTTTCAAGAGGCCCGGAAGCCTCCTTTCAAGAGGCCCGGAAGCCTTCTTTTAAGAGGCCCGGAAGCCTTCTTTCAAGAGGCCCGGAAGCCTTCTTTCAAGAGGCCCGGAAGCCTTCTTTCAAGAGGCCCGGAAGCCTTCTTTCAAGAGGCCCGGAAGCCTCCTTTCAAGAGGCCCGGAAGCCTCCTTTCAAGAGGCCCGGAAGCCTCCTTTCAAGAGGCCCGGAAGCCTCCTTTCAAGAGGCCCGGAAGCCTCCTTTCAAGTTGGGTGAAGCTAAATCAGTTTAATTGGCAAGAATAGTCTTTCTTCCAATTGATAGTTTGACAAGCAGCGCATTCCAGACCACTGCATCACCAGAAAGAAATTGGTGGCTTTTGTGAAAAGGCTTGCAGTGGCAGACATCTATACTGATTTTGGTGGGGTATTAAGCTGCTCACGTACCGATGTAATTTTAGGAGTCTTTCTGTTGTTGCACAGGAGCACGTTTTTTTGTGTTTTAGGTGCTGGTGAGTAAATTTATTTTATTGTTAAGTAGTATTTTTAACACAAATCAATTAACATCCGATTTCCAAAAAAACATAGAACGGTGGAAATGGTATCAAAACCCTGCAAAATGTTGTAATAGTTTCCAGGATAACCTTACTTTAGGCTTTGTAAATCGTGATTGTTCTCGAAAACATCCATTGGGGTAGGTTTGCCCAATTTAGTGTGGGCTTACAAATTAATTACCAATCCCGCAGTAAAAGCAGCTTTGACAGAAGAGAAAATTATATCTAACGTAGGCGTACGCTGGCGGAGGGAAAGAAAGTAGCGAGAGTTGTAAAAAGTACACTGAAAATTTTGAAAAGACTGGAAAATACCTACCTACATTATACAAAATTACATGCACTACCTTTTTTTCTACTTATAATCATTTTCCACTGATACATTTGATGCGATCAACTTATTTTAACAAACTTGGCCAACCTACTTCAGCCGCATTTTTTTATTCATAACTTTTTTCCTCATATTTTCATCGATAATTTTTTTACAAGTTTATTCAAGACATATGTTTATGAATGTGAAACCCGTTTTTCGGAAAGTCTAACCAGAATGAGTACAGACGTTTCGAAAGCAAAACTCGATCTCCCCTAATAGAGTTTTCCGCTTGGTCAAATAAGTATTATCCTATTCCAGTTTGCATACGTATCCATTTATTACCCTTAAATCACCTATGATCATTCATCATTGCTCGGAGAGGGATCAATGAGTTTGACCGGCACTTGAAGCACCTTTCAAGCATTGAGATACAAAATGACCGCAAGATTGCATCCCTGGCTGGCGGCGGTGTAAACCTGGAAGCAATAAATTTACTTCAAGTTTACCTGTCAGTTGTATTCCGGATCGGTTTACCCGCTAGTTGAGCATAGTTAGCTTGAATCATCCCTCTGTCTACGTGAAACATATTTGTCTTCTTCGTTTATAGGGGAAGGTGGTGATTTCCTCGACATCTTACATTATTCACATAAATTTTATCGCTTTGTTAAATTTTAAGTTTTTTAAATTTTTGTCTTTCTCGTACAACAAAGTTATACCGAAAGGCTATATGATCACTCCACAACCGAATTTTTGATAGGGGTCCATATACCCATAGTTTTATATACCAATGGACTTGGCTCGACAAACTGAGGTGATGTCTGTATATGTGTATGTGTACATGTTTTGTGTACACACTTTTGGGAACTTAGCACTGTCCAAATTACTTTGAACCAATTGTTTGCTATAGAAAGTGACCAGATCGGACTATGGGAGCAGCAGTTATGGCCAAAACACTATTTTTATTCGCAAAACACGCTGCAAAAACACTCTTCTATATATATTTTTTGCACGAGAGAGGCACCAACACCGCCAGATGGATAATTCAAGGTTATTAATTTAACTTTGCATTCATTTCCCGTCAGATATGTTTACTGAGTTCAAAACAATTGTATGGATAAATTGATTAAGTTTTATTTCAATCCATCCATCTACAGTATTATTTGTATGCTTATAAACTTTTTGAATTAGCGATCGGCCGCATTGCCCTTTCGGCACTTACACTCCCCTATGAAGGAAAATCACTCGAACCATGCGGCAATATGATCCGATGTGCGCACCCGCGGTGCGGACAGGAGAATGCTTTTAATCAAATAAATTACAAGTTTCGCATCTGTTGATTGGTTGGTCGCATGGGTGTAGGTACCGATAGCAATTGCTATTGAAGATGGCGCGCTGCTTGCTGAGGTACTGACGTATCGTGTCTTAGCTAAGCGTTCGTCAAGATAGGCACATGGCAAGATCACGGACAAATGTTGATTTGCTGGACAAGTGAAAGCGACCATAAATCCTGCTGATTAGCCGAGGGCCCGTGATGGCTGCTTATCGATATTTAAGTGGACTTTGATTGAAAAATAGTGTGACGGAAATGAAAATATGGCGCACTATGAACAATTTATTGGAATAAATAATTTTTCCTCTATTATGTCAACAGAGGTATTTTAAAACAAATCAGCACATTAATAAAAACTTTACATAATTTCCTGATATTCCTTAATTTTGCTCTTATGCCTATTATAAAAGGAACGGCCCGAGCATCTACTATTGGTATAAAAGCATACCAATAAGAAAATCCTATTGGTATGTTTATATACAAAAAACGAACAGTGGGTAATGTCTGTGACATAACCGCTAAGTGGACGTAGGACTTGACATAATATGTCCAAATTTCTCACATCAACTATTTTCGATAAATAATCGTCGTTGCATACCATTCCTTGGCAAAATCTTCTCATCAAACCGACACAGAAATCAAATCTACCTCGAACAAGAATCATCAAAAAAAAAATTCAGGAAGTATATGTCCGGTCCTTAGCCGTGCGGTAAGATGCGCGGCTACGAAGCAAGACCATGCTGAGGGTGGCTGGGTTCGATTCCCGGTGCCGGTCTAGGCAATTTTCGGATTGGAAATTGTCTCGACTTCCCTGGGCATAAAAGTATCATCGTGTTAGCCTCATGATATACGAATGCAAAAATGGTAACCTGGCTTAGAAACCTCGCAGTTAATGAACACTAAGCTGCGAGGCGGCTCTGTTCCAGTGTGGGGATGTAATGCCAATAAGAAGAAGAAGAAGAAGATCTGTCCGGTCACGAAATATTAGCCTCGACAATGGCAACCTTCCCACTGAAGGACTGCCTGAAAAAAGCCACAAGTTGGCTCAGCAGGGGATGTAGACTGTATCTCAGCCCTTCCACTGAAGTGCCTTCTAATCTGTGCGATAGCGACTGAAGGAGAACATTATTTTTCACTCTTAGAGCCTTGAAAAAGGCTGTTTGCTTCGGCTTAGTGCAAAAAGTAAGAAAACGATCTTTTCAAATAACCGTGAATTTCTAGTGATGGAATAAAAAAGACTTATAGCTCTGCGAGCGAATCCACTTTCCTTTAATACTTAATTTCTACTTAATTCTGAATCTTCTCTGCTTCCCAATTGGTGGGCCAATCAGTGCCAAATAGTGTTTTGTATCCCGCTTCTTTGTCAGCCAAAGCGTCATCATCATCAACGCGTTCGAGAAGGGCTTCTTCTTTTTTACGCTTGTTGCTCGCTGCTGGCGTCTATTTCCTAACGGGACTTTTCGCTTGATACAGGCCAATACGCCGGGCAAGCGAGCTTAGAATTGCAGTTCAGGTGGGAAGTAGGGGAAGAGGCCCCAAAACGCCCCCCCGATGCAAAACGCCTTTTGTAGTTTCCCTCATATTTACCGTCATTAAGATGTCCATAACAAAACTAGATCTAAAATTATGTAGGATAGGCGAAGAAAGTTTCAAAATAGTGCATGGGAAGGTCGGAAAAACCGAAAATTTCCACATTTTGAAGAAACATCTAACATTTTGGCGAGGCAAAACGCCCTAGTGGCAATAACCTACAAAGTACTTGCGTCTCCACGGACTATCCATACTAGAGTGCTGATTCGCCGACGCGTGGTACTTTGTTCCCTAGGAGCTGCCAGCTAAAAGGCGTTTTGCCTCATGAGTTTTCCGGCAACAGAATATCACCACTTTTTTGAAATGTGAATATTATCAATATGGTTGAGATTTTTGACAATTTTTGAATGGCATCAACTAGCTATCTTGTTTAACTGATGCATAATGTAAAAATACCCATGAATAGCGTTACAAATAAGACAATAGAGCAGTGTTTGCTTAGCTAGGGCATATTGCCCCCCCCTTCCCCTACGTGTTCTTTTCTGAGACAACATTGTTAGTAGTAGAAGGAAGAAAACACCCGGACATGGGATTTCGGGTGATAAGATTTAGAATTGGTAACATGGGGCGATCATTCAGTCACGTTCGCTTTGTGTGCGGTCAGTATCAAAAACAATGTTTATCTACATATTTTTTTATCAATGCCAAAAAATCCAACATTTGATGAAAAATCGATTGATAGTTTATTAATGTTTGAGCTGTTATCGGTGTTTTTTTTATCCAAATAAGATTATGTGAGAGATTTGGACATCTTATGAATCTTTAAAGGCATGGTCAAGCGAAGTCCTTCGTCCACTTCGCTGTTAAATCAGAAAACTATCCACTGTTAGTTTTGACGCTATTTATGAAAATCACGCATAAAATTTTATCTCTAGAATATTGGATTTGGCACCCAAGTACAATTTCTATCCCGAAGGGTATTGAAAGCTTTGATATTGATCCCTATTATTGGCTCTCTGAAGAACCGTTTGTTTTTTGGACATACATGCTGCATCATGTGGCTTTTCTTCAGCCTGTCTCGACTCAGCACCGATGCCGGCCGGTCTCGGCTCGACTCTGCTGCTGCTGCCGGATCTGCTCAGCATTGCTGCTTTGTCGGGTCTGTAGGGTGGACTGCTGATATACTGGCTAGGTTTCGGCTGATGATGGTCGCTTCGATGGTGTCCGGCCGAAAAAGCAGTCGGTGCAGACTTCATTCCCTGCTACAAGGTGTGAGTGCTGGTCAATCGCTGATCCGGTTGCCTCGCTTGTCCCGGTCAGAATGAAAGGAAAAATCGCGTTGCGCTATTTTATGAGCTTCTCGGCAGTCCCAGCGGCTGTTCATTCGCTGGTGTCTGCACCAATCAGAACGTGGTAATGGAATGATGCAAGAATTATGCGGTACCCATATTTATAGGTTCCCTTGATCTCAATGCTTTTCATTGAAAACAGTTTCATGCCTATTGAAACAAGTTTTCAGGTCTTATCAAGCATGGACATGAAAGGCATACTTGAAATCTGTCGATTGAGGGCTTACCACAGAAATTCGTCCACTGAGACGAACGCTATTAACGTTTAAAATCTTTCAACACAGCGTAACGCGGTCGATCTGAATATGTTGAAATGACACCCGTTATAGTAAAGAGAGACGTAAGTCCTACGTCAAAACTAGATGCTCACGAGTGAATTGAAGCGCTTTAAGCCATTTAACGAAAAACTCTCTAAGCATCCGGATTATCTTTACTTTTTTTGTGTCTTTATTAACGAGACTTGCAGCCCTAGGCTGGCTCGTCTCGACAATCATTCTGGTCATAAATTCAATTATTAACAAATACAATTATTTCATATAATTCGTTTAATATTTTTCCTTTTATCTTGCTTGTGTTTTTTCGTCATCCAAACTATCCATCTGTCAGGATCCGTTTGAAATTCCGGCTCGTCTTCTGTCTTCACATCGTCGTCGTCATCCGTTGAAAGTTGATTCAACTCTGTTCGGCTATCTGAAGGAGCTGATTTAGTATTTATTTTCTTTCGTGGTGGTGATTTCTCGTTCGGTACATCCAAGCGCTGCGCTGTTCGTTTCGACTGGATATTCTCTTTCTGCTGCGAAAGACTGGAAATTGTCATCGTGTTTGTTTCGTTCGATTGCTTGGTGCTACTCGCCTGGGGTGGCGATGGATTCGATCGTGTTGGTGTTGGTTTCGCAATATCCAACTGCGCCTGAGTCGACTGTTTCATAACACTTGCTTATGACTGTTCTGTTGACAAATTGTGTACCAATAGTTTTTTGTTTCTTGCACATGGTATGCCGATGTGTGCATACTCGTGGCAGTGCAGACAAGTGAGTCGCTGTCCCTTGTAGTCGATAGTCGCATCTTCGCCGAGGATAGTAATAATCGATGGGATGTTTTTATTTACTACCATTCGGGCTATACGAGCACCGGTTCGGACGCCAGCAAATGCGGTCTGCTCGCCCCACAGCAAATCGCGTACATTCATAACGTCACCGTATGCGGTTAGGAATTCGGCGATCTGGTCGTTGGATATATCGTTGGAAAGGTCCAGCAGCCGCACTTCCACAGCTCCGTCTTCCATCGTAATTCGTAGCTTGTACGTTTTATTCCCGAACACAAACTTGTGTTTGTCGTCATGCTGTTTCACAATCATCTGTGCAAGAGTGAGATTGGTTACCTCTACAAAGGTGCATCCAAGCCGCTTGCTTGGTTGAAGAAGAAGTACGTTGTCTCGGGTGAGACCAAGTTCTTTCCGTATGAATTTATGGATCTCATCATGGGAAAGTTGCTTTGGAAATAACGAATAATCTACGCGAAAAGTATTTTTACAGCGTGGCATCGCGGAAGCTACTGTTACTACACATGTGCAATAAGACACTCAATGTGATACAAATTTAGAAAAATCCCGCGAATGACTTGTGAAAAATGTGTGTCGTATAAAAACGGACTGATCGGTTCGAAAGTCGAGCGCAAACTGCATCTTTACTTGTATACCGTATACACAAAATATGATCATTGACAAATTATATTCGATCATTCGAACACGTTTTTGGACGATGTATTTTGATGATGAATTTTGGTGAAAATTTTCACGGTTCAGAAAAGTGTCCCCGAGTACCGGACACTTTTGTATCATGTGCAAATAAGACCAAGTTCCTATTACGTAAATTAAATACATCATGTAGTAAAGAGTAAAGACATCATGTAGAATAGTAATATTTTTCATTTACTTCAAGTTGTAGATTTTAAAACGTGTTAGTAGAGCTTATTTGACTCTCCAGCTCAATTTCTTAGATCCTGCCCAAAATTTCCTCAATTTTCAATGACATCTCCAAATTTTGTTTCTGCTTATTTCTGCGGTTTTCGGATACATCTGAAAGAAATAATAAATGAATTGAAGACATTTTTAACAAAACAGGTGCAAAGAATGCTATTTGATCACATGGAAAAACTCACTGTCCGGACCCGGGGGACAACTACCGGATACAGAAATTTGATTTTGTACCATAAACACATTATATATCTAAAACCCAGATTAATCCACCTAGCGTTGGTGGTGTCTTTCTCGCAATTAGTTAAGACACCAAACTTATATGGGGCCTATATGGTTCGGTGTACCATTTTCTTCATAACTTTTAAACGCAATGACCGATCGTTTTAAAATTCAATAGTGATCAACAAGGCTTTGTCCCCTGTCGAATAAAACTTGTTGCGAGAAAATCGGTTAAGGATTACTATACGAAAAGTAGTCTAATGTTTTCTTTAGATTTTGTGCACACACATACACACACAGATACATACACACGGACAGACAGACATGTGTTCAGTTCGTCGAGCTGAGTCGATTAGTATATAACACTATGGGTCTCAGAGGCTTCTATAAAAAGTGCGTTTTCGGAGTGAAATGATAGCCTTTCGGTACAACTTTGTAGTACGAGAAAGGCAAAATCATGATTACTATTTGAAATATGAATAATATTGACCATCTTGACATAATCACAATGTATTCCATTGATTTTAATATTGTTGATTCAAACCTTCTAAAATAAGGTGAAACGTGAAATTTATTGACGTTTTTGTTCAATTTCAAATTTTGTAAAAAGTTTATGACATGAGGATCTGATATTCCATGCAGGTAAAGGACTTTTCAATAGCTTTCTTTTATACTACAATATACAGGGGTTGGACAGAATGATCGGGACAGGCAAATTTTTTATCAAAATTCAAATGACCATAAGTCCGTGAAACATCAACCAATTTCTTTGATTCTGACAGTGTTCGACGGAAAAATAAATAAAGTTTTGGAAAACTAGTTCAAATCCATGGTCAGACCGCTGGATACCGAAGATAATCCGGAATACTTGAGGGCATTTTAAAAATGCTATTTTTTTAGCGTTTGTACCTTTCACTTGGGTATTTACAGAAACTAGAGAGCTTTTCCCAGAAACTAGAGCTATGTTGACGTCACAGATCGGACAACAAACACCTGAGATATGGCCGCTTTCGTGAAATCCGTGAATCCGATTCCACCAATTGTCACACGCACGCTACTGTTCGCGTAGATAGCGTTCTTGCTGCAAGTGGTACCCCATGGCCTTTTACTAATTATATCACTATGGGTATCAAACTTCATGGTTTATAAAAAAGATATTTTAGTTACAAGATAAAGATTGTCGCTGTCCGGAGCATCTTTTGCTGGCGAGGATAGGGAAGCTAAGTTAAGCTAAGAGTCAAAGAAGGAAAATCCATACGATTTGACAGCTTGGTACCCAACATGTTCAGGACAGCAAAACAAAGGGAACCGAAGCGACAATCTTTATCTAGTAACTAAAATATCTTTTGTTTATAAAAGTCATTACAATGCAAATATTTTTTGTAGGGGAGAATGATCTAAAATGTACCCATGGGAAAAATAGCCCAACGAATTCGTTTATACTACATTTCTGAGCGAATGTTTCTATTACCTACATACTTAAATTTTGCCACCGATCTTGGCTGTGCAAATCTCGGTTAAAGTTCATTCGACTAAATTAACGTAGGATAACGATGAATGCTCTTATGAATGCTACAATGAATAAACGATTCTTTCAGCTGATATCCGCAGAAGTTTACTAGCCAAGCGCTTGGCTGTGAAGATCTCGATAAAGGAATAACATTTTACAATTACTATTTAACATTAACTATTCAGTACCGATTAGTAAGTAAGAAATAAGAAAAAATCGCTTTTCTTTTTTCCTATCTAAATGAAATTCTTCTGATGTTCTTATGAATTTCCAAAGGAAGGTGTTCTAGATTCGATGGAAATTTTAAACGGATGTTCAAAAAAAAAAAAATAATGGAAGATGAAAAGTTTATTTTGGAAACACTGAGCTCGTTGTCTCTTATAATTTTGGAAAATCCTAAAAATAGCAAGGGGTCGTTCAAAAATGATGTCACAGGTTTTAGGTTTAGGTCTAAGATTTTGTGACAGCACAAAAAAGCTTAAAATTTCGGGAAAATAAGATTTTTTCAAATTACCTCCCAAATTAAAAATAATTGGAAACAATTTTTTCGAGGAAATTCAGACTCAAGTACACGTGAAGTGAAAATTCCGAAGTTTTTATTGTAGAAAATTGAACGAATTGTTCGCGTAACATAAGAATACTCAGAAGATAATTACCGAAAAATTAATACGATTGTCTTTACCAAATGTAAAAGATTTTACAACCGTTGTCAACGATAGTTTTCGGACCGACTCACACCTCTAGAACAATTGGTCGGGGTTCAGCCAAATCACAACAAGCGCCAATGAAAAATTTCCAATTTATTGTCAAAGTTTTCATGAAACAGATTCAATAATTTACAAATCACATCGGACACGTTCAAAGCCATAACTGAGGATATCCTAAAACAAATGTACGCATGATTTGACAAAAAATACTTCCCGGTTTCATTTTGCGTACAAACTTTTACAAGTCAGTCGAAAAGCCGCTTGGTGCGTTTTGGCTGAACCCCGACCAATTGTGATTCCAATATTTGCTCAGAAACACTGCGCCAGCTGTTATTTCATGGGGTACCACTTGATGCAAGAACGCTGTCTACGAGAACAATAGCGTGTGTGCTACAATAGGTGGCACCGTATTCGCGGATTTCACGAAATCGGCCATATCTCATCTGTGACGTCAACATATCAATCAGCTCAGAAAAAGCTCTATTTTCCGTACAAAATATAAAAAAGGGTCAACATTTCACCCAAGTGAAAAAAACAAGCGCTCCAAAAATAGCATTTTTGACATGCCCTCAAACAATCCGGATTATCGCCAGTATCCAGCGGTCTGATCATGGATTTGAACTTGTTTTCCAAAACTCGATTTATTTTCCCGTTGAACGCTGTCAGAACCAATGAAATCGGTTGATATTTATTATGGTCATTTGAATTTTGACAAAATTCTGCTTGTCCCGATCATTCTGTCCAACCCAGGCTACTGACATCCTATTGTTTAGCCCATCGCCAGATCGTAGCGCGCTTGTCACCGGATCGGTCCAATCCCTATAAGATGATAGAGGGATTTCTGCAAGTACCGTTTTTAGAAGTGTTCGGTATTGGGAGGTATCCGGCGCGGGGGGATCTCCCCCTAATGACCATTTTTCATGCATGAACTGTCCGCAGTTTTGATTTAGGTAATGAAACTTTCAAAAGTATACTGGCTGTGCATGTGCTAAGACAAGACAAGACAAGACAAGGTAATGAAACTTTCAAAAGTAATGTCAGATTTCGAAAGCGATTTTCTCGAGTTTAGCGGAATTAGCATTCTTTCAGACAATCCAGGGGAAGTTCCATCCGGATTATCACATTCTAAAACGTCGAGCTTGGTATAGGTTGAGAAAAGTTTAAAAAAAATAGCAATGGGTAAGTTTAATCAACGCACGTGCATGTGAGAAAAACTTGTCATTTATAAATAAGCACATCTGACGCTTTGAGAGTGGTTGTTGTTGTGGTTTTGTTAAAATAATCAATTTTCATTATATTCTTAGATCGACGATATGTGGTATTGGGAATGCAGATTACAAAGCCACCGCTAAGCTTGTACCGAAAGAAAATGCCATGCCCGCTAGTGTCGACTCGATTTTGTCACGTTTTCGTCCCGATTTTATCACGTCTCAATTTTGTCACATTTTTGAGAATTTCAATCGTTTTTTCTATTTATGTAAATAATACTGCAAACAACATTGATTTTCATGAAAAAACTTTCACCGCCTGTGGTTTATTATAAATGATTTCTGAGTACCTGTCAAGATTTTTTAAGCCTTTTCGACGAGAAATTCATTCCATTTATTTAGTTAACATCTAAACAGATAACACTGAATCAACAATTTGACGCCACAATGCACGGTTCGAGGCCACATCTCTCCATCCTCGGATACGCCCCACGCTCGCCAAGTCGTTCTGCACCTGGTCTGCCCATCTCGCTCGCTGCGCTCCACGCCGTCTCGTACCTGCCGGATCGGAAGCGAACACCATCTTTGCAGGGTTGCTGTCCGGCATTCTTGCAACATGTCCTGCCCATCGTACCCTTCCGGCTTTAGCTACCTTCTGGATACTGGGTTCGCCGTAGAGTTGGGCGAGCTCATGGTTCATTCTTCGCCGCCACACACCGTCTTCTTGCACACCGCCAAAATGGTCCTAAGCACCCGTCTCTCGAATACCTGAGTGCTTGCAAGTCCTCCTCGAGCATTGTCCATGTTTCATGTCCGTAGAGGACAACCGGTCTTATAAGCGTCTTGTACATGACACATTTGGTCCTGTGGCGAATCTTTTCGACCGCAGTTTCTTCTGGAGCCCGTAGTAGGCCCGACTTCCACAGATGATGCGCCTTCGTATTTCACGACTAACGTTGTTGTCAGCCGTTAGCAAGGATCCGAGCTAGACGAATTCCTCGCCCACCTCGAAGGTATCCCCGTCTATCGTAACACTGCTTCCCAGGCAGGCCCAGTCGCGCTCGGTTCCGCCCACAAGCATGTACTTTGTCTTTGACGCATTCACCACCAGTCCAACTTTTGATGCTTCACGTTTCAGGCGGGTGTACAGTTCTGCCACCTTTGCAAATGTTCGGTCGACAATGTCCATGTCATCCGCGAAGCAAATAAATTGACTGGATCTGTTGAAAATCGTACCCCGGCTGTTACACCCGGCACTCCGCATGACACCTTCTAGCACAATGTTGAACAACAGGCAAGAAAGTCCATCACCTTGTCTTAGTCCCCGGCGCGATTCGAACGAACTGGAGTGTTCGCCCGAAATCTTCACACAGTTTTGCACACCATCCACCGTTGCTTTGATCAGTCTGGTAAGCTTCCCAGGGAAGCTGTTCTCGTCCATAATTTTCCATAGCTCTACGCGGTCTATACTGTCGTATGCCGCCTTGAAATCAACGAACAGATGGTGCGTTGGGACCTGGTATTCACGGCATTTTTGAAGGATTTGCCGTACAGTAAAGAGCTGGTCCGTTGTCGAGCGGCCGTCAACAAAGCCGGCTAGATAACTTCCCACGAACTCGTTCACTAATGGTGTCAGACGACGGAAGATGATCTGGGATATCACTTTGTAGGCGACATTGAGGATGGTGATCGCTCGAAAGTACTCACACTCCAGTTTGTTGCCTTTCTTGTAGATGGGGCATATAACCCCTTCCTTCCACTCCTCCGGTAGCTGTTCGGTTTCCCAGATTCTGACTATCAGTTTGTGCAGGCAAGTGGCCAGCTTTTCCGGGCCCATCTTGATGAGCTCAGCTCCGATACCATCCTTACCAGCTGCTTTATTGGTCTTTAGCTGTTGAATGGCATCCTTAACTTCCCTCAAGGTGGGGGCTGGCTGGCTTCCATCGTCCGCTGAACTGACGTAGTCATCTCCTCCGCTGCCTTGACTTTCACTGCATGTACTCTCAGCACCATTCAAATGTTCCTCGTAGAGCTGCTTCCACCTTTCTATCACCACATGTTCGTCCGTCAATACGCTCCCATCCTTATCCCTTCTCATTTTGGCTCGCGGCACGAAGCCTTTGCGGGATGCGTAGAGCTTCTGATAGAACTTGCGTGTATCTTGAGAACGGCACAGCTGTTCCATCTTCTCGCACTCCGCTTCTTCCAGGCGGCGTTTCTTCTCCTGAAAAAGTCGGGTCTGCTGTCTCCGCTTCCGTCTATAACGTTCCACGTTCTGCCGGGTACCTTGCTGCAGCGCGACCGCCCGCGCTGCGTCCTTCTCCTCCAGAATCTGTCTGCACTCTTCGTCGAACCAATCGTTCCGTCGACTTCGACCCATATACCCGACGTTGTTCTCCGCTGCGTCGTTAATGGCTGCTTTAACTGTACTCCAGCAGTCCTCAAGAGGGGCCCCATCGAGCTCACCCTCTTCCGGCAACGCTGCCTCGAGATGCTGCGCGTATGTAGTGGCGACATCAGGTTGCTTCAGTCGCTCTAGGTCGTACCGCGGCGGTCGTCGGTACCGAACATTGTTGATGACGGATAGTTTTGGGCGCAGTTTAACCATCACCAGATAGTGGTCAGAGTCGATGTTAGCGCCACGATATGTCCTGACGTCGATAATGTCGGAGAAGTGCCGTCCATCAATCAGAACGTGGTCGATTTGGGATTCTGTCTGCAGTGGTGATCTCCAGGTGTACCGATACGGGAGGCTGTGTTGGAAGTAGGTGCTACGAATGGCCATATTCTTGGAGGCGGCGAAATCAATTAGTCGTAGGCCGTTTTCGTTCGTCAGCCGGTGAGCGCTGAACTTTCCAATAGTCGATCTAAACTCCTCCTCTTGGCCAACCTGAGCGTTCAAATCTCCTATGATGATTTTGACGTCGTGGCTTGGGCAGCTGTCATACTCACGTTCCAGCTGCGCGTATAATACTTATCATCATCAGTGCTTCCGGAGTGTGTGCTATGGACGTTGATTATACTGAAGTTGAAGAACCGGCCTTTGACCATCAACCTGCACATTCTTTCATTGATCGGCCACCACCCGATCACGCGCCTTTGCATACCGCCCATCACTATGAAAGCTGTTCCCAGCTCATGTGTGTTGCCGTAGCTCTGGTAGATGGTATGATTACCTCTAAACGTTCGCACCATTGATCCCTTCCAACAAACCTCCTGCAGCGCTACGATGCCGAATCCACGGTCCTTGAGCACATCGGCGAGTATGCGTGTGCTCCCGATGAAGTTGAGAGATTTGCAGTTTCACGAACCGAGTTTCCAATCGCTAGTCCCTTTTCGTCGCAGTGGTCTTCGCCGATGGTTCCGGTCCGTACTCTCTTGTTGATTGTTCGTTGCTTATGATTTTTAAAGGCTGGCTTGCATGACCTGACACCAAACCCCCTTATATTCCGGAGGACCATTCATCCTTATTTCAGGTGGACCAAGGTGAACAGTTTAACTTAGAGTTCCTCGCTGGCACTCAGACGATGATCAGCCGCCCCTAACAAGGAGAGACGATGTTATGAGCCGATCCTGACATGGAGAACAGACGCTCAGTAAGATTTGCACCTCCGGAGAGGAGCAAACCCCCCCTTCCCTGTCAGCATACGACCATAGTTCCCACCGGGGTTGGTTACCCGATCTTCCCTAAGGTTGCTCGTATCCCGGCCAGCACCGCGGGGAGGTAGGGATAGGAGTTGCTGGGTAAGAGGCTAAGGACCGCGAGATGGGGTCTATTTAATTCCTTCAGGTACGCGAAGTACCAATGGTACGCTTTACCCAGCATTTGCCGTGCCTCGACAAGAAATAACGGGTGCCAATCACGCATTTTACCTTTCCAAGGCATAAACTGATTTATATTTGGTCGGGGTTCAGCCAAAGCACACCAAGCGCCAACGAAAAATTACCGATTTTTTATGCACAAATTTTCGTTTATCAGATTTAATTGATCGCAAATCGTATTGGATATCCCTCAACCCCATAGCTGAGGATATCCTACTGCAAATGTATGCCTAAATTGATATGAAACAACATCCGTTGTCCTTGAGCGAACAAAATATCACAAGTCAGTCGAAAAGCCGTTTGGTGCGGTTTGGCTGAATCCCGACCATTTGTGGAATGAATTAAAAAATAGCAATTTTTTTCTTTTTTGTCACATTTCCTATTTTATTACCCCAAAATTCCCCAGGGGGTGATAAAATCGGGATATTACTGTATGTTTTTTCTGTCACCGAAAACAGCCATGGTCCTGACCCAGACGGTGTAGCTAAAATGAAGTAAGGGAGAACGGTCCAAAATGCACCCTTAAGTTTTTTCGATGTTTTCACCAATATAAACAAGAATACTGAACCATGTCACGTGTAGATGCAAAATTTACAAAACCAGCTACATTTCACAATGATCTTCCATTCAAAACAATAAGGGTTTCATGATTTTCTAAAACATTCAAAAAATGTTGTTAAAATAGACATAAGGCAATACGTCCGAATGGTGGTGTAAAATGACTCAATTGCATGTAAAATAATGGTTGTTTGTTTTTCCTTAATGGATTTAACTACAATCTTACGGGTGTAGTGGAAGGATCGCAAATCGTTAAACGTTAAACGAAGACGAATCCAAGTAAAAATAAGAAGTAGACACACGACGGTGTTAACTTATAATAAATTATAGATAAATTGTAATTGAAATCTGATCGATGTATGATACGGAAAAAGTTCCGAACTGTATAATAGATGTATTTTTGGAAAATATGCAAAAAAACTATAATAGGTATAGTAATTCAGAACTTTTTTTGTATCGTACATCAATCAGATTTTAATTACAATTTGTCTAGAATTTATTGTAAGCAATTTAGAATGATATTCTTATGCTGTGCTGTAGGATCTGTCAAAGTTAACACCGTCGTGTGCCTTCTTCTTATTTTAATTATATTCAGAATTATTCAGAAAGACTTTGAATAGTTCCTAATGTTTCGAAAAGAATCAATCGATTGAAAAATATGTAGTAAAGCAGATTAAAAAAAAAACAGAATTACCTACTTCGCAAGAAAAAAAATCGTAAATGAACTTAATCTGGAAATTAGAATGTCTGTCCGTTAAATACGGTACGTATGGTCAGCCTACTAATCCTTATCCAATTTGCTTGCATTCATCGCAGAAACCTGTCCCATTGTTTCCTATTGAAAATTGGCCAGATCGGACTATGGGCTCGGAAATTATGGCCAAAATACTATTTTTTATAGAAAAATTGCGTAAAAAAATGTCAAATTGCGTAAAAAAAATGTAAATAAAATGGCATAATGGACGTTTGGCATAATTCTGCCTTCTTTATGTCATGGGCTGTTCTTTCGGATGTTTTATGCCTAATGTACCTTATACCTATTGTCCATCATGCCTAACGTACTTATGCATAACGTCCTTATGCCTAACGTACTTATGCCTAACAGCCCGGGTAGAAGAAATCAGCAAAATAATATCAAATTTTGCTATTAATATATGAATAACTGAATAGCAAAATATGATATTAGTTTGTTTGATATAGTTGCTAAAATAGCAAAAATAATAACAGACATTGCTCTAGCAAATAACTCATAAATAACTCATTTTGCTTTTATAATAACAAACCAATAACAAAATATTTAAAGAAAAGAAAATATCAAAATCAGTTATTATTGATATGTTGAAAATGCAAATGATAAATGAATAACAAACTTTGCTATGATTGCAAAATTTGTTCTTTATTTGTTTTTCTGCTCCTTTTTACAATAGCATATAAATAACTAATTTTACTATTATAACAAAATTTGTTGTTGAATAACTAAATCTGATATCTTAGCAAAATTTGTTATTATTATGTTATTTGTTTGTTATTAACCTCTACCTGGGAGGCTATATCCTTTTTAAAGAGTGGATCACATCCACAATTATCTTATTCCAGACAGATACATAATATTATAGGAAGAATGATAACATTCATTACTGTGGTAAACACCTACTTCTGAAGAAGAAACATTTACCGTTGTATTATTCTGGGCAGATGTATTCCTTTTAAAGAAGGAATCACTTTCACCATTGCCTGGTTCCAAAAAAACACGATATTTTTTATAAAAAGAATTCATATCCACCATTGTCTGGAAATGCTCCTTAAACGAAAAACAGTGCTCTGTAAAAAAAGAAATGCTCCATAAACATATAAAATGTAATCTTAGCCAACATGCTATTCAAAGCATTGTTTACGAAATTGTGCACCTGGCTCACAGACAAACAGACGTCCCAGACAATTGCACATCGAATAAAAAATGTTTGGCAATACGAATTTTAATAAAATCGCATTGCATTTAATATGCTAATCGGTTTATTCATTAACTTCCCCGCATAACCACACACGACTTGAAGAACTCGGAATTGTCTTCTTTAATGGCTCTACATTCCTACTGGATCTGAGCCTGTTTTTCAGCTTGATATTCTATGATTAGCATCTCCTCAGCTATTAATTGAAGCATTTCTATGTCCGTCATTGCATGAGTATGTATTTCGTGTGGCAAATACAATGGATACACTATGCACAGGGAGTGGAGAATTGAGTTCGCCATTTCCGGATTGGCAATCCTACGCCTCTACTCGCAAGGCTACTGGAGACCGAACTCGAAATTGTAAAGCACACAAAAAAACTGCTACTGAGACTACTTTCAAAAATAAGAGCTAAATAGTCGCCTTACAAAAATAAACCTGAAGGAACGTGGCGGTGGATGCTTTGACAGCACGTGCAGTTTGTATTGTTAATCAATTTTACTCATTTACATTTTATAAGTTTATGGAGCATTTCATTTTTCACGGAGCCATTTTTTCGTTCAAGGAGCATTTCCTCAAATTAAGGAAAGTTTTTCTTTGGTTTAGCATTTTTTATTTTAGGAGCATTTTTCTAAGTTTAAGTAACATTTTTTATTTGTTCATGGAGCATTTTATTCATCCTAAAAAGCATTTTTCTTAGTTTTCGGTTGAATAGGGTTACCAAACAAAACAATCATCAATAAACTCTAGGGGCTATACAATTGTGCATAAGATTCTAATTTATGATAGCCAATTTTAAGGTACCCTTTGAACTATTTTATAATAATTCTTTTGTCAATATACTGCGCAATTATCATTAATTACGTAGCAAATCTTTGCTTTTTTAAGGAGCATTTTTAATTGTTTACGGTACATTTTTTTTCATTTTTACGGTACGCTTTTCGAATGTTTACGGAGAATTTTATAAATTTCAAGGTAATTTGTTAGATAATTTAAGGAAAAATGATCACTTTTTAAAGGAGAATTTTTCAATTTTTCAAGGGTAATCATGAATCTTTCATGATGAATTTACCATTTTGCCAACAAATAGATACACTATTACCCGAATCCCCAATATCGTAATCTGGAGACTGGAGAGAAGCCCGGTGATTTGTACGGTTAATAAGTTCGTAATTTTGTATTCGTAGCTCCTTGTAGTTACGCCAATGGGTTTTGCTGAACCCTTCCAAAAGCTTAACTACTATTTACAGTGATTAATTTTTTTCTTTCTTTTATTTCAGGTTCGTTTTCTATCGATCATGAACTATATGGGGAACGGCTATATATGTGACTTATGTACATTAGAACGACGGTAAGATTAAGTAACTATCCTTGTTAAACGTGCCTTAAGAATGAACATTTCATCATGAGAAACGGTAAGATTTTTTTCCAAAACAAATAAAAAATCACCCATGTCCATGTGGAATGCCTACCAGTTATCATGGTATTTTATCTTGCGTGTTAACACTGACGGATGATTTCATTTTTTTTATCTATTGACATGTTTGCCTTCAGCAATGGAATAGTTCCGATACTAATGCAGTAAACAACTCTTACTCGTTAGCTACGCAGCCTTATCCAGACCGACACAATCAGTTCATTAGTTATTGCTGCCAAAAAGTTTCCCAATATGACGAAACATCGCATTATGACTCATTCATTTTTCCTCCATATTGCTTAAGCTCATAAGACCCGACCGTAAAGTCATTACAATTGCTACACACAATGCACCCGTTCTACAGCGGATGCTGGCGCTCGCGCTCGGGATCAACCTTTACCTTTTCCATGCCGCCATTTGACCGCGCGTGGATACATAGAGGACTGGGGCACGATTTTTCCATGTTCCAGGCACAGAGAAATATGAACGAAACCGAGAACAACAAAGGGCAAAAACGGAGTGCAGTATTATAGGCGCCAAAATTGTCACCATGGAGAACCTGGCGCCGCGCTCCGTGGTGCCGTGGAACACTTGTGCTACCAGCCGATCACCAACGAGAGCGTAGACAAACTGGTAAATCGTCAAAAGTGTTTTTTTTTTTGCTAAGACCCACTCCGTCACGATACCTCAGGCTTATCTCTGGTTGAATCTATTAACTGTCGTCGTCTTTGGGGTGACTTCCTTTTCTAGAAACTGTTGCTCCTTCGGCATTGTCAATTCCATTAGTACCCTGTTCTATAGCTGTTTTGGCGCTTAGTCAGTGCTGACAATTTTAGGAAAATAAAGACGAAATATTCTATAGCTAGATGACTTAATATGGGTAGGTAATTTATGCAGTCATAGAAATATGTATAGGAACGGTTCGACACTTCATCCCAAAGCTCCTATTTCCATCCCATCAAAAGCAAAGCAATGAAAAGGAATTTGGATTGTTTATTATTTTTGTGATTTTTTTTTCTTCAGTGAGCAAGCGTGTTAGCAAAGAAGCGATGAGTGGTGCTGTATTTCTTTGTTTTACGATGAGATGAATATATGTTCAGTGAGATGGAAAACGGAACAGTTCCCCTACATTGCTGTGTAATTGGGCAGCAATATGTGAGTATGCAGTTTCAAGTTTTTAGTTTTCAGTTTTTTATTCTATTCACTTGTCAAAAAATAAAATTATTTGGAGCTTTTTAGAGGAATGTCTTTACTTGTAATAAGACGAATGAATTGTGATTAGAGTAGATTCCAAGTTCATGCTGGTCGGGAGGTTTATGTCCCGGGAAATGATGCTTGTTTTCAGGGAGGAAATTTTCAGATGGTTGGAATCAATAGCCTGGGATGTTTATACTTTTATTGTATTGGCTTCGTGTGTTTTTGTTACAGATTTGGTAGTTGGTTTCAATAACTTGTGCGATGAAGAAAGTCACATATCACCACATGCTGTTGATATTGTTTTTATATCTTTTTTCAACCATAGGACTTGATTTTTCTACACTGAACCAGAACCATTTTATTACTATTCTGTTTCTGTATAGAACCTACTAAAATCTGTATAATAACTTGGCATAAACAAAATTAAATCTACTGATTTCTACGCACCATCCATGTTCCGAGAATCAAGTCGATCGTTTGGATCGGGCTAAGTAATAATCGTGTCGGGGCAAGAATAGGAATGCCGTCTAAATAGCTCTTTTGCATATGTATTAGGAACTTATGCAATCTCATTGCAAATATATATATATATATATATATATATATATATATATATATATATATATATATATATATATATATATATATATATATATATATATATATATATATATGTTTGAAACGCGTAATGATGGCAGCCTGTTGATCACTGACTGTGACTATTATTGTAATCCATTGTTCTATGTGAAAAATCATGACGTCACATCGTCAAGCTGAGATCTCCCTCAGACAAATCACAAAGTAATGTTTTCCACGATACATCTCGATCACATGAGCTTCGAAGGACAGGAAATCGTTATTTATTTACAGTTTTTAATTTCAATGTAAGTGAAATAAGCGAATGTTGTGACTTTCAACTAATTCGATACACGATGGTTTATCATGATTGAAATTTGCACCTTTTGAATAGTTAAGATATAGCCAAACAGCATGCCGATAGTCCCATAAGTTGCAAATTGGGTTGTCGTTTCTCGAAATCGAATCACCCATAAATAATTGTAATCATACACTTGCACCAGCGTGGTGTCGAGTTCGCGGTGTCCAAATAGCAACCAAGGGTGAGTTTATGGTTCTGGTTTTCTCTCTACAAGTTGCAACTTGGGGCTTCGGGCACGAGTGGACAAGCACAAAAAAAATGGAAAATTGGGTAACCTTAGTCACGGCCCCGGTCGGGTGAGCAAACTTGCCATGGGCTGGGTTGCCGTGGTTTAATGGGGTCACGATTTTCTCAGTTTCACGCTGACCTTTGGTAAAAATGTACCCCATTCCTTCCTCACCTCCGTTATTAAGAATGGTTAATACTTTTGATAATCGATTTGTTACATGGATGATTGTCGCAATACTTCAGGTTTCTAGTATGGTTATAATTAGACTATTAGATTTCTATAATTTTGATACATTTATGCGTAGAAGGGCAGTGTAACAATCAAATCATTTTTATCTTTGTGCGCTCATCTCCCGATTTCAGTGGGATCGCAATCCAGAACAATAGAATTTATGTTACACTTATTTATGATTCTCCTAAATCTATAGAAGTTTTGGTAGGTTCTTATACAGAATTGTTAAAAAATTAATCAATCACCGGTTGGGTTGGGTGTATACATTTCATATTTTATTTTAATTTAGTTTTGTGTTGAACTTAATGTAAAATTAAAAAAAAAACACGCAAATAAAAAAAATATTCTAGTTGACGTAGCAGACGATATCCGCATAGTAGGTGAAAATGCGCTTTGTGAATTGACCTTTCCCGTCAAAAATTGTGTCTCGTTTTATTGTCTTAGTCGATTCTTTGGCTTATTTAAGGTCAACTTTCCTAAAGAAACAATATTTTTTGAAGCCTCTAACTATTTTCAAAATCGAAAACAAAAACCGAAAAAGTGCTGCACGTGGAAACCGGCCGGAAAAATTCACCCGATGTTCGTTCAAAATCGGGCCAATCTTAAAAAAAAACAGCACTTTTTCGATTTTTGTTTTAAGCTTTAAAAATACTTAGAGGCGTCAAAAAATATGGGTTCGTTGGGAAAGTTGACCTTAAATAAGTCAAAGAATCGATTGAGCGAACTTTTTTTTCGACGGGATAAGTAAATTGCTAATGCAAAATTTTCATACTACAATTTTTAATTTTTAACGATTTACTCAATTTTACTTGTGATTTTCGCATGAGGTGCCTCTATGTGGATATTACCTCTGTTTCTAAAATTGATCCTCAATTTATCCACACTGAATCCATTATATTTGGTCATTATACTTATTTATCAAGCATACAACTGATGTTTTAACAAAACTTTTAAAAAACACAACAGATTGTAATCGAAACGTCAAGCACTCGTTTCCACTAATACAATATGCTTTTTTGCTTTACTTATTCGGCGTTTGGCTATAATTAGTGCCTCAACATTAAGGTCGTCTAATTAGTGTCCTGGACGAACCCCAACATATACCAAACGCCAAAGTCATTTGATTTTCAAGCCACGCTGATTCATTTAATTTATTCAGTTTACATCTAAACAGATAACATCCCATGAACTCATTTACTATTGATGACAGACGACTGAAGATAATCTGAGATATCACTCACCTCCTCCGGTAGCTTTACAGTTTCCCAAATTCTAATAATCAGTTTGTGCAGGCAAATGACCAGCTTTTCTCAGCTCTGATACCATCCTTACCAGCTGCAACTGAGTAAGTCATTCAATGAATTGAATAATTATTCGACGAATGTCATCATTCGGGCCGAAGTTGCTTCGTGAAGGTGAATATTTTATGCTCTGATCTACATAATAGAAGAACACCTTAGTTTTGATGTTTATTGCATTTCTAACCCCTCGTGTGGAAGTATTTTCAATGAAATCTGATTTCATAATTTTTCATTCATTCATTTATTTAGTTTACATCTAAACAAATAACACTGAATCAACAATTTGACGCCGCAATACACGGTTCAAGGCTGCATTTCTCCATCCTCGAATGCGCTCCACGCTCGCCAAGTCGTTTTGCACCTGGTTTGCCCACCTGGCTCGTTGTGCTCCACGCCATCTCGTACCTGCCGGTTCAGAAGCGAACACCATTTTTGCAGGGTTGCTGTCCGGCATTCTTGCAACATGCCCTGGATACTGCGTTCGCCGTAGAGTTGGGCGAGCTCATGGTTCATTCTTCGCCGCCACACACCGTCTTCTTACACACCGCCAAAGATGGTCCTAAGTCTCTCGAATACTCCGAGTGCTTGCAAGTCCTCCTCGAGCATTGTCCATGTTTCATGTCCGTAGAGGACTATCGGTCTTATCAGAGTCTTGTACATGACACATTTTGTGCGGTGGTGAATCTTTTTTGACCGCAGTTTCTTCTAGAGCCCGTAGTAGGCCCGACTTCCACAGATTATGCGCCTTCGTACTTCACGACTAACATTGCTATCAGCCGTTAGCAAGGATCCAAGGTAGACGAATTCCTCGACCACCTCGAAGGTATCCCCGTCTATCGTAACACTGGTTCCAAGGCGGGCTCTGTCACGCTCGGTTCCGCCCATAAGCATGTACTTTGTCTTCGATACATTTACCACCAGTCCAACTTTTGTTGCTTCACGTTTCAGGTGGGTGTACAATTCTGCCACCATTTGCAAATGTTCGGCCGACAATGTCCATGTCATCCGCGAAACTAATAAATTGACTGGATCTGTTGAAAATCGTACCCTGGCTGTTTCACCCGGCTCTCTGCATGACGTCTTCTAGCGCAATGTTGAACAACAGGCACCAAAGTCTATCACCTTGTCTTAGTCCCCGGCGTGATTCGAACGAACAGTTTTGCACACCATCCATCGTTGCTTTGATCAGTCTGGTGAGCTTCCCAGGGAAGCTGTTCTCATCCATAATTTTCCATAGCTCTACGCGGTATATACTGTCGTATGCCACCTTGAAATCAATGAAAAGATGGGGCCTGGTATTCACGGCATTTTTTAAAGGATATGCCGTACAGTAAAGATCTGGTCCGTTGTCGAGCGACCGTCAACGAAGCCGGCTTGATAACTTCCAACGTACTCAGTTACTATTGGTGACAGACGACGGAAGATGATCTGGGATATCACTTTGTAGGCGGCATTAAAGATGGTGATCGCTCGAAAGTTCTCACACTCCAGCTTGTCGCCTTTCTTGTAGATGGGGCATATAACCCCTTTCTTCCAACCCCTCTGGTAGCTGTTCAGTTTCCTAAATTTTGGGTATCAGTTTGATCAGGCAACTGGCCAGCTTTTCCGGGCCCATCTTGATGACCAGCTGCTTTATTGGTCTTTAGCTATTGGATGGCATCCTTAACTTTCCTCAAGGTGGGGCCTGTTTGGATTCCCACATACCTAATTGTATTCCAGCAGTCCTCAAGAGGGCCCCATTGAGCTCACCCTCTTCCGGCAACGCTGCCTCGAGATGCGCGTATGCAGTGGCGACATTAGGTTCCTTCAGTCGCTCTAGGTCGTACCGCGGTCAGAGTTGATGTTAGCGCCACGACATGTCCTGACGTCGATAATGTCAGAGAAGTGCCGTCCATCAATCAGAACGTGGTCGATGCAGTAATTCTCTTAAAAGTTCCTGTGGAATTTAAAAAATTATTTTTAGATTTATTTCTGTAAATATTTCCGTAGATTTTTTTCAAGATAGTCCCTAAAAGAGTTTTTGTAGGAAGTGTTGAATGAATGTCCAGAGGAATTCACGGAGTAATCTAGGGGGAAATTGCTAGAACTAAGGAGATCGTTGGGAAAGTTTGAATTTATTTCTGAGGGAGGATCCGGGGGACTGCCTGGAAAGTTACTGGATTCGTTCGATAAAGATGTTTTGAAGGAATCCCTGCAGGAATTTTCCGAAGGAATTCCTGGATCGTTTTTCAGAGGATCCAAACGGTTCTAGAAGGAGATTTCGTAGGAGTTCCTGAGGGAGTTTCCGAAGATATTACTAGAGAAATCTAGGAATTTCGTAAGAGACTACAATAAGTATGTCACGAACATTCTACAGTCGACTCTCTACATCTCGATGTTTAATAGCTCGATATCTCTCCCTATGTCGATGGTTTCTATATACATTTGGGCTTTCTACATCTCGATAACCTCCCTATCTCGATATCTCTCTATCTCGATGTGTTCTGATCTTACTTTATTCTGGATTCACTCTCCTTATGTCGATATTTTAAAATTTTTAAGTCTGCTAGACCATCTTTGGACAATAACAACACATCAATAACAGCAAATGACATTTGTTTTGTTGTCGTTTTTCATAGCAACGAGCTTTTTTGGATCTAGTACCCATTTAAATTTTCATTCCATTCCTCGATCTCTCCCTATCTCGATGGTCCCTTCAATATCGAGATGTGGAGAGGCGACTGTATTTGGAATTTCTTTCTAAAATATTTTAGAAGTTCTTCCAAGAATGCGTTTATGAGCTCCTTGGGAAATTCTTTTAATAATTCCTTAAAAAAATCCGTTGGAAATTCTTCAAACAGTTCCTTTAGGTTATCCTTGAAAAAATACTTTATGAACTCATTGAATTGATTCGGTAATTTATCCTTAACTAGTCAACCCGGCAGACGTTGTCCTGCAAAGTAGGCGAAAATGCGCGTTCTGAACTGCCTATGCGAAGTTTCGATACGATTCTTAATTTTAGGTTTTCAGGATTTACTCAACTTTACTCGTGATTTTCGCATGAGAAAATATCATATAAACCCGTCGGAAACGATAACAGACATATTTGCTAATTGAAGGAATGGAGAATATACTTCCAGCCGTTTTCGAGTTATGCGGATACGAACACAGACCATTTAATTTTTATTATATAGATTTAATTCTAAGATTCCTGCAGGAATTCGTCCACAAAAATCGATACACATATCAAGCTTGGATCTACAAATCAATACCTTACTCAACATTGGCTGACTTAGACCCAATAGGCTACCCGACACCAGCTCTGACTTTGACAGAACTTTTGCCCAATACAGGTAATCTTCGATATAACGTACCCCCGATATAACGTACACTCGATATAACGTCACTCGATATAGCGTACATTTTCCCCCGTTATAACGTACACTTTGAAAACTAGTTTTAATTTTGGTAGTTATTGCAAAATAATTTACTAAATCGTTATGATCATTCATGTAGGGATGGCATTATTGTATGGAGTCTAATTTTATCAGCTAGAAGCATTAATTACTGTTTTCCCCACTTTGCACTATCCTCAGAATATTCTCCCGAGGTATTGGATGATATTGAGTTAATGAGGTTTTAGGCATGTCTAGTTGATATTAGTCAAAGTCAGATTTGATGACGAGTTGTTTTCAGGTCTAAGTCAGCTAATGTCGAGTGAAGTAATGGTATTGTAGATCCAAGCTTGAAATGTGTACCAGATTATTTTAAAATTAATCCTAGAGGAAATTCCTGGAGAAGCTCCCAAAATAATTTCTGGTGAATTTTGTAGAGGAACTCCTGTAGAAAATTCTAAAATAGTTCCAAAAAGAATCTCCGAATTAATTCTTAAAAAAATCTGATTGAATTCACGAAGGGATTAAAAGAAACTGAATAATTTTACGAAACGAATTCGTAAAGTAATTTCTGGAAGAATATTTTAAGGAATGTACAATGGTATTTTTGAAGGAATTCTTAAAAGAATCTCCGAAGGAGTTTCCTGAATATATTTTCAAGCAATTCCTAAAGGAATTTAGGAGGGAACTCAAAATAGAATTTGCGAAGAAATTCCTAGATTTCTACAGGAATTCCTTCGGAAATTCCTTCAGGAGGGATTTCTTCAAAACATCATCTCGAAATGAATCCAGTAATTCCTTCAAAAATTCTTCCAGGAATTCTTTCGGTATTTCCCTTAGACATTAGGTCAATACTTTCACATCGTATTCTTTCTTAAATTTCTTTCAAGAAAATCCTAAGACCTCCGGACCACCTTATTCGGAAACTCCTTGAGCAACACTTTTAGAAATCATCCCAGGAATTTCTAAAAAAAATCTAGAATAAAAGTGATGAGTGTTTCCGAGAATTTTTTGAAAATGTAGTCTAATGCGTTAATTGTTTGAGAATGGCAGGTAAGACTCGTTTCGTAGGTTTTCTCAGTACTTTAGCAACTGTAGTAGAGCAGGGCATGATTAGACACCAACACCCTATAAGACCGCATCCAACCACTCAAAATAGTCCTCCAACCCAACACCAGAAGGCCAGAAGTATCTTCGTTAATTCTCCATAAATCATGCGGTCACTATTCCAAAGTATTTTAAAACGAACGGATGTTACAATGCTACCAAAGTTGGAGTAGAGTAGAGAGAAAGTACTTGGGTCAAGAGAAGGCGTTTAGGACAACCCCACGGTCTTTACGTTGAAAACCCAAGAACCGTCGTAATTCCCTGGTTCCGTAGTCGGCCCAATCCGGCATTGTTTCCACTGATAGTCGATCGCCCTTCTTATTGGTCGAGTTGTAACGAAGCAAGAAGCGACTAAGATCTCCAAGCTACCCAGCGATACCACCGGTAAGCCCGCACAGCCACAGAAGGAAGGAAGGAAGAAGTGGCATAAAAGAGTGGTGCAGTGCTGCGAGGAAGGCCAGGGCTCTAAAGACAGGTTAACTAGCTGCGATTATCCGGAAACAACTTCAGAAATAAATCTAAAAATCATTTTTAAATTCCTCCTCAATGTTTCTTCGAAAAGAATGAATTTTAAGAATTACTTCAGAATCTACCTAATGAGTTCCTTTGGAATTCAAAACTTCTTCCTGGAATTCTTTAGGAAATTCTTCGAATCATTCATTTAGAAATATATTCAAGAATTCCTTTTAAACATTATCCGGAAAAACCTTCCGAAACTCCTTTAGAAAGATCTACGGAAAATATTTTGGTAATTCTTTCGGATATTCCTTCAAAAATTCCTTTGGAGATTCGTTCTGGAATTCCTTTACAAATTCCTTCGGAAAATTATTAAGGTTTTGAAAATTCGCTTAAGAATTTCTTCGGAAGTTGCTTTAGATTTTTTTAGGAATTCATTTAAGAGTTCCTTCAGGAATTCCACCGGAAATCCCTATGGAAATACCTTAGGAAATTTCTTCAGAAATTCCTGTTAGCGTCGAACTTAATTTCTAAATTAAAAAAAGACGTTAATAAAAATTAAAAAAAAATCGGGATTTCCTAAAAAGTCCTCCAGAAATTCGTTTAGAGCTTTCTCTAGCATATATTTCAGATCCTTCTGCAGGAAATTACTTTGCATATTCCTCAGTTTTATTCAGCAACTCTTTCAGAAATTTCTTCGGAAATTACTTTGGAATTTTCTTCAGAATTTCCAGAGTTTCTTTAAACATTTCTCAGGAAACTCCTTTAGATTGTTTTTCGGTAATACTAGCGGAAAATGCTTCGGAGAATTCTTTTGATTTTTTAGGCATTCCTTTGGGAAATAGTTTGGAAATGCCGTTTGGAATTTCTTGGCATATCCCTTTAGGAAATCTTTGACTTTTTCGTTGAAAATTCTATCAAAAAATTCCTCAAACATTCCTTCAAGGAAGTATTAAAATTTCTGGAAGAATACATCCAGCAAAATATCGGATAGAATTCAGGTATTTTGCATGATTTAGTTGAAGAAAAGAATTCCTAAAGGAATCTCTGAAAAAAATATCAAAGGAATTTCCGATGAAAAAATCATAAATTTCTCCAGGTTTTTATTCAGGAACTTCTCTAGAAAATCCATGGGAAATTTCGAATAAAATTGATAAAAATTACCGTGATATCAGCTTTTTTTTCAGAATATTGTTGGCGTATATAATTAAATATTTATGAATATATTTAATTTAGCGAGTCACGTGCCCCATCGTGTCCTAGTTTAAATCCACTAAAGATCGCGGATACTCAATATATAAAACAAACGGTGCAACGAAAAGCAAGCCTTGTGTTTCCAGTGCCTCTTAGCCTCTTTTTTCCTGTACTTGATATAGAAATCAAATGACGAATACAATTCTTCGGGTCATTTTTCTTAGCAACGAACAAGTTTGTAGGAATTGTTCACAAGAAAAGCTGTTTCACACTGCTAGCTGAGCATTATATAAAAAAATTTAAATTCGCCCATAAAGTACATGATAGTACAACATTTATGTAGTGTAAAATAAGGATGATTACTCATGCTTCGATATAACGTACAATTCGATATAACGTACAAACTTGAAATCGAAATGTACGTTATATCGAAGTTTACCTGTATCGACTAGACATTTGTCCAGCACAGAACATGTTTAAAACTAGACTTGTGCGCCGCCACGTCACGCCGACACGTCGACGATTTTCTCACGCCCCCGCCGCCGTCAAAAATGAAACGGCGCGCCGCCGTCTAAAAATTGACCATGACGCCGATTTTTTTTTACGCCGATGGCATTTTTACTGTTAAGCCTAGATTTATCTAGCTCCTGTCGAAAATACATATTATCAGCTAAGTTCATATAACAATTATCTTCTTTACAATGATGCAGCATTTATTCTCATTTCCAGTAGCTAGACACAACAAAATTGAAAGCTGATGAGGGGCTTATTTTATTAAAAATAAGATTTTTCAGATAAAAAAAAAATAGCTTACTTAGTCAAATTGTTTGTTGGGGAGTCACTATAGATCCCTTGTAGTACATCGTTTGCTCGATCAAACAAAACAGTATTAAACAAAATGCACATGACATTGAATAGTTTAGAAAATAAGGGTATTGTTCTTCTGCAATTCATAAAATTGCTCCTGGAACTTCTTCGGCTGCACATATTAGAATATTTCGGCCTGAAAATATTTCAGAATTTCATTTAAAATATGTATGGAAACTCGACCATCATTTTTGAAATTCTTTATCAACTAATACGTTTGCTTCTAGAATTTCTACAGAAACTCTTTTAGGAATTCCTTTGAAAATTTCTCCTATAAATTCATCGGGAAATCCACAACTCAATCAAAATTTTTTTAATTTCTTCTGAGTTTCAAACCAGAAATTCCTTTGCGACTTTCTTCAAGAAACAGTTCATGCATTAATCATCAAAATCTTTTATGAACTCCTTCGGATATTCCCACAAAAATCCCGTCGTGAGTTCTTCATGGAAGAGAAACTTTCCGGAAAAGTTCCTTGATATTTCAAGTAAAACATATAGAGATATTTTTTTTGGGAGAATTTCTAAAGAAGTCTCTGAAGAAAAAGCGAAAGAATTTCCGGATTATTTTCCTTATGATATTTCGAAGGAGTTTTCAAAGGGGATTTCCCGGAAAAATCCTGTAAAGTTTTCTGGGTGAATTCTTGGTGAAATTCCAGAGAATTTTCCATGGGAATTACCGGGGAGATTTTTGGAAGAATTTGTGAAGGAGTTCTTGGTAAAAATTTCGGAAGTAATCCTAATCAAATTTCCAGAGAAAGCATTTCCAGAATGATTTTGTGAACTACTTTCCGGGAGAATCCTTGGAGAAATTTTGAAGTAGGAATTTCGGAAGAATTCCAAGAGGAATACGCGTAAGATTTTCTGGATCTTCTTCTTCTTCTTGGCATTACATTCCCCACTGGAACATTGCCGCCTCGCAGCTTAGTAGTCATAAAGCTCTTCCACATTTGTTAACTGCGAGGTTTCTGAGCCAAATTACCGGAGGTATGTCATGAGGCCAACACAATGATTATTTTATGCCCAGGATAGTCGAGAGAATTATTTAGACCGGACCGGGAATCGAACCCAGCCACCTTCAGCATGGTCGCGCTTTGTAGCCCGGCTAAGCTGCCGCTAACCGCAAGTCGAGCACATCTGTATATGGACGCCCATATACAGATGTGCTCGACTTGCGGTTAGCGGCAGTAAGGAAGGTCCCATTTTCTAAATCTAGATTTCGCAATTCAATTTCGTGGTAAATTTTCCCGGGAGGTGGTTTAAGTGGAATTGCATGTGAATTTTGGAAGTAATTCAGAAAAAATATCTGAAGAGTTCTTGTGGTATATTTGGTATAGACAGGGACACCGTTTCCAACCAGAGGTCGTACAAACTGAACACTTAACACCTAGCAGGACAAGACAGGGCACATAACACCCAGTGGACCAGTGGAAAATTTTTCGATCACGAAAAGTTTTCTCCTTACCGTGGCGGGAATCGATCCTACACTCCATAGCACATGCGTCTAGACGATTGACGTCGCTATCCGCACGGTCACGAAGTCCATCAATAATTTCTGTAGAATTTGCGAAATAATTTATGAAGTGTTTTTGAGGAGTTCTTGAAGGAATTACCAGAAAGAACTTCAGGATAAATTCTATGAGTAATTATATAAGACGTTACAGGACTTCTCGGGGATTTCCTGTGCCAACATCATGATGCTTTCATATTAAAGGAATACTTCAGGAGGAATTACCGTAAGAATTCCTGGAAGCACTTTCGGAGGAATTTCTGGAGGAACTTCCGGAGGAGTTCCTGGAGGAACTTACGGAGGAATTCCTGGAGGAACTTCTGGAGGAATTCCTGGAGGAACTTCTGGAGGAATTCCTGGAGGAACTTCCGGAGGAATTCCAGGAGGAACTTCCGAAGGAATTCCTGGAGGAACTTTCGGAGGAATTTCTGGAGAAACTTCCGGAGAAATTTCTGGAGGAACTTTCGTAGGAATTCCTAGAGAAACTTTCGGAGGAATTCCTGGAGAAAATTCCGGAGAAATTCTTGGAAGAGCTTCCGGAGAAATTCCTGGAGGAGTTCCCGGACGAATTCCTGGAGGAACTCCAAGAGGAATTCGTGGAGGAACTCCCGGAGGAATTTCTGGAGGAGCTCCCGGAGGAATTCCTGGAGGAACTTCTGGAGAAATTCTTGGAAGAGCTTCCAGAGAATTACTGGAGAAACTTTCGAGCCAATTCCTGGGGCAGCTTTCGGAGCACTTCCTGGTAGATTTCACGGAGGTATGTGGAAGAATTTCGGAAAATTTATCTTGCTTGAAATAAGCTCACGCCGATCCACGCCGCCGCGCCGCCGCCGATTACCAACCGCGTGACGCCGCCACGCCGCTGCTGATAAGTTTTCAATCTCATTATTCTAAAATGTCTTATGAGAACTCTGAGGATTATGTGGTTTGAAGAAAGCAGTGATAAAATTAGATTCCGTAGGATGATGTGATCCTTACATGAATGCTCATGACAATTTACTTTTTTTTTTGAATAACTAGCCAAAGTAAAATTATTTTTCAAAGTGTACGTTATAACGGGGAAAATGTATGCTATTTCGAGTGACGTTATATCGAGTGTGCCTTATATCGAGGGTACGTTATATCGCAGCTTACCTGTACTCTTTCTCGTTAAATTTTTATGATCCTGCTAGATGGATTTTCGGTTTGTTGATTTTTCTTCATTCTTTCAGCAAATATGTTTGTTATAATTTCCGACAAGTTTATAAAATATTTCCTAAAAAGGAAATCATGGTAAAATTGAGAATGTAGTGAGAAACTCAAACATAGATTCTCGGTAAATTTTGCACGATTTTTAACTAAAATGCAGCGAGGTCAGTTGATCAAAAATAAATGGTGAGGGGCCTAAAAAGTCGAAAAAGATGTAAAATCTCAATGTGAAATAATGTGTGGTTTCCCACCCACTGTTTTTGTGGCTGAAGTTATTTCAATTTATAAATTAAGAAACAAGTAATGAGACAAGTAAAGCCAGAAGTGTACGCAAAATGTGCATTTTATAGATAAAAATAAAAATCAAAGAGCATTGACTTAATTCAAACGTACCCTACTAACCTTGAATCATTACATCAATGCCCGTCAATTTGGGAAAGAACTGTTAGCTACACCGCTTGAGACGCACGATCGTTACTTTCAAGGTTCACTAGCAGCACCTTAAGTATCCTATAAAAGGGACTGCTAGTAAACCTTGAAAATAGTATTTTAGAAGATAATTATCTTTAGCCCTACTACCGCTGCACTCTATTAAGGTGATTTACAGGCTTTTCTAGACCTGCCCGTTACCTTTGAGTTCCGCGATCCGTTGCCTGCAGTCAAACAATAATTATCCACATTACTCGCAAATAAAACTAACGCATGCCGCTGGTTGCTGTGCAGTATGATTGAGCATAATTCACCTAAGTACAGTTGACTCGTGGTGGCCGCTTGACTCGGTAGCCTTGATGTTGAGCTTGATCTCTATTTGATTGACAGATCTGGATCTCACTCCGGTGGCACTGTGTTTGGGAAAATGGTACTGTGTCTAGCAAATGCCAATGCCACCGCACTTGAACTGACCTTTATGTCGTAAGACCTTTTTTGGAGATCAGCTTATTTTCGGAATCGTGTAGCCGGCTTGAAGCGTACCCTTAGCACCACGCGCTGCTAATCTTCGAATGGTTTCGGGTTATGGTTTGCATAATCGTCTTCAGCAAATTGCATCACACTGTGGGGCTTCCTCGCGATTTTGTTCAAGTATGTACTTCCCTTGAATGGGCAGATTTTTTCATCCATAAGGGGAGAAGAAAATAATATGTACTACCGTGCACGCACCGGCCGTCCTCATTTTCTCAAATAAGCTATGCCTACAAATGTAATGAACATGATTTGTAATAGTAGTATTAGTAGAAAAAATAAACTTTGGGTGAAAAATTGTGTGATGCTTCGTGTTAGAAATGTGCGCAAAGTTAGGCATATAATAAGGGGTCTGCTTTGAAGTTCAATTTACTATTTATTTCAAATTGTTGTACCAAATTTAGTTCTTAAACAATAATATGATAATAATACTACAGCATGGAAACTATTTTAGGCGGATAGCTACTTGCTGTAAGTTGTACGAGTTGATTAAATTTTGCATTTCCTTTATAAATAATCATAGATCATTAACTATGCCTTATAAAAATTGCGCTTATTTCGAAATATCGATAATGCTGGTATTTCGAAATAATACTATTTTTTTTGTTGTCGTAACACTTAAGAAGAAAAAATAACTGGGCTTTTCCAATATTTTCCTATATTTTATCTATTCATCTTCAGAAACACAAAGATGAATTTGTTGAAGTACCAAGAAGCGTTTTGCCTCCAAGGGCGATTTAATCCATCCTCCCCTACATAGCGCGTGTTTACGCGTTCGCTTGAGTTACCTTCTGTTCCAGTGGTCTGTGACAGCTGGATGTCTGTTTACATTGTACGCGAGATGGGTAATAATTATCCACTTTCGATTTTAATCTCAACCAGCCATTGAGGATGCAGGCGGTTTATAAATTCGCCTCGACCGACGGTGTTTGATTGCCACCGCCTTCATCCGAGTTCATAGGGGCTACGAGGGTGTAAATCCGAGTTTAACTTCAAGTGTGAGAAAAAAGAACTATCTCCAATAACGGTTGGCGACGATCATTTTCATTGTCGGTTTTCGCAATCACGGGCGTGTGCATCAGGCATGGAGTTTCGTGGAAATTTTATTATGAGTCAACGTGCAGACAAATTATGAAAAGTATATTCTTAGCTTTAGATGTTTGAATGTTTTAATGTTGCTGACATTTCACATTCGATAGGAGATTATCTGATTTATATAAATCAACTAGTCGACCCGGCAGACGTTGTCCTGCATAGTAGGTGAGAATGTGCGTTCCAAACTGCCCGTGCAAAGTTCGCATAGGAATCACAATTTTAGTTTTTCACGATTTGCTCAACTTTACTCGTAATTTTCGCATTAGGAAATATCATATAAACCCGTCGGAAACTATAACGAATGTTTCTGTTGAAGAAATGAAAAAAATCCATTCAGCCGTTTTCGAGTTATGCGGATACGAACACAGACCATTTCATTTTTATATATAAGATTAGTAGACCTATACTGTCGTCATACACATATTTGTATGTCAATATGTTGATATAGTTTGTACGGTTTCGTAAAAAAGTTAAACAATCAGGAAACTAAGGATTCTTTAAATGGAATTTGTATGAAACAAGAAACAATTTTAAATTTTTAACCCGTTTTCTTGCGTTTGATGTGTTCATTTCATCATAAGCGTCTCACATTGTTTGTACACATTGCATCAATTTTATCGAGTCGATTCGATTGGTATATAACATTATTGGTCTCAGATCCTTCTATCAAAAGTTCAGCTACGTATACTTAGCATACGAAACGGGAAAAAACTGTGCACACCTATGACCAGGTGCATCAGGGACCGGATGGATTAATGTGTTGCAATTTGTGCAAATTTCAGTGCGTGTATTAATGCTTTATGGGCTGCTGAGTTGTAACACGCAAAGGGAAATGTTAATAGGATTAACGGTGTCTATTATTGGCACTTTTCCACTGGTTACACTCGGTGTGTGTGGCGCAACATGCGTAATTCAGAGAGATGTTCACTTGCGAACAGTAGGTTAGCAGACATGTGTTACAGAATTGCCCATAGGAAACGGCCCAATTGTTTCCGTGAGCCCTTACGCTATATACCTCTTTTACCACCTACCTTTATTGCATAAGCAGCTGCCGAATTACATTCGCTATTTCTGTTTGTATTTTCGCTTACCATAAGCAAACAGCTTTTGACGATTGCCCTTTTCGTGACTTAATCCTCATGTTTCTATAGCTCCGAGTGTGGACTAATTCTCCGCCAACAAGATCAACATGCAAATGAGTTTATGTTAGGACTAGGAGCATTTACTCTCGTCGAGCTGCTGATCCACCACTTCTACAAGGTGAATTGTCTGCATTTCGAACCATTTTCACAATTGAATTAATTTAAATGACTAACCCCTTCACCATCCCCAGTCATCTAGATAACTATTTTATTACCTCAATAAACATAACGTGAAACTGTTTACCGCCGTGTACCGAAGATCTATAATTGAGACAACATCTACCAACTTGATCTCCGCTTCAAGCCTCCGCACATCGTCAACAACTTACTGTCTGATCTAGAGTGAGTGATGGAGACCGAGACCGAGTCACTTTCAAATTCCATTATGATGCTGCGCTCTGGGGCGATCGAAAGAAATGGATGGGTGCATCCAGCCGTCTTCATGTGGCCAAGGTGATGAAAATGTTGCTTCTGGTATCATTCGGGTGGCAGCCGGCATTAGCGCGCTAGCCGAGCCAAGCAGTCAGTAATGTCTGGTCCATATTCCCCTTTCACCTTCATTGATGCTGCGGTTGGTGGGTTATGCACGAGCCAACCGCGCCATGTCGGTCGGGCAGACGAACGGATGAATCCATCCGTGCAGATCGCAGGATGAAGATCGATTTCCATCGGACGCTGTGTTGCAAAACATCCAGAGCTGGTAGGAGCTTCTACGATGGTTTTGTCCAGTGTTTTGGGAAGCGGTAACTTTAACTTGTGGCGCATAATAGTCGTCGCTTCTGATAGAAAGATGTATGCTCTGTTAAAATACGGCTCTTGCGGTTGCTTGAACATACTTCTACTTTCGAAACACATGAAGCTTTGATAATTAGACACATCAAGATGAAAGCAAAATTGATGAAAAAGTTTGGCTTTCAATTATGCTTGGTGTTATCAAGATAAAACATGCTTTTATATTAGACCTATATTCGTGATTTTGAAAAGTATTTGCGATTCCACAAGTTCGCTTCAAATATCATACATATCTCATGCCTTCTGCCAAATGTTTAGATAAATTAAATGAAATTTCGTAACAGCTTAAATTGATTTTGTGGTTGATTTTTTTTTCAACTATATACTTCGTTTATTTGAGGGGCTCATATATCGGGCTTGTATATGACTCTTTGTGGAGCCGCAAATTTTAAGTATGATTTTTTGCAGTGATATTATCTTATTATAAACAGTTAGTAGGGGAGGAACAAAGATGAAAATACTAGTGTCGACTCATTAGCATTAGCATTGAGCAATTCGCACAAATTCGTAGGTGGTACAAGCCAAGACTATTGTATGAGAGTAGCCTTACTTTCATTCGTTACCAAAGATATTGATTTGGGACTAATCACTATCTCTTAGATGGAAGCATTGCACTCTCCAATAGTCGAGATCTGTCCTGGCCACGTCCTTGCGAATGCTGAGGCGGGGAAGGATGGATAGTTGGACTCCTACTTAAGAAAGATGCAGAGAACTCTACGACCTCTCATAGGAGCCACGGGAGGTTTTGGGATTGTGTGGAACGTTATGACAGTAGGAATCGTTTTGGTAGAACGTGGAACACAAAAAAGAGCTAAGATAGAAATACAAAGTAGGAAAGGGACGAGCCTGGAATTGAACCCACGACCTCCTGCTTATAAGGCAGAAGCGGTCACCAAAATACTAGTGGCGACTCATGGTTAGAAAATTGTATAACTTTAAGACGGACGGGGTTCGCAACTCATTCGAATACTATGGATGATTATGTTGTTGTATTCTCAGCTTTCTGGATTTTTCTTCTGAAATATGATGGGAACAACTAAATTCTATCCTATAACCAATATGCTTCGTCCGATAAGCGATAATACTCTACACAATGCTTTCCCAAAACGCGCTCTATAGAAGCAGGATCCATCAAGCACTAATTACATAGGGTATATGGCTCAAACCTTAGCCTGTTATACTGCTGTTGAGCTTTTTTTTTATTGTTGTACATCAGCATATATTAGAGTTCTAGCCAATATTATGCCATTAGGTGACTTGCATACTAAAAACAACGATAATCACCCAGAATTTCTTATTTAAGCCTCCCAAAGTGTCGAGCGAAATGAATGCAATTTTGGCTAATTTTCTCAGTATGAGCTCTATTGATGGAAGCTTTTTTCAGCCCACTTGGGACAAGTGGCTGTTGATTTCGAACATACGAACGATAAAGATGGATTGCTATTTGGTTGGTTGCAATTTTACTTTCGTTTAACAAAGCAAACCTGCTCTAGTGAAGCGATGATCTCGACTGATTTTTGTTTCCAAAACGCAGAAATCTAATTGTAAACCTTATTCTAGGCCAGCGGTTCTCAACATTTTTGTAGAATGTAGAATTTTGTCAACATTTTTCTTGAAAGGAGGCTTCCGAGCCTCTTGAAAGGAGGCTTCCGAGCCTCTTGAAAGGAGGCTTCTGAGCCTCTTGAAAGGAGGCTTCCGAGCCTCTTGAAAGGAAGCTTCCGAGCCTCTTGAAAGAAGGGCTTCCGAGCGTCTTGAAAGGAGGCTTCTGAGCCTCTTGAAAGGAGGCTCTGAGCCTCTTGAAAGGAGGATTCTGAGCCTCTTGAAAGGAGGCTTCCTGAGCCTCTTGAAGGGGGCTTCTGAGCCTCTTGAAAGGTGGCTTCTGAGCCTCTTGAAAGGTGGCTTGAGCCTCTTGAAAGGAGGCTTCTGAGCCTCTTGAAAGGAGGCTTCTGAGCCTCTTGAAAGGAGGCCTGAGCCTCTTGAAAGGAGGCTTCTGAGCCTCTTGAAAGGAGGCTTCTGAGCCTCTTGAAAGGAGGCTCTGAGCCTCTTGAAAGGAGGCTTCTGAGCCTCTTGAAAGGAGGCTTCTGACCCTCTTGAAAGGAGGCCTGAGCCTCTTGAAAGGAGGCTTCAGAACCTCTTGAGAGGAGACTTCTGAGCCTCTTGAAAGGAGGCTTCTGAGCCTTTGAAAGGAGGCTGGAGCCTCTTGAAAGGAGGCTTCCGAGCCTCTTGAAAGGAGGCTTCTGAGCCTCTTGAAAGGAGGCTTCTGAGCCTCTTGAAAGGAGGCTTCTGAGCCTCTTGAAAGGAGGCTTCTGAGCCTCTTGAAAGGAGGCTTCTGAGGCCTCTTGAAAGGAGGCTCTGAGCCTCTTGAAAGGAGGCTTCTGAGCCTCTTGAAAGGAGGCTTGACCCTCTTGACAGGAGGCTTTACGAGCCTCTTGAAAGGAGGCTTCCGAGCCTCTTGAAAGGAGGCTTCCGAGCCTCTTGAAAGGAGGCTTCCGAGCCTCTTGAAAGGAGGCTTCCGAGCCTCTTGAAAGGAGGCTTCCGAGCCTTTCGAAAGGAGGCTTCCGAGCCTCTTGAAAGAAAGCTTACGAGCTGCTTGGAAGGATACTTCTTTACTGACCACCATGCATATTATGTACAATACAAAATTTTCGAATAAAAAATTACACAATTATCAAAACATTTTCAAAAAGTGTTTATTGGAATTGTTATACATCTGCCATTATGCATTTTTGTCCAAGGTACCCCCTGAGGCTAGCGAAGGTACCCCCAGGGGTACATGTACCCCAGGTTGAGAACCGCTGTTCTAGCTGAATAATTGCATAACATAATTGATGCAACGTTCAAAGCAAATATCAAAACTGATGCAGTTCAGGTCGGTATTAAATTTACTCAAGAAACTAAATTGGAATGCCCACAAGAGTAAGGAAGATGAATTATTCAACTTCCTATCAGTTCATAAAGTGCACATTTCCATTATAACTGGAACCTATTTAAAACCTGGACTCTTCATCAAAAGAGATCCAAATTATTTTATTTACAAAAATGATCGTCTTGACTGCGCCTGTGGTGGGGTCGCCATTCTCATTAATAGACGTATCAAACATAAATTATAATCTTCAAAGTTTTCGAAACCGTGGGAGTTTCTGTTGAAACAAACTTTGGACAATTATCTTTTATTGCTACCTACTTGCCTTACCAGTGCAATGGGCAGCTAAGGAATTTGTTGAGAGCTGATCTTCGAAATCTAACTCGCAACAAACCCAAATTTTTCATAATGGTGACTTCAATGCCAAACACCGTTCATGTAATATTGCATAAAGCGATTCCAATGGTGAATTTTATTTGAAGATTGTTCTGTGGGATATTATACAACATATTCAATATCCCAATGGACCAACTTGTTTTTCTTCCAGTCGAAATCCTTCTACCATTGATTAAGTTTTAACGGATTCAAGTCAGCTGTGTGGCCAATTGGTAACTCATGCTGACTTTGACTCTGATCACCTTCTTGTGTCGTTTGAAATCTCACAAGAAGCCATTTATAATCCAATCAGCTCTACTTTTAATTATCATAGAGCTGATTGCGATTTATATAAAATGTATATAGATAGATGTTGATATTCCTCTCGATTCCAAAAGTGGTATTGATAATCCTCTCGTATCTTTGAAAAGTTTAATTGTCGAAGCCAGAGGCATTGCAATTCCTAAATGTGAAATTAAATTCAACTCCATTATTATTGACGACGATCTACTGATCCGTCATAAAACTGTGAGGCGAAGGCAATACCAAAGAACTCGCGATCCCGCGTTGAAAGAGATTTGCAAAATGAAATTAAAAAACTTTGTTGTGCGAGAAAGGCAAAACGTTTCGCTATTCTGAGAAATACCAACTTTGAGAATACCTTTTGGAAATTAACGAAATTAAAAAAAACCTCAAAAGCCATTTCCAGCGCAAAATCCAATTTTATTAAAAAATGGCGAATAGGCTCAAAAACTTGCTCAGCAGTTTAAGAGTGCCCATAATTTTAGTCTAGGTCTCACGAGTCCAATTGAGGATCAGGTCACGTGGAGGTTCGAAGACATTCTCAATCAAGAGAATGTTTTTGACCCTTCGTTGGGAACTAATTTGGAGGAAGTGAGGTCTATTACTAAGAAATTTAAAAATATGAAAGCCCCGGGTGATTATGGTATTTTCCACATATTTATTAAAAAACTACCTGAGAGCTCTTTATCCTTGTTGGTTAATTTATCTAACAAATGTTTTTACACTAAATTAATGATTTCGTGTGTGTTACTTCTACGTGAAGTTAAACGATTTACAATGATATGGAAATGCTAATATCATCTTCCAAACTCGGACGTACATGTTCATGATAGCATTAGAGGCGAAAGTATAGAATTGATAGTTCCGTTAGGATACGGCAGGCATGAAGAATGTTTTTATAGAAGTCGATTTGAAAGCGAGCGGAGGGCAATATTTGTGATGGCACATATCACGACCTTCCTTCTGCCAAGCTCCCGTATGAAGGGGAGGAAGAATATCAGTGTGGAAGCTGATATATCTCCACTGGCAAAAGGAAGGTGGTTTGACTTGCTCATATGCCATCGCGATATTCTTCCCTCCCTCTTCATACGGGGGCTTGGCAGAAGGAAGGTCGTGTGATATGTGCCATCACAAATATTGCCTCCGCTCGCTTTCAAATCGACTTCTATAAAACATTCTTCATGCCTGCCGTATCCTAACGGAACTATCAATTCTATACTTTCGCCTCTAATGCTATCATGAACATGTACGTCCGAGTTTGAAGATGATATTAGCATTTCCATATCATTGTAAATGTTTTCAATTGGCATACTTCCCAGATAAATGGAAAAACAACAAAGTTGTTCCAATTTTGAAGCCGGACAATAATCCACCTGAGGCTTCAATCACTCATCAGTTACTAAGAGTTACGAATTTAATTCGACTCAACAAATCTGGAGGGTATTCGACTGGAGTTGCTCTACTTGATATAGAGAAAGCATTTGACAGTGTCTGGCATGAAGGTTTGATTGTAAATTTGATGAATATTAATTTTCCTCTGTACATTATTAAACAGATCTAAAATTATTTATCAGATCGCTCACTGCAGGTAAACTATCAGAATTCAAAATCTGATAGATTACTTGTAAGAGCTGCATACTGGGCCCATATTGTATAACAGTTTTACTTACTAACTTGCCTGTTTTACCCTTTAGTAGATTGCACTTGGGAAATGGAAAATTTCTTCGAATGCTTCCAAAACTCAGCTTATAATTTTCCCACATAAGCCGAGAGCTTCTCATTTGAAACCTTCTAGCAGACATATTGTCACTATGTATTGGGTTCTAATTAATTGGTCTAGCGAAGCTAAATACTTAGGACTTCTGCTAGATCAAAAATTCACTTTTAAAAATTACGTTGAAGGCATTTAAGCCAAATGCAAAACAAAATATAAAGTGTCTATGTCCACTTATGCAGTCTTCTATTGCAACGATTAGCTCCTTGTACCCTTAGTATAAATTAGGTTAAGTTTAGTTTAAGTTGGAAACATTGTAATTCCTACATGGTTTAATTCAACCAGAGGCAATGAATATATTATAATAACTAAAATCACCCGTCTAAGACGAGTTTAGTAATTTCCATTTAATTCCACTACGTTTTGTTATCTTTGCAGATACGTATTTTGACCTCAACTGTGTCTCGTACTTGACTCGACGTACTCTTCAGTGTCTCGTACTTGACTCGACGAGACACTGACCTCACAGTTGAGGTCGAAATACGTATCTGCAAAGATAACAAAACGATAGTGGAATCAAATGGAAATTGCTAATCTCGCCTTAGACGGTGGAATACATTCCACTAAAAGAGCTTAAAATATTTTTTTCTGATCTAAAATCATATCGTAGAGGTGGTTATCAACTGTAATTGACTCGTTGAAGAGTTTATCGGCTATGCAGTCAGATGACCAGCTAAAACGCTATATTATTTCTGATCCGACGTTTCGGAGCCTTTATTGGTCCTTTTTCAATGGATTCTGTAGATGTAGTGTATAGTTAGTTATAAATTTTAGTATAATGTTCAGCGTTTCATTGTCATAAGTGTCCTTCGTATAGTCAAATAATTGAGTGTTCTAAACATCAGCTAATCCCTATTGAATATGTGGTTAATTAAATTATTTTTGTTTTTTGTCATTTCTATATCATCTAACTTACGGTATCCGTTATATTATGTGAACTGTTAATTTAAACACCGGATTATTATCACGTCAGGTTATTATCTATGGCACAATTGAACTAATGGTTATTGTATAGGAAAATTTAGGTCAACATCACAGTATATCATCATATTGTATTTGTTGTGTTTGTGATTATTTCTTGTCTATTTTGTGTTAGGCTGTTCTTTAATGTTTGTAATATCCCTGCATAGGCTGAACTTAAGTTGTCTGTGTCACTACGCTTGTTTATGGTTTGGTTGTTTACAATATGGCATGTTTCTAGAATAGCAAGAGCTCTATTATTTCTGTGATGATCAAGGATGTTTGTTTTGTCTAGTGCAAATTTATGATCTGTTTCTGCTACATGTTTAATTAATGCTGTTTTTTTCTTTTAGGTGTTCTATTCTAGAATCGTTAGGTGCGATGTGTAAATCATTTAGGCGGTTCAGTGCATTGATGTTAGATTTGTGTCCAGATAGTCGTGTTTTGAGGTAATTGGTGGTCATCCCAATGTAGGAGGATGAACAGTTAGTGCATGGAATTTGGTATATGATGTTGCTTCTGAGTTCGGCGGGTACTTTATCCTTTAGTTTGGTGAAAAATTCTCTGCTGGTTTTTACGTTTTTAGCTGCTATGTTGACATCGGGGTAGTTTTTTTTTTTCAGGTGTTTGCTGATTTTGTCGGAGAGGAATGGAATGTATGGTATGCGGCGGTATTGTTTTTCATTGACGGTTTGCTGTTGTGTGGGTTGAATTGCTGGTGTTTGGGGCGATGATTGATTCATTCTGTTGATGAAGCGGTGTCTGAGTGATTTTGGGTAGTGATTAAGTTGGAGTTGACGATCGATGATTTGTTTGATATGACTTGCTGATGACAGTGTTGATAGTTTGGTAACTCGTTGAATGAATGTGGTTATCATATTGATTTTTGTTGGATTGGATGAAACGATTTGAAGTTCAAGAAACGGCCGCTGGCAATTGGTTTCATGTACCATTCGGTGCGGATGGTTTGGTCGGGCATGCGAATAATGGTCATATCGAGAAACGGAATTTTGTTTTCTTGCTCTAGCTCATGTGTGAATTGGAGATGTGAACTGTAGCTATTGAAGACCGATAAGATATTCTGTACTTCAATCGGCGGTACGGCAAGGAGAAGATCGTCGACATATTTCCGAATGACCGGGGGAGTGAAGGAGAGTTTATTCACGGCGAAATCCATTAGGTCTTCCATAACCAAATCGGCTAGAGTTGGAGATAGTGGATCTCCCATCGCAGTTCCGAAAATCTGTTGGTGTTCCGTGTTCCTGTCCAGAGTGTTCCGTTCTACCATATCATTGCAGATGTTGAAAACATAATAAACACACATAACGACTCTAGATTCAGAGAACAAAATCGCTGCACAATAGCCAACATCATTCAAAACTATATAACCCTCTAATTCTATCATGAACATGTACGTCCAAGTTTGGAAGATGATATTAGCATTTCCATATCATTGTAAATCGTTTAACTTCACGTAGAAGTAACACACACGAAATCATTAATTTAGTATACTACTCTTGGTATGGGCATCCTGCTCTGCCATTCTCTGCTTTGTTCTCTCCGAGGCAGCCAAGTTGGTTGCGACAGACGGACGCAATGAGAAAACAGAACTGTGCAATAAAAATCCTATTCGACTAAATGCTGATGTCATATTAGAAATTTGGAGACAGTACTCGTCGATAGCAAATCCTTCCACACGCGATGGCATATGAGCAAGTCAAACCACCTTCCTTTTGCCAGTGGAGATATATCAGCTTCCACACTGATATTCTTCCCTCCCCCTTCATACGGGAGCTTGGCAGAAGGAAGGATTGTACCCCGTTTGGCATAAAGTCATTTGGCATAATGCCGTTTGGCATAATGTCATTTGGCATAAAGTCATTTGGCATAATGGCCGTTTGGCATAATGCCGTTTGACATAATGATCGTTTGGCATAAGGTCATTTGGCATAATTGTTATTTGGGTTGTGTAATGGATAAGTAATATTTGTTGAGCCATTCAGTTACGTGGTTTCATTTATATGGGCAATACATGATAATTGGGAACGGGAACGTGACAAGTTAAGAATAAAGAACCTGTCAAAACGGGACCATTTGAAATGGTGACGCACCTACCAGCAAGATAGATCAGTATTAAATTTAATTGACATTTGTGGCTTGTTTTGTCTTTCATGTAAGGGCAAACATGAAAACTTGCCCATTTCTTTTTTTATGAGCAAACGGTTTCTAAGAAAGGATCATATTTCCCCTTGCATTGAACCGAGCGTATCAAATTCTTGAATTGAAAATTGAAAGAAGGAACCATTTCGACTCAATGACATTACCCATATATCCTTTACCCATAACGCCATTACCCCAAAGACCACTACCACGAACGTCATTACCCGAATGAATGTCATCACCCATCACCCCGAGTGGGTCACTACCTGAATGAGACAGTACCCCAGTAGTCCTGATTTCAAGTTAATAGTTTATTTCAGTGAAAAAATTAATCAATAGATATATATTTATTCTTGTGAATGATTATTACTTGTTTTACGACTTATTCAATAGCAGGCGACTCCAGTTGAGTAAATTACACAATTTTTACGAGAATTTTTATCGTGGATACTTACTTTTTTAATCCTTTTACTAGGTTCACCTGTTGGACTCGCGATTCGTTTCATCGAACTCGAACTGTTTGAAAACAGTATAGAACGATTAGTTCTTAGTCCAAAAACTCCCATTACATATCATGTGCTACCTTTGAAGATTGTTTAAGCTGAGGTGAGAATTACGAGAAAATTTCAGCCCACGTCGACTGGGCTTGAGCCGGCTCGCAAATATGTATTTAAACAGAGTAAAGGGGTATAAAAAGTTGCTTCTGAAATTTGCCGGGGATAAACCTTACTGTGACAAGAAGGGCATGACGACAAGACCCTAGAATGAGAAAATCTCTTCTGTTCTTCGAATATGCTTGTTCCTCTTATGGCATGGCAGGAATAATTGCAAATGCAATCATTTAAGGGAGGTGTTATCTCTGTTCGCCTTATATCGGGCAAGTGCATTCGTCTAACCAAGGCATTATCATCACTGTACACATTAAACCGACAAATGCGTTTATTAAAAGAAGGTATTACCAACTCTGTTCGCCTTATATCCGGCAAATCTGTTATGCTAAAGAAGGCATTATCAACTCTGTTCGCCTTAAACCGGGCCAACGCATTTATTTAAAGAAGGTGCTATCTTCTATGTTCGCCATATACCGGGCAAATGCGTTCATTAAAAGAAAGCATTATCAACTCTGTTCGCCTTGTATCGGGCAAATGCGTTCATCTACAGAAGGCATTATCACCTGTGTTCGCCTTAAACCATTATCCTCTGTTTGCCTTATATTGGACAAATGCGTTCATTAAAAGAAAGCATTATCATCTTCGTTCGCCTTAAACCGGGCAAATGCGTTCATTTGAAAAGGCATTACCTCCTCTTTCTGCCTTGTAATGAACAAATGCATTCATCTAAAGAAGGCATTATCTCCTATGTTTGCCTTATACTGGGTAAATGCGTTCATTTCAAGAAGGCATTACCTCCTGTGTTTGCTATAAACCGTTACCGTTCATTTAAAAGAAGGTATTTTTTCCACTGTACACCTATGTTAACAGAAAGAAGGTGTTATCTCTTCACTTACACCATTTCGTAGAATAGAACTTTTCCAGATGATAATGGCGTAGAATGATAATTTTAGTCAAAAATGTTTATTAAACATAAGCTTTATTGTAGCTCTAAGTAGTTTATACTTTTATTCAAAACAAATTCTTTTCAAAGATTGTCATTTTACGATTCATCGGTATTTGTGGGTGTTAAAAATAGTAATAGTAGAAAACTACAGATTCGAAATGTATTCTGGCTAATGGACTTTCGGGGTAATGGATCTCGGGGTACTGTCCCTTCCGGGGTAATGGCATTCAGGGTACAGGGGTGGAGCTACCATTTCCTCTCTGGACTTCTGCCGGGCGAATGCATTTTCTGAATGAAAGGATCATATATTCCTTTCCTTAAACCGAGCAAACGCCTTGAATAAAGGAACTATGTCGTCTTTTACCTTTTGCCGAGCAAATGCATCCTCTGAGTGAAGGAATCTAATCTTCCCTTGCCTCTAACCGAGTAAACGCTTGAATTGAAAGAAGAAACCATATCATCTTTTGCCTTCTCTGGACCATCCGCTGAAAGAAGCGATCATATCTTCCCCCGCATTAAACCGAGCAAATACCCGGACTTGGAAAAAGGAAGCATATCGTATTTCGCCATCTACCGGGCAAATGTATTCTTTGAAAAATGGAACCATATCTTCTCTGATGTAACTGTCGGGAAGATGCATCCTTTGAAAGAAGAGATCTTATCCCTCTTTGCCTTAAACCGAGCAAATGCTCTAATTGGACAAATGAATAAAATCTCCCTTTGCCTTCGCCAAGAAAATGCATCCTTTGAAAGAAGGAGCTATATCTTCCCTTTCCTAGCACTGAATATTGCATATATTGAGAATAGAAACCAGGCATATTCTCCCTTGTGTTATGCATAAAAAATGCATTACTTGAAAAAAAGAAGCCTAGACTTATGAACGACAAAGTATGCTTTCAAAGAGATGAATATATGTCATGCAGAAATAACTTCATTTGCTTTTTGCTATTTTACTTTCCGTATATTGTAGTTTCTTTTTAAGTGAAATAGACAGATAATAATAAGTCTAAATAAAGTACTTTCAAGCAGTGATTTTGTAGAATCTGAACTTTGAGTCGAAAAAATCAATTTAGAACATCTCTTTTATAATGTTAAAGGGACAATCATTATAAATAATTGAACATATTATGCATAAGTTTCGAAATTGATGATTACACAACTATTATGCCAAATGACCATTATGCCAAACGGCCTTATGCCAAACGACATTATGCCAAACGACCTTTATGCCAAACGGCCTTATGCCAAACGGCGTTATGCCAAACGACTTTATGCCAAATGACCTACCACCGAAGGAAGGTCGTGTGATATGTGCCATCACAAATATTGCCCTCCGCTCGCTTTCAAATCGACTTCTACAAAAACATTCTTCATGCCTGCCGTATCGTAACGGAACTATTAATTCTATACTTTCGCCTCTAATTCTAACATGAACATGTACGTCCAAGTTTGGAAGATGATATTAGCATTTCCATATCATTATATAACCCAGTTTGATCGAATCAGCAACAAACATGATCCCGTAGTGAAATTTTGCAACAAGGCTGCGAAAATCACACATAAATTTCTAAAGGACAACACTGATTTATGTATAGTTCAATCTGACAAAGGCAACAAAACCGTAATTATGTATCTCCAAGACTACAAAACCAAAATGTATGCGCTACTTGACGACAGCAAAACATGCTACATGCCCACGCATCTATGGACAACCCAAAGCTCACAAACCAAACCTTCCACTCCGACCCGTAGTACCCAAAATGACAGCTCCGTCATACAACATGGCAAAATACATAGGAAACATCATGCAACAAGCAATCAGAAGACAATACAACGCGCAAGATTCATTCAACTTCTGCTCATACATCAACTCAGTCACCCTTCCTCCAGGATACGTTCTCATCTCTCTTGATGTTGTATCACTCTTCACCAACAGTCCTACAACACTAGTCAACCAAAGCATCATCAAAAACTGGGACAGTATCAAACAACACACCAACATCAATCTCTCTCTGTTCATGGAAATAGTAGACTTCTGCATCGAATCCAGCTACTTCATATTCGATGGGAAGTTCTACCAAAACATGTTTGGAACTGCATTGGGGAATCCATTATCTCCAACTCTGACCGATTTGGTTACGGAAGACCTAATGGATTTCACTGTGAGTAAACTCTGCTTCACTCCTCTAGTCATCCGTAAATATGTCGACGATCTTCTCCTTGCCGTACCGCCCATTGAAGTACAGAACATCTTATCGGTCTTCAATAGCTACAGTTCACATCTCCAATTCACACATGAGCTAGAGCAAGAAAACAAAATTCCGTTTCTCGATATGACCATTATTCGCATGCCTGATCAAACCATCCGCACCGAATGGTACATGAAACCAATTGCCAGCGGCCGTTTCTTGAACTTCAAATCGTTTCATCCAATCCAACAAAAAATCAATATGATACCCACATTCATTCAACGAGTCACCAAACTATCAACACTGTCATCAGCAAGTCATATCAAACAAATCATCGATCGTCAACTCCAACTTAATCACTACCCAAAATCACTCAGACACCGCTTCATCAACAGAATGAATCAATCATCGCCCCAAACACCAGCAATTCAACCCACACAACAGCAAACCATCAATGAAAAACAATACCGCCGCATTCCACACATTTCATTCCTCTCCGACAAAATAAACAAACACCTTGAGAAGAACTACCCCAATGTCAACAAAGCAGCTAAAAATGTAAAAACCAGCAGAGAATTTTTCACCAAACTAAAGGATAAAGTACCCGCCGAACTCAGAAGCAACATCATATACCAAATTCCATGCACTAACTGTTCATCATCCTACATTGGGATGACCACCAATTACCTCAAAACACGACTATCTGGACACAAATCTAACATCAATGCACTCAACCGCCTAAATGATTTACACATCGCACCTAACGATTCTAGAATAGAACACCTAAAAGAAAAAACAGCATTAATTAAACATGTAGCAGAAACAGATCATAAATTTGCACTAGACAAAACAAACATCCTTGATCATCACAGAAATAATAGAGCTCTTGCTATTCTAGAAACATGCCATATTGTAAACAACCAAACCATAAACAAGCGTAGTGACACAGACAACTTAAGTTCAGCCTATGCAGGGATATTACAAACATTAAAGAACAGCCTAACACAAAATAGACAAGAAATAATCACAAACACAACAAATACAATATGATGATATACTGTGATGTTGACCTAAATTTTCCTATACAATAACCATTAGTTCAATTGTGCCATAGATAATAACCTGACGTGATAATAATCCGGTGTTTAAATTAACAGTTCACATAATATAACGGATACCGTAAGTTAGATGATATAGAAATGACAAAAAACAAAAATAATTTAATTAACCATATTCAATAGGGATTACCTGATGTTTAGAACACTTAATTATTTGACTATACGAAGGACACTTATGACAATGAAACGCTGAACATTATACTAAAATTTATAACTAACTATACACTACATCTACAGAATCCATTGAAAAGGGACCAATAAAGGTACCGAAACGTCGGATCAGAATTAATATAGCGTTTTAGCTGGTCATCTGACTGCATAGTCTAAAATCATAGCAAATAAGGATGATAGTGTTGAGAAAGCACGGAATACCTAGTCTAAGAGATGAATGCATGTATTAGATATTGAGCAAACAATATTAGTGAAAAAAAAAATAGGATTGGTTTTTTGTTCTGCGCTACTATGAAGCTGATATTGACACGACAAAAAATGTTTTCCATGCTTCAATCATCACTCAACAGCTTTGCATTTTGCCACACCACCCACTCTAGCTGCAACTGTTCGCCTTACATTATTTGGCAGCCTCTATTGTTACGTAAAAATGTACATCTACGAGACCCAATTGATGAGGTTTCGCTACTCTTTTCTTTTATTTATCCTACCGTTGCGATCTTTATGGTCTCGTGAACCTGCCGCTTCGTCTGCCGCATGGAGTTACGGCGAGGCACAGTCGCGGGCAATATGTGGTGACCGTTGACGAAAACCACAAGGGGTCACTTGAGTGGTGAAATAACACCAAATTTGCGCAACCAGTGCTGGGTTAATGGAAAGGTGAAAACTGCTTCTGGAAAGCATGTTTTTCATTAGTGAAACAGTAATCCTAAACGAACGCATAATCGTCGCCATCATAGTCACATCACGTTCGTCGATTAGCAGCAGCAGATGCATTAAGAGATTTCAACGGACGTGTAGGCAAGAAGCGCAACTAATATTGATCGTTCGCTTGTAATATTCAGCCATGAGTGATGTATGTTTGAGGTTATGGTGGTTATGATGTCCTAAAAGCAAAACACTTGTCACTATCACGCATGAAGAAAGCTTTATTTATTGGATGTCGTTAAGTGTTCTGGGTTCATTGTTGGAGTGATTATAATAATAAAAAGAAAGTGTGTAGGTATTTCATAAGATGTTTTTTTTTTTTTTTTTTTACAAGGGAGAATGCATTTACACACTAACCCAGTACACGTGCATTGTAGTTGCCAAACTACCACACGGAAGTGTACTGGAGTGTCGGACTCGACCATACCGGTAATACCGACTAAACTCCCTTGGGCTCCACCATCGTTTCCCCCAGGAACTACCTCGCAGTACTACTTCTGGGGGGACGGCAGTACTAAGCGTACTCACTCATTATCGCTCACACAGGCACTCGTCCCACGCAAGACTGACTTGGGTGCTCGCACCCCATTCACTCCATTTGAGTCTTACTTGGATGCTCTCCCGGACGCTCCGCTGCCATGCCTCGAGGTGTCAATAGCGGTAACTGCCTGGGCCTACAGATATTGCGCTACGACACTCTGCCTCAGCACGAGCAGATCAATCACACCACTGCCGAAGCAGACCATACGCTACCCTGCCGAAGCAGGACACTCCCCATGCACCACATGTGCACAACTGTAGGTGTGTGGGTACAACCCACTGCTACCCTGACGCCGAAGCAGCCTCACCAAAGACCATTCGCTCCATGTGACCCTTTTCGGGTGCTCACTCTAACACTCCACTGCAATGCCTCGAGGTGTCGATGGGATACCTCGACTCCTGCCTCAGCATGTGCAGTCCATACTCAGACTTCTGCTGCGCTTTGAGGTGACAATAGCGGCGGAGACACGCTATGACACTCCTGCCTCAGCACAACCAGATCACTCACTCCCTGCCGAAGCAGCTCACGCGCTACCCTACCGAAGTAGGTACACTCCACAACTTATTCTAACACTCCACTGCCATGCCTCGAGGTGTCGATAGCGGTATGTGGGGACTAATCAACGATACTACGCTACGACACTCTTACCTTAGCATGTGCAGTCCATACTCAGACTTCTGCTGCGCTTCGAGGTGGCCATAGCGGCGGCCACCCGCCTGAAACGTGAAGCAACAAAAGTTGGACTGGTGGTGAATGCGTCAAAGACAAAGTACATGCTTGTGGGCGGAACCGAGCGCGACAGGGCCCGCCTGGGAAGCAGTGTTACGATAGACGGGGATACCTTCGAGGTGGTCGAGGAATTCGTCTACCTCGGATCCTTGCTAACGGCTGACAACAACGTTAGTCGTGAAATACGAAGGCGCATCATCTGTGGAAGTCGGGCCTACTACGGGCTCCAGAAGAAACTGCGGTCGAAAAAGATTCGCCACCGCACCAAATGTGTCATGTACAAGACGCTTATAAGACCGGTTGTCCTCTACGGACATGAAACATGGACAATGCTCGAGGAGGACTTGCAAGCACTCGGAGTATTCGAGAGACGGGTGCTTAGGACCATCTTTGGCGGTGTGCAAGAAGACGGTGTGTGGCGGCGAAGAATGAACCATGAGCTCGCCCAACTCTACGGCGAACCCAGTATCCAGAAGGTAGCTAAAGCCGGAAGGGTACGATGGGCAGGACATGTTGCAAGAATGCCGGACAGCAACCCTGCAAAGATGGTGTTCGCTTCCGATCCGGCAGGTACGAGACGGCGTGGAGCGCAGCGAGCGAGATGGGCAGACCAGGTGCAGAACGACTTGGCGAGCGTGGGGCATATCCGAGGATGGAGAGATGCGGCCTCGAACCGTGCATTGTGGCGTCAAATTGTTGATTCAGTGTTATCTGTTTAGATGTTAACTAAATAAATGAAATGAAAAAATAGCGGCGGCGACTCGCTATGACACTCCTGCCTCAGCACAAACAGATCACTCACTCCCTGCCGAAGCAGCTCACGCACTACCCTACCGAAGTAGGGACACTCCACATGCCAGTTGTCACTCCCTCCCTGGGCTTGTGCTTTTGAAGCGGCACACAGTCGCTTTGATAGAGTCCGCTTACGGGCACTTGTGGTTTTTGGGAGGATTTTAGCAGAGCCCACTGCTAAATCCCCACCACGCCCTAGGCAGTTCTCCCTGACTCGCAGACAGCTGGGGAGGGGTCGTCAAGCCCTTGGACATCATGCTGTTCCTGATGTCCTGCTGCCCCCTATTTCATAAGATGTACGAATATACAAACGTGTACCTTTTGAAATAGCGAGTAACCTTTTGAAAGCAAATCGGCGCTACGTACATACAGTACGTATGTGGTTGGTTCACAAGTAGGTCTGGCAACTGCAACACACTCGAGCAGGGAACAGCTTTCAAAGTGATGGGCGATATGCAAAGGCGCGTGATTGTGTGATGGCCGATCAATGAGAGTTCTTTAATTTTACCATAGTCAAGATCCATAGCCCACACTCCGGAAGCACTGATAATGATAAGGACGCATTCTACACGCAGCTGGAACGTGAGTACGACGACTGCCCAGTGCCCATGCCACGATGTCAAAATCATCATAAGAGATTTGAACGCTCAGGTTGGCTAAGAGGAGGAGCTTAGACCGACTATTGAAAAGTTCAGTGCCCACCGGCTGACGAGCGAAAACAGCCTACGGGTAATTGATTTCGCCGCCTCCAAGAACATGGCCAATCACAGCACATACTTCCAACATAGCCTTCTGTATCGCTTCATCTGAAGAGCACAACTATAGACAGAATCACAATTCCGCCACGTTCGGATTGATGGACGGCACTTCTCTGACATTATCGACGTCAAAACAAATCGTGGCGCTAACATCGACGCTGACCATTATGGTTAAACTGCGCCGAAAAATATCCGTCATCAACAATGTTCAGTACCGACGGCTGCCGCGTTAAGACGGGGCCCCTCTTGCAGGAATACAGTTAAGGCAAGCATTAAGGTGGTTATACAACAAAGTCACAAATCGGCCATATTGGAAACCACGTGTTTTTTCTAGTGATTTTTCAAGAGCACGAATTGATAGAACCACAACGCTCATGGGGATGAAACATTCGTTTGATCGTTTGCTTACTTATGCTAAACAATCGACTTTAATTTCAGCATTGTACGAAAATTATTACGCTAGATTTGAACTTTTGACAATAGGAGTAGAAAACCGTGTGGTGAATTTGAAATTCACCACATGGCTTGATTGTATAATCACCTTAACGATGCAGCGGAGAGCAACGTCGGGTATGTGGAACGAAGTCGACGGAATGGTTGATTCGACGTAGAGTGCAGACAGATTCCGGAGGAAAATGACCCGGTAGAACGTGGAACGCTATATACGGTAGACGGAACGCCGCTTGGAAGAAGCAGTGCGCGAGGAGATGGAACAGCTGTGCCGTTCTCAAGAGATACGCAAGCTCAATCAGAAACTCAACGCACCCGCTAAGGCTTCGTGCCGCGAACCGAAATGTGCAGGGATAAGGATTGGAGCATCTTGATGAACGAGCGTGCGGTGATCGAAAGGTGGAAGCAGCACTACGAGGAACACTTAAATGGCGCTGAGAGTACAGGCAGTGAGAGTCAAGGCAGCGGAGAAGATGACTACCCAGCTAACCATAAGCATTTAAATTAGCCGTACGTGCGACTATAATGCCATCATAGATCTAACATGGTCTATACTGGCTCTATGATAGCCCTATATAGCCGAAAAGGCGAATTAAAGTGCTAATGGTAACCTGGGTACGTCAGTTCAGCGGACGATGGAAGCCAACCAGCCCTTGCCTTGAGGGAAGTTAAGGATGCTATCCAACAGTTCAAAAACAATAAAGCAACTGGTAAGAATGGTATCGGAGCTGAGTTCATCAAGATGGACCCGGAAAAGCTGGCCACTTACTTGCACAAACTGATAGTCAGAATCTGGGAAACTGAACAGCTACCGGAGGATTGGACGGAAGGGGTCATATATCCCATCTACAAGAAGGGCAACAAGCTGGAGTGTGAGAACTTTCGAGCGATCACCATCCTTAATGCCGCCTACAAAATGATATTCCCAGATCATCTTCCGTCGTCTATCACCAATAGTGAATGAGCTTCGTTGATGGCCATTCGACAACGGACCAGATTTTTACTGTACGGCAAATCCTTCAAAAATGCCGTGAAAACCAGGTCCCAACGCACAACCTGTTTATCGACTTCAAGCCGGCATACGACAGTATTGCTCGCGTAGAGCTATGAAAAATTTTGGACGAGAACAGCTTCCTTGGAAAGCTTACCAGACTGATCAAAGCAATGGTAGATGGTGTGCAAAATTCCGAAAAGATTTCAGGCGAACATTCCAGTTCGTTCGAATCTCGGACTTAAACAAGGTGATGGACTTTCTTGTCTGTTATTCGACATTATGCTAAAAGTTACTATGCGGATAGCCGGGTGTAACAGCCGGAGTACGATTTTCAATCGATCCAGTCAATTTGTTTGTTTCGCGGATAACATGGCCATTGTCGGCCGAACATTTGCAACGGTGGCAGACTGGTGGTGAATGCATCTAATAAAAAGTACATGCTAGTGGGCGAAACCGAGCGCGACAGGGTCAGCATGGGAAGCAGTGTTATGATAGACGGGGATACTTTCGAGGTGGTCGATGAATTCGACTACCGTGGATTCTTGCTGACAACTGATGATAATGTTAGTCGTGAAACGCCGATCATAATTTTAACATGCGCTGCCGCCGATGATTTTTAGACCGACGCACACTCTACTCCGAGGAAATGTCATATTCGGGAAAATGTTATTTCCAGGGCTTGTTTGTTTGTTTGTTTGTTAGAGACACTTCAAACCACCAAAAATGCATTCGTGTCAGTTTTGGGGCTATGATATTGTAAAATTTTGAATTTGGTGTCTCCAAACCACCTCTATTTTTCCTCATTATTGTCAGCTTATGATATTCTATTACTCTCGTTCTTCTTCTTCATCTCCTTCCTCCTCTTCTTCTTTTTCTTCTTTTTCTTCTTCTTTTACTTCTTTTTCTCATATATGTGTTCGTAGCATAGCATATGTGATTGTACAAATCGTGGGTGGCTATACATACACAGAAAAAAATAATGAAAACTAATCAGCGCGTAAAAAATAAAGACGCGGAAAATTACACTATTCTGAGCATACATGAATATTTTCCATCAATTTCACCCTAAATGTATGCTATTTGTATAGCATTATACTACTCAATCGAATAAATAGTGGCATAATGCAATACAAATTGCATACATCCAAGCAAAAATATCGTTTAAAATTACGCTCTTTTTGGCATTCCCTTCATGTGCATTACTTTCGTGTAAATTTCAACAACTTTTTCTATCTGTGTATACAATGCTCAACTAAGCAAACCACTGTATATTGTTGCAAATTGGTACTTGGTATTTGTACCTATTCCTATACAGAAGCAGTTGTATACCTGGCCACGTCCTTACAATCATGGATGAAAGGAAACGAATGTTAGTTCATCATCTACTTGTGAAGATGCAACCCATACTACCTTCATAGCTGTCTCGGGATGAAATATTTTGTTAGTGGTTTTGGCAAATAATAAGGAGCTCTGTTTGACAATATAGAGCTTTGTCAATAAAAACATATAGTGACTTATTAGAATATAATTCATTAATTTGCTTACGAACCGTCCAAAGCAGAACACATTAACCCTGATCTTGCAAATGCTCCGCGTCCTATAGATAGGCGGCCGGATAGATTTTCTTAATTCAAAATTTCAAGTGAACTTTAAAAATAGAAGTTTTTTTTAATTTTCGTGCAACTTCACCGGGGTTTTGGATTTTTTCAAAACGCGGGATGAGTTCTTTAATTTTTATAAGGTAGAATATAAAAATAGTCAAAATCAGTTTTACAACATTTTCTACATATTGTCATTCGTTAACTAATTGACATGTTGATACAATTTATTGATGCATTGAAACTCAAGTAGATTAGCTATAATTATGTAACAGAAGTCTTCAAACTGCGATTATATAAATACATATTTCATATATTGTTTTGTTAACGTTTCAATGGTCAACTCATTATTTCCTCACCTCAGTTCAATGGTTTGTCGTGATTGATTACCTTTCCATACGGTCACAACGAGTTCAACCAAACTAACTGGACAGAAATCATGTGACCGTGACCTTCGCTACTCGAACCAGCTCTATGCGGTGCAACATTTGCGGGAATCCATTGACCGATCCTATCTCCGAAGTAGTATTTTTTACCTTCACTTCCACAACCTACCTACCAAGTTTAGAAAGATGTCTGAGGAGGACGATGGATGTTTCTCGTAGAAATAAGATTTGCAAACCAATTGGATGTTGTGGGGCGACTTGATCATACAGCGAAATTGTATCAACTTCGCAGTCTTTCATTGATATCCGACAACAGTCAGTGACGGCATAGTGGTGCGGTGGTTCCTTAACTTGCTGGGGCTGGGACCACGATATCCACATGACTGTTCCATCCCATCGCCGCAGGCAATGGGAACTACAGAGTGGCACTGGCTTAAAACGGATGGCGCTCTTGTAAGCAATAACATGACTAACGATGGCGACCACCTATAATTCAGTATCGTAAAATCTTTGAACATATAATTCAATGCGAATGGGAGTTGTACGGGGCTCACGTGTCGGCGGATATCGATTGTATTTGTGTGCATTGGCTCACTTAATACTGATATTTCATCGCTCACGACAGGCACAGGAAGGGCAGGGCTTACTGTATACTGAAGTTGCTAACCCTTCTCACGATGCTTCAGATGGAGGCAATGAAAGCTGATTCCCGATTTACCGCCGGAGGAGAATTTCTTTCATTAAGGAGCGGGTAGGAAGCGAGTAGAGGAGAAAATTGTTTCCGGTTTTTGTTTGTTTTGCCAAATTTATGAGAGCATTGCTAAATTTTGTGGCCACTGTCTGTCATCTGTCTTGTCATCAAGAATATGAATAATCTAAACCTATTTATTATGAGTTTACATAGTTTACATTACATTTTTATAAGCTCATTGCTTACACGATACGTATTTTTTATACAACACCACTATGTGCATTATTAAGGGTTGACTATGCTTTAATCAATTTTATTTTCTTCATTCCTCAACGCGACAGAAGATGACATTCCAGTCAAAGTGATTTTTATCACCTAAAATGTGTTGTTAAAATCCAATATAAAAATAAAATTAAGGCTCTATTTTATTTCATACGCAAATATTTATGTATTCTTGAAACAAAAAGGAATGAAGCACTATATTCGCAAAATCATTTTTATGACATGTGGGCTCACTAGTTGGAAAATCACAATCAGGAGAAACGAAGCCCCAAAATTTGCTCAGTTGAAAATCTATTTTTCAAGCTTTACACGTGTTTCCGACCATTTTGAAAAACCGCAACAAAAAATTCAATCCGCGTAAATCCCATACACCGCGTAAAAACATTCGCGTAAGAAACACTGTACAAACGTCCCACACTTGCATAATGATGTTATTTGCTCACGTATGGAACGATTTGGAACTTCTATCAATATTGGACCTTCCATAAGCTATCAAAAAGTGTGAATAAATAGGCCCCATATGCGTAGAATGATGTTCTTCATTGAGTAGCTGCCCTAATATGACATAGCATTGTACTTTTACATAACATCTAAATGCATAATTGATCACTACGAGCAAGTGCCATGCCAAGTATATGTACGTTCATTAAAACAAACTGAACAGAATTGAAATCATGCAAGATGTTCACAACAAAACAAAATAAAAATAAACTGAAACGATGTTCCAGTCCGATGAGTTTTTAGAGACCACAAAACTGAGCCATGTTACTTCAATTAAAGTCAGCAAAGGAGCCTCTATTGTGTTTGATCGTTCCAAACTAAACGACGACGTCCATGAAGACAAATAGAGCAGAGGAGATGGTATCATATTGTTAGTAAATCGAATAGCGTTATTAACTGAGTGATGACACGGCGTAGAAACTCCATTGTACTTTTCACAACTCCATTGGGGCATAGCAATAATATGGCGTCAATTATTTTACCTGGAAAACTGGGAAATAATCCAATGGTGCCCATTAGATTTATCGCATTGAAAAAGCGGAAATATTAGCCCTCCATGCAAGCAGAAACTGCAACGTAAAAAGTATTCCACACGATGTTTTTCAAGTCAATTGCTAACATCATAAAAAGAATACCGGAAGGGATCGCGATTAAGAGCAGGAGATCCAAGAAATAAGTTATTTATCTGACACAGTCAATAAGCTTTGAGGTGAAGAACCCAGTAAAAGGTGTGGAATCATTTTTCAAGAAAATGGAATCCACACAGGATGATAATCATTAACCATCGATTCACGACGCCTCAAGTTTCCGCTGGAAAATAATCGGCTACGCTGTCGATGATGGCTGTTTTTGTGACGTCTGCTAGAAGGTAAAATTAAGTTATTTGTCGACTACTAGAACATGACTTTCATCCGGGATCATGGGGAAATTAATTCATTTTTGATATTTAAAGACTGGTTTAAAGTTTGAAAGCAAGAATGTGTTCGTCAAAAATGAAATAGGTGATGGGAATCGTTACTATCTAGACTCTTATAAAAGTTCTATAGCCCGAGCAGACAAGAAGAGCTCAATAATGTCAAATCGTGATTAGATAGCAAAATGAGATAATGACATGGTTGATATAAGAGATAAAATATCAGACGACATCATCAATATTTTGCACTAAAATATCAGAATACGATCAAGTTATGCTATTTGTAAGAAGCGTTCAATATCATATGCTAATGGCATATATTGATAGGGGAACGGTTCGGCACTGCATCCCATAGCTCCTATTTCCATCCCATTGCTTGTTTCTTATTTTTGTGATTTTTTTTTCACCAGTGAGCACGCGTGTTAGCAAAAAGAAGCGACGAGATCGGTGCTGTATTTCTTTGTTTTGCTATGAGATGAATATATGTTCAGTGAGATAGAAATCGGAACAGAATTTGAATGATATTACGGTGCAAATTTTTGATATTATTGACCGTTATCCATATTTTGCTATTCTGTTTATGGCTGGGAGGTTCTGTAGCATCATAATGCTGACCGATTTGGTTGCAACAACTTAAAGATACATATACATGTATATACGAATCACATAAAGATGTTTACAACATATGCGGGCATAATTTTGACAAGCCTTTAAAATTTCAGCAATAATATTCCGAAGTGTCGATCAATCAGCTGATTAGGTAGCGGAAATTGCCTCCAGATCAAATCTCACCCAGTTGAGCTTATGTTTCGATCTCTTTCCTGGCTGATTCGTGTTCGCTCTAATTCTTCATGTTGTTCGCTTTCAACAGCGGTTGAGTGGTTAAAAGCAAAAGTGATCACCATCAACAAGAGAACGGGATTTAGAAAATAAATAACAATAAAAACCACATCATACATAGATTGTCCGGACCGGACAAAACCGCACTCGAACTCTGCTCAAACTGTCGATAGGCTCAACGATCACGGGGTCAATCGATACCCTACTACATACATATGAATCGATTTGGAGAGCTTAGCCTGGTGGCCGAAGTGGTGGTGCTTTGGGTCGTCGTGATCCTCCCCGGTCCTCGTAATAGAGCTCAATGGAATGATTCACTGACCCATTGAGCGAGATGTCTGTGATGGCTTTTTTTGTGGTCGTGGAATTTGAAACATGTTTTGGCGCTGACGCTATGGTGATGGGTGTGGTTCGTCAGATTTATGCTTCGATTGGAAAACGTGTTTCATTAGACAGACACTGCCCGCTAGCTCGCTGACTGTTGGCATATATTCGGAAGCGAACCGTACGATTGACTGACTGAACAAATGTGATTGACAGTAAGCTTAGGCATGTGTTTGGCACTCACAAGCGAAAAATCCGAAAAATTTAATTCACCTTTCATGTTAAAATTAATACTAAGGCAATGTGATTATTGGGGTGGAAACAATTTAGCAAAAATGAGATATTGTGAGAGAAAAATTTTGTTCATTATACAAATGCGATGATTTCTTACACGTATTTTTCCATTCTCTTTCAACAGATACTCCGGAAGCTGGGGACCGTAGTATACAACGCACTCGATTTCAACCTGCCCTCGAACGAGTATTGTCCAATATCGCATGAACTGGATGAACTGATCGATTTCATGACAGCTGAAGGTGAGGCCCTACATTTTAGTTCACTGGATGCAACCAGTTGCGTCTGTAAACTAAATACTCACACTCATCATTATTATCCCATTATTACTTATACAATGGTAGTCATCGTACCAGATTGCTTTCAATATTTTATCTGACCTACAAACTAGAAGTCATAAATGAAGATATAACAATTCATCACACCTCTCAAGATTATGGTACAATTGGAGATTACACCCATCACAAGTTGCTCTGGTCGTTCCTAGTTTGATGGCATGACATATGATGATGACATTGAAAGGTGTAGCTGTAGGTACATAAGTAGCGAAGAAAATAATATCAACTTTCTCTGTGTAGTTTGCCGCCCGTCAGTGATGTGTTTGCTTACTTGCCCGTAGGTTTACGCCGCGCTTGAGAAAATTGTAATAATAATTTTACATTAAATCACGATTCTCTAGGAAAGGTGTGTGTTCCCTTCCCTTCGATACATTGTTCCAGTATGGCTAGGTCTAAGCTTGAAGCTTGGTACAATGAGCTTTTGTTGATCTGCTTTGCTTTCCATACCCACTTGGTTTTGAGCACGGGTCTCATGGTGTCAGTTGTCGTCACCAACCACACCGGTTGGGCACGCCAAGATAAAGCAATCACGTTGTCAATTGACTCTGATGATCATCGGTATCGGTATTGTGGATGGTTGTTGTGTGATCTGTTATCCTGATGTTGGATAGGAACGAAGATGTTTCCTCGTAAGATTTTTGATCTTTATTTATGAATGAGGGCATGGGAAATCTCAACGAAATGAAGTTAATTTTTTGGTTTGTAGTGCTGAGTTTTATTTATTTTGGCAATGATGAGACATGCCCAAATGCAACATAATGGTTATTACGTTGGAGCTAGAAGAACTTGATGCATTTTGGCAAACGCTTCTGTCTTATAAGGCCATGTGTTCAATCCTACACACTTAAAATAGATTTCGCTGTTCGGTAATTTTTTTGACGAAAAACTTCGGTAAACATTAAAAATTACAGTAAGTTCAGTTGAAAATATTTATTCTACTTGATTTCGGTAAAATTTTACCGATCAAACTGTAATTAAAAAATTATTTGACAGAGTTTGGTATTGAAACCTACAGTTTGTACTGTAAAATCTGATTATTGCCGTATATGGTAAAACAAATACCGAACAAACTGCAAAATAAATTCTATATTACAGTACTTCGGTAAACTATGTTGAGCTGTCAAACTGTGAAGCCGTACCTGTCTAAAGAAATTGTTTGCAGCTAGCGATTTATTCAAAACTTTGCTTAACACACAGGTCACAGTTTTTATTCGGATTGATAAAATAAAATCATGTCCAGATATTGATAGCAGGAATAAAAACATGTATTGTATTACGTACTTTAAAACAGTAGTTCGTTTTTAAACGTATTATTATAATAATACTCGTTTCAGATCCTTTCATGGATGATATTTTCTCTGCTGTTCCATATACGAAAAATGTGGCAGATTTCTTAAGACGGCGTTTCTATTATGAAATAAGTTCAATTGAAAACAAAATTAATGAATAAAGTCATGGGCGTAGCCAGGATTTCTAGAAGGGGGGGGGCAACTTTTTTGGTCTTCTAAATCGTAGTTTTATAAAAACACATGAATATTAACACATGAAACCAAATCCAAACCAAATCGAAACAATAATGATTAAAACAATAATGAATTTAAAAATGCGTGATTTATTACTCATCAGATATTTTTAAATAAAGTGCGAAAAATATTAACGAACTTAGTATTCAGAAAGAATATAAAATCGGCTATAACAATTATTATAAAAATCCTGCATTCTTCCATAAGTTTAAGAAAACTAGAACCACACATCTTATAAAATTTATTATAAAATTTTATTTTTTTATTATAAAATAGGCAGAAAAATCAATATGCAAGCTTTCTCCAGGAATTCCTTCGACAACTGGCATTCTATCCGAAATTCTATCAGGGATTCTTTAGGAATGCCTCCAGCAACTTATTCGGCAGTGTCTTCAGGAATTCCACCATAAATTTTGCCGGGAATTGATCCGAAAATTCCACCATTATTTACTCCAAGAAAATCTTCACGAACTTCTTTATAAGTTCTGCAGAATTCCCTGCAATAATTTAAATAATTTCGTGCTGTTTCCCATAATTTTTAAGAATAAGAATATTCCGTGGAAATTCCGCAGAATTGCCAGTAAACATTCCTGAGAATTTCACGAAAAATCTTCGAATTTCTTGTGTAAATTCCATAAAATTTTCCGTGAATTGTTTCGAATAATTTCGTGTGAAAATTTCAAAGAATTTCTAAAGGAATTCCACCGGAAATTTATACAGAAATTATACCGGAAATGAAATCAACAATGGAATTTTCGGAGGAATTCCTAGATCAATTCGCAATGAAATCCTGAAAGAATTCCGGTGGAAACTTCAAGATTTCCCTCCATCCTCCAGGAGTTTCTCCGAAAATTCCTCCTGGAATTCTTCCAGGAGTTCCACCGGCATTTCCAATTTCTCTAGGATTTCCTTCGAGAATTATTCCGGTAGTTCTATCGGCAGTTCTTCTGAAGATTTTTCCGGGAATTTCGGCAGAATTGGAATTTATTTAGGCTTCTTCAGGAATTTATATAGATTTTCCACCAGAAGCTCCTCCGAGAATTTCTTGATGATGGTCCAGCTACAAACCCCAACAAAGGTTTCAGCTAGACGAGATTTGTCTATAAGATGAATTCTCTTGTTTCCGAGAATGCTTCTGGTAGTTTCCCCGGGGTTCCTTTGAAAATTCTCCTGGGAGTTTCTTCAGAAATTCTTCCAGAAAATTCCTTCGAGAGTTCCTCCGGGAATTCCACCAGCAATTCATCCGGGAGTTTCTCCGGAAATTCCTCCGGGAGTTCCACCAGAAGCTATCCCAGGAAATTATTCAGGCTTTTTTCAGGAAATCATTTAGGCTTTCTTCAGAAATTAAGCTGGAAATTCCTCCCGAAGTTCTTCCGATAGTTCCTCTGGGAGCTCATCCGGGAGGTCCTCTAGGAATTCTTCTAGGAGTTCCTCCTGAAATTCCTCCGGGAGGTTTTACAGGAGATCTTACGGGAGCTCCTCCGGCAGTTTCTTCGGGAATTCCTCCGGGAGATCCACCAGCAGTTTCTACGAGAATCCCTCCGGGAGTTTCACCGGCAGTTTCTCCGGGTGTTTCTCTGAAAACTAACTCCCGGAGGAACTCCCATAGTAATTTCCGGAGAAATTATCAGAGGAATTCTCGGAAGAACTGCCGGTGGAACTTCTGGAGGAATTTATTGAAGAACTACAGGAAGAATGTCCGGAGGAAATCCTGGAGGAAATCTCGTAAGAATTCTAGGATGAACTCCCAAAGGAACTTCCGTAAGAATTCCAGGAGGAACTCCTGGAAGAATTCTTAAAAGAACCTCCCGGAGGAATTCCCGTAAGAACTCCCAGAGAAATTCTCCGAGGAGGATGATTCTTCTGGAGTAATTTGTAGATAAATGCCTAAAGAAATGCTAAATGAATTCCTGGAAGAAGGCCTGATTGAATTCCCGAAGGAACTACTGGTGGAACTTCAGAAGAACATCCGGTGGAATACCCTAGAGGAAGAAAAAAAAAATTTCTGAAGTAACTTACGAAATCCCATTTCCCGTGAAATTCCTGCCAAATATCGTACAGGAATTCCCTGTGAAGTTCCTGCAGGTATGACCGGAGAGTTTCATGGAAAAACTCCTGGAAGAACTCCCGGAGGAATTCCCACATGGAAGTCCTAAAATAATTCTTAGAGAAGTTCCTAAAGGAATTTCCGAAAAAATATCTGAAGGAATTCCCAGAAAAATACCAGGAGGAATTAATGCATAAAATCCCAGATGAAATCCTGAAAGTATTCCCAGATGAATTGCTGAAGAAAATCCCTGCGGATTGTTCCGAAGAAATTTCTGGAAGAACTCTTGGCAGATATCCGAGTAAATTCCGAGTGAAGTCCAGAAGGAATTCTAGTACACTTCCGCGGAAAATCTCCCGGGAAAATTCCTGAAGGAATTCCTGGAGAAGTACCTGAAGAAACTCCCGAAAAAATACCTGTAAGAATTTCTGGGGAAATACTTGGACGAATTCCAGGAGAAATTCATGAAGATATTTCTAGAGGATATTCTGAAGTAATTGCGAAAAGAATTCCAGATTGGAATGCTAGATGATTTCGCTATTAAATGTTTGGAGGTATTCCCGGAAAATTTACTGGAAGTAATCCCGGAGGAATTAAAGGAAGAGTTCCGAGAGGAATGCCCGGAGAAGTTCCTAGAAGAATTTTCGAAGAAATTTCTTATAGATTTACAAGTGAAATTATAGAGCTAAATCGGAGGATTTCCGTCATAAATTTTTGAAGAAACTTCTGGTAGAATTTTGGGAAGAAATTCCGAATGTATTCTTGACGGAGATGTCTGTCCAAAATATTCACGTTTTCATAATACATAAAGTAGTAGAGTTTTGAATAAACGTAAACTATCTCAAAAAAAATTTCCGGAACGTCCTGGAGTTCAGAACATGTGATCTACCCGATCAATCAAGTCCTGAACGATGTATTCGTGCATCGGTAAACATCCCAGCACGATTGAGCCAACAGGATTGCACTCATCACAAGCAGCGACAGGCCCTTTATGGTTCTTCAAAACGTCCTGGAGTTCAGAACATGTGATCCACCCGATCAACAAGTCCTGAACGATGTTTTCGTGCATCGTGCAACAATTACAGACCTGCTGCCAAAACTGGTATAGAAAGAACTGAAAAGGCATTGAAATATTTTTTTAGATTTCCTAGGCCGTCCAAACTGTTCTGGAGTACATTTCTTCGAGTGCATAAAAAATATGTCTAGAAACAAAATGTCCTCAATCGAGATGTATGTCCAAAAATATCCATGTGATCATAACTCATGAATTATTCAAGTTTTGAATAAACGTAAACTATTTCAGGTTCTCCAAAACGTCTTGGAGTTTAGAACATGTGACCTACCCGATCAACCAAGTCATGAAAGATATATCCGCTCAGAGCTAAACATCCTAGCAGGTCCATTCAGCCAATAGGATTTGACTAATTACTTTTACAAGTTACTACAAACCTTTTTATTCCTCCAAAACGTTCTGGAGATCAGAACATGTGATCTACCCCATCAACCAAGCCCTGAACGATGTATCCGTAGATCGTTGAACATCCCAGTAGAACCATTGTGCCGATAGGATTTCACTCATTTATTTCACAAGCTTCAGTCGACGATCTACGACTCAATGTGAACTCGTGGAAGCATATGGTTCTAAACTTTTTTCTCGGTTACTCTGCCTTTCTTAGTTGTGCGGTAAGATGCGCTGCTACAATACAAAACCATGCTGGAGGTGACTGTGTTCTAATTCCGGTCGTAGTCTAGGAAATTTTCGGGTTAGAACATTTCTCGTATCATCGTGCTAGCCTCATGATACATGAATACAAAATTGGTATCTTGGCTTAGAAACCTCGAAGGTGATCACTGTGGAAGTACTAAATGAATACTAAGCTGCGATACGGCAATGTTCTAGTGGGAATGTATTGCCAATAACAAGAAGAAGAAGAAGCTGCTCTGATGGTCCTTTTGACAATTTTTGAAAAAAACTTCAGTTCACATTTCTGAACTTATGAACGTAGTTCTACACCCCAACAAAAAAGTCTATGTCTGCATTCGAATGAAAATTGCTCGACATAAACACTTCCTTAGTCATTGTGCATCTGGTAGATACTACTTGATACTTGATGGGCTACAGCTCTTCGATGAACCTACGCCGAATGGAATATCATGGGCCAATCGCTTCCAGTCGCCCTGAACATTGAGCGCCCTCAGGTCCTCTTCAACTGCAAACAGCCATCTTGTACGCGACCTTCCACGAAGCCTGCGGCCTCTTCCGGGTTCTCTACTAAATATTATCTTCACTTGACATTCTTCCGGCATACGAACAACGTGACCAGCCCACCGTAGTCTGCAGTGTAGAATGAGCTTCATAATATCCAGCCCTTTATACACCTGGTACAACTCGTGATTCATGCGACGCCGCCAGATACCGTTCTCCTGTTTACCGCCGAGTACTGTCCACAGCACCTTACGCCCAAACACTCCGAATCAGCCTCCTTTAACGTTCATGTTTCATGGCCGTATAAAGCCACCGGAAGAATCAGAGTAGTATACAACGCGAGTTTTGTTTTCGTTTGCAGACTACGGCATTTAAGCTGGTTACGTAGTCCGTAATAAGCCCTATTTGCAGCGCCTGAAATACGCCTTTTCACCTCGCGGGTAACATCATTATCGCACATCACTAATGTTCCAAGATACAAAAATTCTTCTACCACTTCAAATTTTTCACCATCCAGCACCATTTCGCTACCACCACCACTAATGAATCCACGTTGATTGCCAGTGACCATGTACTTCGTTTTGCTGGTATTGATCGTGAGGTCAATCCTCACTGTCTCCCTCTTAAAAGGCACAAAAGCCTTTTCCACGGCACGGTGATCAATCCCGATAATATCGATATCGTCCGCAAATCCCAGGAGCATATGCGATCTTGTGATAATCGTACCCTTTTTTTGTACACCAGCTCTTCTACTCGCTCCCTCGAGCGCTATATTGAACAGTAGATGCCTTGATCTTAACTCAAGATCATTTTGGAAGAACTCAAACAGCCCATGTTCAAAGAAATTTGAACCATATACTTGTCGAACTAGATTGGGTGTATGCTTGATGAAGAGGAAATTTCAAAAGACCTGCTTGATCTGGTAGATACCTTCAATTGAACTTGAGAACGTTTTGGAGTACCACGAACATCTCGTTTTCAAGGAAATTGAGTTCATATAATGCGCAGTTGCTTATTGAGCCAGTTTGGCTAAATGCCGATGATAAAGGCATTGGAAAAGCCTTTGTTGGTCAGTTGGATACCGTGGAATGTTTTGGAGTACCTTGAACATCTCGTATGAAAAAAGTGGGTTATGCATATTGCGCATATGCATATTGAACGAGATTGGGTATAATTCGATTATGAGGATACTGTCAAAGACTTGGTTGATCTGGTAGATACCGTGGGCCGAATTCGATAATGTTTTAGAGTACCTTGAGCATCTCGTATTTAAGAAAATTCTGTTTACATGATGCGCATATGCTTATTGAACCGGATTGAGTATACACCAATGATGGGGACATTGGAAAAGCCTTGGTTGATCTGGTGGGGTGAATTCGAGAACGTTTGGAGTATCCTGAAGATCTCATATTCAAGACAATTCAGTTTACGCAGAGTGCGCAGATGCTTTTTGAACTTGATTGGGTATATACATATTTTAAGGAAATTGCCATAGACTTGATTTATCTGGTAGATACCGTGGGCTTAACTCGAGAACGTTTTTGAGTACCTCGAACTTCTCGTATTCAAGAAAATTCAGCATACATAATGCGCATATGCTATTTGAACCGGATTGGGTATATACAGATTATGAGGATATTGCCAAAGACTTGGTTGATCTGGTAGATACCGTGGTTTGAGCTCGAGAATGCTTTGGAGTACCTTGAACATCTCGAAAATTTAGTTTACATAGTGCGCATATGCTATTTGAACCGGATTGGGTATAAGTCGATGATGGGGAGATTGCAAAAGTCTTGGTTGATCTGGTAGCTACCGTGGGATGAGCTCGAGAACGTTTTGGAGAACATTGAGCATCTCGTATTTCTGAAAATTGACCACTGGCTTGACGTTCAAGATGACTTAATCTCATAAAGTGTTCAAAATTATCAAACAATGCGGTATAGGACTCAAATATTTCAGATTCATTTGCATACTCACAGAAGCAAAATCTTCCCAAGGTTTCGGATATCTCGGTCTTTAGGGTAGACTAAAATAAAAACTCCCCCTAAAAATTAGAAATTTCCCATAAAAAAATAGAAAATTGTCAATAAAAAAATCAGCGTATGAGCAATAAATAAATATAAAATTTCCACAAATGAAACAAAATTTCTATAAACAAATCAAAAATTTCCACAAAACAAAAAAAAATAAGCACTTTTAAAAGCAAAAATCTAAATGTTCCACGAAAAAAATACAAAATTTCCACAAACAAAAAATTTTCCACAAAATCAATCAAAATCAATATTTTCCATAAAAATTAAAAATTGTCCACAAAATGATCAATAAAGAGCAATAAAAAATAAGAAAATTTCCATAAAGAAATATAAAAAAGCAATCAAACTGTGTTTTTTTCCCCATATATGACACCTTCTTTAACCCTTAAATGCGCAATGTTGTTTTAAAACAACAAACCGAAAATACGTTTAATGTTAATGGTTTTAATGATTGTTTACGTTAAAATATTTTCGACGATTTCTAAAAAATCGCCTTGCGCCTTTAAGGGTTAAAAGCGTTTAAAGTTCATGTAAAATTTCATCAGCTTTATTGCTTTCTGGTAGGTATTTGTTTATGGAAATTTTCTTATTTTTTTATTGTTCTTTATTGATTATTTGTGGTAATTTTTTGGTTTTTTATGACAAAAAAAACCCAGATTAATCCACCTACAGTGAGATTTTGACCCTTCCTTAGTCATTAGGAAATATTTCCAGACTCCAGTATTTAAAACGAGATAAAACTGCTCAGATTCCCACTGCGATTGACCGTGCTAAGTTACAAAATAATTGCCTTCCCAAAGGCGGATGCTATAGACTAACGCAAAATGAACTCCCCCAAGAAATTATGACGTTTGAGCGGGTCGCATAATGAACGCAAAATGAACTTTTGTTCGAGAAGACGACCCGCTCAAATGTCAAAATCCATCGGGTGAGTGAATTTCATGAACTCCTGCACAGGTCTATGTGTTGAGTGACAACAAAACGAATTGATAACGCACTGTACGTCCTGCTGCATATCTATCAGGCGCTCGTCCGATTGAATAGCTATTGTAACATGATTAATAACTATCGTAACGCTGGTAGCATATATTGTACTCGTAATTTCCAGAGACCTCGATATTATTTAATCCAGAACTAATTAAATCCGTCATTGATCGGAACGAAACTCAATAGCGTTCAAAAATAACATGTATTCTGCCTTATGGATGCCTAATTTGGTAAAACTAAACTTTTTTAATACCTTAAAAATGAGTGAGATTTATAAGGTAGTAAATTTCAGAATTTTCACACATACGCACACATACATGCATAAAAGTGGTCTATTAGTGTCTCAAAACATGCTCACATTTGCTATCTAGCTTCCACTGAAGAAATTTTTGAAATTCCTTTAAATTTTTACGTTTTTGCTTTTCTAAGAAGATTATTTGGTACATGCTTCTATCTGTTCCTCAATTAAAATCAATTGTTTCTTTGAAACAATTCAAAATTATAAGCATATTTTCATACCAAACCATTTGTTATAATTATATTTTCAATACTAAAGTGAATTTGTTTCAAATACCATGCATTTTATTTCATAATTTAAGAGATTTATTGATAGATTAATACGTAACACGCCTGCGTAACGCATACAAAGTGAAATTATAGACACTTCCGAAGGAAGGGTCAAAAATTATTTTATGGAAAATTTTGTAATTGTTTATTGCTAATATTGATTTATTTATGGAAATTGTGTATATTGTGTGTGAAACATTTTGGTTTCTTCATGGGTAATACTTCTTTTATAATTGCTATTTTTGCTTATTTTTCTGCTCTTTAGGAGATAGTCACATTAGACCTCCGATATTTTTCCTGCAATGCCAACATCCTGATGAACAACTTTGCTGAAGGAAGCGAGGGCCTAGCTCTCTTCTGTGATTTTACACAGCCAATCCAATACGCTGGGCATATATGATCGTCCCGAAACGGTTAATAAATGCTTCCGAATATGCCCTATAAAATCAATAGTTTTATTGTAACACTCAGTTAAATTATTGGTCCACGTAGTTCATCAGTGCTGGCAGAATAAACGATTTTTTTTGCATATGCCTTGAACAATCAAAATTCGAAGCGTTATAACTTTTTTTTTGCGGACGTTCCAGTAACGTACCTTTTTCAGCTAAGTTCTTTGGGTTATACTTTAACGCAATGTGGCACTTGATTTACGATGAACTGAAACCTGTAGGAGTAAAAATGCAAAAATGTACATTTTCCTATACTAATTCCCATACAAACTTCGAACACGATGCGGAATGCGAGGAAGCAACCACAGGGGGCCCAAATTTCGCACAGTTGTTTGGGACCCAGATTTGTTTCGAAAAATCATTGCATTGATTTGAAAAAAATACCGTAATGACCCACTCTAATGTATACAGCTATGTATGTAGACGACGAAACGTAAAGAATAATTTTTTGATGCTACGCCCATTTGAAAAGGCCCAGATATGACTCGTAAATAGGGTATATGTGCTGTTTCAGCGCACGAAAGCACACATACATAGAAAAAGGCTGATTAATCCACTTAGCTGTATTATGAAAAATATTTTTTTGGCTTTAACTATTAAGCTCAAAGTTCGATCTGGCCAATTTGGTTAGCGGTAAGACGCGCTGCTACAAAGCAAGACCCTAAGGGTTTCTGGGTTCGATTTCCGGTACCGGTCTATGTAAATTTTCGGTTTGGAAATTGTCTCGACTACCTTGGGCATAAAGTACCATCGTGCTGGCCTTATTCCTTATGATATACGAACGCAAAATAGTAATTGCCTTCGAAACCTCGCAGTTAATAAATGCGGAGGTGCTTAATGAACACTGATGCGAGGTGGCAATGTCCCAGTAGGGGGATGTAATGTCAACAAAGAAGAAGAAGAAGATTGGTAGCTTGAAATAAAAGATACATTTTTCATCTCTTTAATTCACTGTGCACCGGTGACAGTGAACTATAGCAGCTCGGGAATGAATCTGACAGGCTTTCGGTTCCATAATTCTCTATATAATTTGCGCCACGAGCTGGTTTGCGTAGTAACCGAGATCTAACAGAAATCCACCTCTACCATAAGTGCTCTCTCTGCCTATATCTATAGCTGTCAGTCGACGCTTGATGCATAGGTCGCACATTGGGAATTTGGTTTGGGTGCAGCTCGATTTCCATTATGTATCAGGCCGGGAGACTTGTTTTTTTTTCCGAAGGGGTGCTCGAGAAGTGCACAAATAAGTGCTTACTTTACACTTGATATTTCACTTCGTGCCGGTCGACAGTGGTTTATATCGTTTTAGTTACTTATAATGAGTAATCAAAATTAAGCGTCAATTTGAGACAGATTAAGATATACAGCAAGTTGGTTTTCAAATCCATCCAAGGGATGCTGCCAAAATAGGAATGCTCTAGCGAATTAAAATATATACCGATGTTACGAAATTAAGTTACTAAATCAGCACTTCAAAACATGTCAAGCCCAGGGGCTTTTTCTGGCGCATCTAACGTCTTTATCGACAGTTAACCTAGGATGGTGTGCTGTCAGTTATGCTATGCAATGCTATGTTACAAAATTAAATTTAGGAAAGTAGCGCATAGACCACTGTGCAATGGCTGAATTAAGCACATTTCAAAATATGACGGAGCACCAGAGAGCAGAAGCTGTAAAGTTAGTGGCCAGTGTTGCTGAGTACTTCGATGTGGTTTAATTTAGTTTTCGTGTTGCTTGATTGAACTGCAACAACAACCAAGTTAACCTAATGTGGTTGCATTTGACGATCGTTAGATCGCACAAGATAGGTCGATGCCGATGAAGGTCATTCGCAGGCCCAGTGGCGGTATTTTAGTTCGATAATTTCCATCAAATGCTCGAATGCACCTGCGGGAATGTATAAGAGTGGAATGCCAGTCAACTTGTTGGCTGCGAAGCACAGTAAATCCAACTAGATGCTCGCTTTGAGCTTTTGAATGATGGATTCCGTGGAGTGCAATTCTGAACGAATCATATATACCGGAGCTCTATGTAGTAGCTAGCTGAGGGAGACTAACTTTTTTCACATTTACATACTCGAATAATGAAGCTGGCCGCGCATGATGAAGTCACGATTTGTGGTGGCCTCTATATCACATGTTAACGCCTATCTGTTGTTATTACAGTCTTTCTCTTCGTATTTTCCGAGGGTTAAGGAGCTACACTTGGACCCAGCTATTTGCCTTATATATATTTGCAAAAAATCTGTGATTAATTGCAATCATAAAGCTGTCAACTACCGTTTTTTCCACAACAACGCTCTCGGTATGCGCCAGGTTGCTCACCAGGAGTCACGATTTTGACCACGGATATAAACATAAAGTTGAAAACCAGTGGTCCATAACAAGCCGAGATACATAGATATTAACCAGAGCGGTCCAGTGTGGTCCATCGACGGAGACAATTTCTTTCATACTTACTTAGGAAAAGAACATGCAACATCCAACGATATCACGTCCCGGAAATCTGTTCACAAACAAGACGGACGCATTTGAACTGTTTATTTGAGAAACGAAATTTCTAACATTGTGGTGAAAATGAGATAAAAATTTCTTCGTACAAAAATACATATTGTAAAAATAAAATACCAAAACGTATTGGAATGTAATAAAAGTTTCTTTTTTTTATTGACATGAACACACATTTGAAATATCAATTGCAGTACATCTGCCATGAAATTTATATTGGACGAATACACAATGTCTTTTCAATGGTCTCCAGTTAGCCTTACGAGCAAAGGCGTACAAGATACATATTCATGCAATGGCGGGCATAGAAAGTGAGGAAACACATAACTGAGGATGCTAATAGAATACTAAGTTGGAATGTCAAGTTCCAGTTGAAATGTAGAGCCATAGAAGAAGAAGAAGACAATATCTTTTCTATGGAGAATCCAAATAATCAATCTATCAATTCATTTTTTCGACTTGCATCAAATGGACTTACGCAGTTTTACAAACAAATCATTTATTAATAGCCAGTCATAAATAGTGTTGTAGTAGGAGTGGTATTCCTCCCGGAGATTTCCATCTTCGGGCTCGTGGTTGTCTGTTTCATGAAGGAACCCATTTCAATGGGTGAACTCGAAAAGGTGCACGCTTCAAGGCACGTTGCTGATGCCCTATTGTCCGTCTCCCACGTATCTCGTTGTAGACTCCGCAAATTTGTTGTTTATTTTATTGAGCTGTCTCTTATCAAGGATGTTTAATCTATACATATTCAATGGCTTATAGGGAACTGGAGTGGGCAAATTGTACTTTTCTTTCTTTACCCATGACTGGTGAGCTTTGCGGCGAGATATTGAACTTGAAACGGGACTGGCGGTAAAACTAAATGGATTGAAGTGATTACAAGGCTTATGTTATCTTATAGGTTGATTTAAAGCAATAGGTGGCTACGCGAGCGGAATCATTATTATGGGGATGAGTTATATAATATGGACTATAAAGAAAAGCAAAGATCTGAATAACGTTTTTAATGCGTTTTTCTCCCGAATAAAGTAACAACACCCTTTTTCCATAATAATTAATCTTACACACATATAGGAGGTTGAGGGTTCGAGTCCCTCCAAGACATGTGGATTCTTTTTCGAAAATTTCGTATCAATTTGTCCATTTCGAAACATGTGCTGTGCATATACACAGCCAAGATATTTAACAATAAACATTTTGTTGTCAATTTCGCAAATTTGAAATTTTTGGTCATTTCAGTTTTGTGGTTCGGTTGTGGACACCCTTGAAAATCCGGCTAATAATGAAGAATAACAAATGTAATCCACCCAGTTTCAAAGAAAAGTATTTTATTAGTTTTAATTGTCATGAAACAATAAAAAATGCGGATAACGTAAACAATTACTTAAGAAATGTAAAAAATAGCACTTTAGGAAGTTGGATTTAACTTTTTCCATCAATTTACATATATTGCATTCATTTATATACCTACATAGCAGGCATATATATATTTTTTTAATTTCGCATTTTTCTTCTCAATGAGGGGTGGGGTCCCTATGAAAATAAATGATAATTTGTCAACAACTTCGGAAGGCAATGTCATAAAGGTCCACTTTTAAATGGCGCAAACAATAAGACTGAATTCCCCGTCGAATGCACCTTGTTGCGTGTAAATCGGTCAACGCTTAATTCCAAAAAGTGCATATACAATAGTTAGATGCGCCTAAAAAACAAATAAATAATAAAACTTCTTATTACTATAAATTATGACTGAATAATTCGAAGAAAATGCATAAAAATAAGTTTGTTGGTATATTTGTTGATAAACTCAGTGATATTGAACGATTTGTCAATAAAAAGAGGGTGCCCATAACCGAATCAAAAAAGGTGCCCACAACCAAATTTAGCGGCATTTCAGGAAAGTGCTGAAAAAAATCGAGTTGAAATTTTGAAGGCAATCGTTATTAAACCACAAAATAGACTAAATTTACCGTATGAATACGTATTAGAACTCACTTTTTCAATTCAATCACACAATTTTATGACACTTTGGAAAAGGTCAAACAAAATTTTCGTGTTGATTTTTATGTAGAAAAAAATTATTTGTTCAGTAGAGGTGTCTATCTAGTTCGGTATTCTGCACAAAACATCGTGTTTCGATAGCAAATGAATGACAGATGTCAGAATAACAGTATCTGCTTTCTGTCAAAAGATACATGGGGTGCCCACAACCGAACGGTACTCACAACCGAATCACCTCCCCTATCAAATGCTGATTAGATAGCAAAATGTGATATGGACATGATTGATATAGGAGATAAAAGATCAGACGACAATATCAGTATTTTGCACTAAAATATCATGAGGAGACCAAATTATGCTATTTGTAGGAAGAGATCAACATCATGCGCCATTAGTTTATTCTTATCCATAGTATATCTTGATATTTAAATGATATTTGCAACTTTAATAAGTGCAACTTTTTGATATTGTTCCCTGTTCTTTTATCTCTTATATCAATCAAGTTCATATCATGTTTTGTTATTCTGTTCATGGCTTCTGCCTGGGAAGTGAAAAGGGGGCAGCCAGGACTACGTATGTCCAAGGGCTTAACGACTCTTCTCCAGACCATTGCTAGTTGTAAGGCTTGCCTAGGATGTGGTGGGGTTTGACAGTGGGCTCTATTGAATTTCTATAAAAAGCAGGCCCCAGACCAGCGTGTGCCGCTCAACAATTGTATATGGACCGGAGCAATCGGTAAAAAACACAGCGACGAAATGGGGCTAGCGATTAGAAGCTTCGTTCGTGGAAATGCAACTTCCTTAATTTCATCTGGAGACTGGAGCACACACATATTTGCCGATGTGCTGAAAGACCGCGAATTCGGCATCGTAGCGATACAGGAGGTGTGTCGGACTTGGAAGAGATCAATAGTGCAGATGTTTGGAGATAACCATACACACCAACCAACCAACACACACGAGCAACAGCTTTCATACGGATGGGCGATATGCAAAGGTGCGTGATCGGGTGGTGGTCGATCGTTAAGCGAATATGCAGGATTAAAGGACGGTTCTTCAACTTTAGCAAAATCAACGTCCATACATACTGCCCATGATCGCATATTTGTAACATTTGCATTTTTTTCGATTTTGAGTTTATCTTATAAATCGTTCCAAAATTGTAGGATCTTTGAGCAGGTCAGATGAAATCAGGAGGTTTGTTCTGAAAAACTTGAAAAAACTACCAAGTTGTTTTGTAACATTGAGCAAAATGATCGCAGAACTGTAACAGTGGAGAATTCTGTCACCTGTATGCCTTGTGTATCGAACAAAAATTAACGTAATAAATTTGCACTCAAAAATCAAGTAATGCCAATGTTGCTACCGAAGAATTCGAATGGAAAAAGTTTTTATATAATTTTTGGCAATTTTTAGAAAATTATTGAGATTTCCATACTTATGCGTATCACAAACATTATCCTTCCATTTCTCCCATGCCTACTTTTGTCGATTGTTACAAATATGCGATCATGGGCAGCATAGCTCACTATTCGGATGCACTGCACTGATGATAATAAGGACGCATTCTACGCGCAGCTGGAATGTGAGTACGACAGCTCCCCAAGACACGACGTCTTGACGATTTTCGTAGTCACTACTCCACATAATTGATTGCACGTCATTATAGACGGACTGATTAAAACAAGAATGGCGTCTCAAGTAAACAAATGATAGGAATTCTGGTAACATAAATGTATCGAAAACATTTATAACGCCATAAACGTTAATTCAAATTTATTATTACAAAGGCCTGTTGTCGTGTTGGCTGGTGGTTGTTGCTCACGACTATGATATGACTTTTCTGGGCTGACAGATCTGCAAGTATGGCCTGTTTTACTTGACTGGCATGCTGCTCGATTTTTATTTTAAAATGAAGGCTATAATTTGATCGTTACGCTTATCCTTTTGTTTTATTTTGTCCGTCCTTTCGTTTCACGACTGTTTCGAGTTCTTTTAGCATTTTCACATTCGGTTGAGCTGCTGCCTGTGCTTATAAAGTTACTTCCTAGGGAAGATCCATTAATTACGTAACGCAAAAAATTACCATTTTCCTATGTCACACTTTTTGTATGAAGCATCAGGAAATTGTGTATGGGTTGTCACACTTTGGGCAACCCTCCCTCCCCCCTCTTGGCGTTACGTAATTTATGGATGTTCCCCTACTTGCCGTTCGGCTCGTTTTCTAGCCTCCGGGAAGCTCAAGTTGTCACGCACCTTTATATTGATGACCTCTATTTCCTTTTTGTTTCCCGCGCACTGGATGGCGGTTGGTCAGTCAATTGTTTCCCTTGCAATTCCGGCACAACGGTGCCTCGCTGGACTCTACTTTCCCGCGAGAATCACCAGAGCAGTTGACGCTTAGCATCCGATATGCTCGCAATAGGTTGCATTTAACGCGCAATGCAGTTCAACTTTTCGGTATTGAGCTCCGTAGTTAGTGACAAAACAAATAAATTTCAATTGATGGGAATAATGGGAATAATGGAATAATGGGTATAGGCAGGTATTCCACACCCTTCGGCACACTTTGGGGGCAGCAGGGACTATGTAAAAGTTGTTGAGCCTGCCTAGGAAGTGGTGGGGTTTGACAGTGGGCTTATTTAATCTTCTATAAAAAGCTGCATGTATCCGTTAGTAGGCTCCGCCAAAGCGACCAGGTGCCGCTCAAAGCGCATAAGCCCAAGTCCTGGTTTTAGGTGGTACACTAAAAAGACCTAACACGACGGCCCTCCGACGAGAGTGGAGGTTTGTGTAAATAATAGATAACACGACTCGATATTATCGGCAAAGACCCAGGCGACGAATCACGATTGGAGGCTTAGAACATGGAACTGCAAGTCCCTAGGTTTCGCCATTTATGACGGGATAATATACGATGATTTACATTCTCGCAAGTTCGACGTCCTAGCGCTGCAGGAAATTGGCTACACAGTACAGAAAGTGTGGAAAAGTGGGCATCGATCGGGTACCTTCTACCAGAGCTATGGCACCAAAAACGAGCTGGGAAACGGCTTCATAGTGCTGGGCAAGATGCGCCAACGCGTGATTGGGTGGCAACCAATTAACGCAAGGATGTGCAAGCTGAGGATAAAAGGCTGTTTCTTAAACATAATCAATGGGCACTAAGAGTGGCCCAGCCTTGTATGGGGAGAAAAAAAAGTTGTTGAATTCTACGGGGCACCCTCAGGGTTGTGCCTTTAGGTAAGAAAATCATTCTCTGAAAAATTCAGAATTGCAACAAAGACAGTTGATATGTTAAAGATCAATTCCACAGAACATTATACTATGATTAAATTACTTTTTATAAAGTTTCGGATGATTTATTAGGAGTTGGGCTGTGCACTTTGGAATTCATTGATTGTCATGAAAAACGTGCGCATGTTATCAAAGGTGGCTTAGATATGTGCTGTGGCGCGCGTTCCTCTGCATATGTTTGAGCGCGCGCGAAACCACACATCGCAGGCATCTTTGATGGCATGCGTATGTTTTTCATGGCAATCAATGAATTCCAAAGTGCACAACCTAACCCCTAATAGATCGGCCGAAAACTATAGAAAAGTTCATTTAATTATCGTATAATGTTCTGTGGAATTGATCTTTAACATATCAACTGTCTTAGTTGCAATTCTGAGCTCAATCGGCCATACCGAACCAATTTCCTGAACAAAAGAGTGATGGAGGTGTATTTTCCTATGAATTTTGGCTGAAACCACCATACAAATTTCAAATCAAATGCGCCAGCTTATGCAACAAGCGATTGAGCTGAAATTTTCAGAGATTGATTTTCTTACCCAAAGGCACAATCCTGCCCCGTAGAATTCGACAACCTTTTGTTTCCTGGGCCAGTCTAAGTGCACTGCCCACACGAAGGGCGACCCGACACCCAGCAAGAAGCGTTCAGCTGGAGCAGACGTATGATGGATGCCCACTGCGGGACGTCAAAATCCTCATCGGCGACATAAACACCCAGATAGACTGGGAGGAAATGTATAGACCGGTCATTGAACCGGATGGTCTGTATACCGTATCGAATGACAATGGCTAACAATGCATATACTTTGCAGCTTCCCGCAGAATGGTAGTCCGAAGCACTTTCTTTCCCCCCAAAAATATTTGCAAGGCTACATGGACATCACCTAACTAAAATACGGTAAACCAAATCGAGCACGTTCTAATTAACGGTAAATTCTTCTCCGACACCACGAACTTATGCACCTACCGCAGTGCGAATATTGAATCCGACCACTACATCGTATTGAGCGGCTACAAGACGGTAGACTAGTCCAAGACTACACGCAGCAGCTGGAAGTGACGTTCCCAACGGAAGAGAAGCTAGGCTGGCATTTGCTACGGTGCCCCCGGATCAGAGAAACGACTGGTATGACGGCGAATTTGAGCAATTAGTGGAGAAGAAGAATGCACGATACAAACCGGCGCGGAACAGACAAAACTCGATTTCCCGAAGGAAAAGCAAAGATACGGAGCAACTAGTAACACACGGAAGTTCTATGTGAAGTTGGAACGTTCACGTAAGGGTCAAGTGATATGTGTAAGGACTCAAATGGAAATCTTCTCACGGACGAGCGTGAGGTGATCCAAAGGTAGTGGCAATACTACGAAGAGCAGCTGAATGGTGATGTGGCAGGAAACGAGGGCGGCATGGTGACGAACCTGGAAGCACGTGGGCGAGACGTACGTTTTACAGCTTCAAATCTCCAGGTACTGCCGGAAGCAGCCATGGCCTGGCAGGAATTGTGTCAGATGGAAGTGAACTTTCCTATGGGGTCTCTCCACCCAGCTCGATATGTCAGGTATCAGTCGGTGGGTCCACCTACCTTTAGAAGAGTTATCCCACTCGCGCTGCCATCTGGCAACCGAAGTCACCCTGATGCGTTCGGCGGCTCCTCTGGTGCCACGTAGCTCGAAACACTCCTCGTCTTCCCGGATGACCAGCCCGACTATGATTCCAGTCAATCGCAATCACGCAGGCTGCACCGTGTGATATCGTGCGGTAGGCAGATATCACTCTGAGACACATTAAGCGGTACGTACTCTCCAGCTTCCGCGGGTAACTGGTTACTAGGGTGGGACAAAATTTTATTTTCACTTCCCGCATGGTTTTAGCACGCCTCTTGGGTCCTATAATGCTTGTGCAAAAATTCAGATCAATCGGTGAAACTATATTTTAGCGCCGGTGATTTTAATTTTCCATAGGATTTACTATGGGGAAATTTACCTTTACGAAGAAAAATCCCAAGGTGTCCAATTACACTAGTCAACAGTGTTTTACTCCTTCAACAATTCTCAGTGTACTTGGAAGATTTTTCTTCGCTGAGTTCAGTCATGTATTCAGATTTTTGTAACACGTCCAGTTTTGAGAAAAACGGGTTTAAATTCACAAAACTACGTATTCTTATGGGAATTTGGTTTCTCTGTTCTGTAAAGCTGGTTTTTGGTTTATAACTTTGAGAAAGAGGTTTGAATTATATAGAAGAAATCGTACAAGATCTAAGTAAGTTGCTGAATTTTATTTGACACGTTCATTTGTTGTGAAAAACGGAATTTATTTCACAAAAGTACGTATTTTCAAAGATATTTGGTTTCTCTCTTCTGCAAAGCTGAATTTCGGCTCCTTACTTTTAGAATAAAGTTTGAATTTGGTGAAATGGGTCGAATGGAGCCGAAATTTACATTGCAGAGGAGAGAACCCAATTTCTATGAAAAGACGTACTTTTGTGAACTTAATTCCGTTTTTCACAACAATTGAACGTGCCAAATGAAATCCAACAACCCACATGCATTCTACAAGATCCGTTTCACCAAATTGAAACTTTATTCTAAAAGTGAGGAGCCGAAATTCAGCTTTGCAGAAGAGAGAAACCAAATTTCTATGAAAAGACGTACTTTTGTGAATGAAATTTCGTTTTTCACAACAAATGTACGTGCCAAATGAAATCCAACAACCCACATGCATTCTACAAGGCCCATTCTACAAAATTCAAACTTGATTCTAAAAGTGAGGAGTCGAAGTTATGCTTTGCAAAGCAGAGGAAGCAAATTCCTTTGAAAATACGTACTTTTGCGAATTTAATTCCGTTTTTCACAACAAATGTACGTGCCAAATAAAATCCAATAACCCACATGCATTCTACAAGGCCCATTCTACAAAATTCAAACTTGATTCTATAAGAGAGGAGTCGAAATTCAGCTTTGCAGAGGAGAGGAAGCAAAGTTCTTTGAAAATACGTACTTTTGTGATAAAATTCCGTTTTTCACAACAAATGTACGTGCCAAATGAAATCCAACAACCCACATGCATTCTACAAGGCCCATTCTACAAAATTCAAACTTGATTCTAAAAGTGAGGAGCCGAAATTCAGTTTTGCAGAGGAGAGAACCCAATTTCTATGAAAAGACGTACTTTTGTGAATTTAATTCCGTTTTTCACAACAAATGAACGTGCCAAATGAAGTCCATCAACCCACATGCATTCTACAAGACCCATTTCACCAAAATCAAATTTTATTCTAAAAGTGAGGAGCCGAAATTCAGCTTTGCAGAGGAGAGAAACCAAATTTCTTTGAAAAGACGTACTTTTGTGAATGAAATTCCGTTTTTCACAACAAATGTACGTGCCAAATGAAATCCAACAACCCATATGCATTCTACAAGGCCCATTCTACAAAATTCAAACTTTATTCTAAAAGTGAGGAGCCAAAATTCAGCTTTGCAGGGGAGAGAAAACAAATTTCTATGAAAATACGTACTTCCGTGAATTAAAATGCGTTTTTCTCAAAAACTGGACGTGTTACAGAAAATCTGAATATGTACTTGAATTCAGCATTAAAAAATCTATTCAGTACATTATAAATGGTTGAAGGGAGCGAAAAAAAGTTCAATTTTGTTGGATAGTGTTATTCTCTAACGATAAATCGATCCAACTACATCATAGGAAATTTTACCAGCAAACTTTCATTGGAAGACCGCAAAGTGATCCGACGCTCGTGAAAAATGTTATTTACATACAACTAATTGCTATATGAACGTAAGGCTCATTGCACTTTTTGTTCCAGCATCACTGCCATCTGCTGCTTGCTGTTGTTTGCACGAGGCACCATTTTGTGTGGAGGATTCGCTTAGAATGAATGAAAAGCGGGTTACTAGGGATACGTTTATTGGCCTTGCTGTTTGAGTCTTCGTCCTTCTAGGTAGAAGAAATTCAACCAAATTTCAATGAAGGTGTGATTAACAAAAGAGGCATGTAACGCATACTTTCCACAAACAATGCAACGAAGCGACTATAGATGCGAGGTATAGGTTGGGCCTCTCATTCTCCACGTCAATAGTTCGAAGCTGGTCTGAGCGGGATTTTTTTTCGATGCTGGTATTCTTTAGGTAATTCTTCTTATTTCCAAATTCTATCTTTCGAGAAACTCTATCTTTCGAAATTCTATCTTAGTAAATCCTATGGAAAATTAAAATCACCGGCGCTAAAATATAGTTTCACCGATTGATCTGAAATTTCGTACATGTATTGTAGGACCCAAAAGGCTTCTGAAAAATACGAGGGAAGGAAAATTTATGTTTTTCATGCATCCATGTCCCTGGCTACTGGTTACCCCAGAGCTCTCGCCCAGGACGGGCCGCCGTACCTAAGAATAGATACGAAAACGCCTGCCAGTAGCCTACATCTACTGGCACACACCTTGGAACTGTTGGACATTATCCTCGATAATGCCGCACCAGCAATCCAAGCCCTCTTCCACGCATAGTCGACATGGCTTGCGAAAGACAGCTTGTCGTCTATTACGACCCCAATGAGCTTCAAACTCCGGTTTGATGCGATCGCGACTTCACTAACATGAATCACTGCATGTTGAACCGACTTGCGGTTGTTGACGATAACCACCTCCGTCTTATGTTGAGCGAGCTGCAGACCTGGACAAGGCTCGTGATGGATCAACGCTTACGAGTTTTCGATAGGAAAGTAAGCTCTATGGCGGAGTGCAGATAGAAGACGGTACATGGATAAGGCGAATGGACCACGAGTTGCAACAGCTGTTGAGAGAACCATCGATCGTTCACACCACGAAAATATGCGGTGGGCCGGGCACATAGCCAGAAAATCAGACAATAATCCGAAGAAAATAATTCTCGATCACGGACGGGCACAAGAAAGCGAGGTCCGCAGCGAGAAAGCTGGATCGATCAGGTGGAAGACTGCCCACTCAACACAAGATCGTATATGATGTCACATAAGATGCTAAAGTGGAGGCCATATATGTGCTTCCCCATTCAAAATGTACATATATCGCCTCCACTTTAGCGTCTTATGATGCGTCATATACGATTTTGTGTTGACTGGGTCCAGACTACATGGCTGCCGATGTGCAGCCATGGACCGAGTTGGAAGTAGATACTTTTATTTACTACCCAGTTAACACGAAATCGTATATGATGCAACATAAGATGTTAAAGTGAAGGCGATATTCGCTCATATCGTATGGGGAAGTACGTATATCGCTTCCACTTGTGGATCTTATGTGGCATTACATACGATCTTTTGTTGACTGGGTCCGGCCTTAGTCTGAGAAGTATATAATACTAGGCGAACCTGACCGATCTCGCTCGGGTTTAATTTTTGACCTGTCAATCATTTAGCTTGATGCAGCATCGCACTCTAGATCGATTTCATTTCGAGCTTGATGGCTTTCTTCACAACTCATGAAACCGTTGCATTTTGACAATTTTCCAAATTTCCTCGTCAAATTGATCAACTCTAAGTGTTTATATGACCTGAAGACGAATCGATAAGTGAGGAAATCTTGGAAATCAGGCCATCCGTTCGTGAGTTATAATGCCTCAAAGAAAATGCAAACTCATTTTTATATATATACAGAAGAAAGAGAAGAAGAAGAAGATATATGAAGTCCATGCTTGCACCGTGTTTCTGATATTTCTAAATTGTTTTAGAATATACGTGACATCATAGGAAGAAAGAGGAGGGTTCATTAGTTATATTTTTTATTATATCTTCCTATTTATTGCAATCATGTTTTGATCGTTCAACTTAATGATTTTAATGACCATGCAAGTTTGTAAAGTTGAATGGAATTGATTCAATACTTATGAGTCAAAATTTCAATCGTGACCTGACTACATGCTCTTGTTGAGGCAGGTTCGAGATGGCGACACGGTTCACATATTCTAAACCAAATGTTAGCAAGTGGCTTACATGTGGCAATCACCTTACTCAACGGGGAGTACATTGCAATAAACAAGGTTTGCAATTTAAGTTTCGTGTTTATTGCAAAAGTAATCAAAAGTAATTTTGAACGGTTCGGCACCTTATCCCATGGCTCCTATTTTCATCTCAACAAAAACAAAACAATGAAAAGGAATTTGGTTTGTTTCTTATTTTTGTAATTTTTTCACCAGTGAGCACACGTGTTAGCAAAAAGAAGCGACGAAGTTGGTGCTGTATTTCCCTGTTTTGCGAATATATGTTCAGTGAGATGGGAAACGGAACAGTTCCTTTACATGTCCGCATTTGTCAAACACTGTTCATTCTGTTTACGCAATGCGAGTGCATGCCCTCGTGATCGTAGTCTATACGCGGAACAATCAAAATTTGATTGACAAGCGCCAGTCCATCTTCCATGGCAAAGCAACGTATGGCAACCCGGGTAGAAGAAAACAGCAAAATAATATCAAATTTTACTATTAATATATGAATAACTAAATAGCAAAATCTGATATTAGTTTGTTTGATATAGTTGCTAAAATAGCAAAAATAATAACAGACATTGCACTAGCAAATAACTCATAAATAACTCATTTTGCTATTATAATAACAAATCAATAGCAAAATATTTGAAGAAAAGAAAATATCAAAATCACTTATTATTGGTATGTTGAAGATGCAAATGATAAATGAATAACAAACTTTGCTATGATTGCAAAATGTGTTCTTCATTTGTTGTTGTGCTCTTTTTTACAATAACATAAAAATAACTAATTTTACTATTATAACAAAACTTGTTGGGATGTTATTTTATGTTATTTATGAATAACATAAAAATAACTAAATCTGATATCATAGCAAAATTTGTTATTATTATGTTATTTGTTTGTTATTCACCTCTACCCGGGAATACCTCTGTAGAGTGCCATCGTCAGTTAGTGTCATATCAGTTGGTCAAGTCTCACAATTTCCGCTCTCGTACACTGATGGTTGCATATGACGTAAACTATGATGGGAAAGAATAAAGTACCTACCGCCCACCCCTCAAAGACTGCATGTATGATTCAATTTTGAGCTTCATAAATTTTTGTCTATGGCAGCTAAGGGGAAATGGGGGTGAAAGTTCAATTGAACTACCTTTAATTCAACGATACAATATATTTTACTTTCTTTTCTAAAATTATTTATATTTTCCTGTTTCAGTACGAAACTAAAACGTTTCGTACGTCCATGATCTGGAAGACCGTACAAATAAAAGAAAAGAAATTTCTAAACTTAATAAACATTGCTCAAAATGTATGAAAACTGTTGCCTCAGTCACCCGAGATCGAAGTTATATTTTACTTTCATCGGATATACCAAGTCGTTTAATTTAAATACATGCATGACTCACAGTATAACCAGATGATGTATGACTGTATGACCGTTATGATATGTCCGACTGAGCAGGCTTTAAACTTGAAGACTATGCTCAGGATTGGGAGCAAGGTTGCTAATTTGTATGATGTTTTACGGTACAAAGGTTGCGGAATAAGCCATGAAGTCTGGAGAATATTGCATAACCAAAAGTATTTTTATTCTATTTCAGACAATGACGATGAAGGAATCGAGCACGATTCCGAGGATCCGATAACGGATGAAGATGAGGCTGTTGTGGTGGATCACACAGATGATGACGAGGAGGATGAGGATCGACATCATCACCAGTGCAATGGGGACGGTGGAGGAGGGGGTGGGCTTAGCGATGGCAATCATCATCACTCAGATAGCAGTAATAAGCGGAGATCGCATCTCGAAACCAAAGAACTAGATCACGTGCTAGCGGTAAGTACAGTTATTTATTTTTTTCTTGTTTCCAGATAGTACTATCCTTCTACGCAGGTTCACAGGACTGCAAAGCACAATTATGCCACAGGAGCAGTGTATATGGTTCACATTTTTTCCCTTTGCTCATTATTACCAAAAATGAGACTATCTGGAACAAATTGCATAATAAAATGCGAAGCAAATGACCCTCATAAAAAATGCCAACAATCAAATGGCACAACCGTTTTTACAGTGCGTAATGTACAAATAGAAGAAAAATAATCATTTCCAACTTGCTGCATAGTTATGTAATTTCATTAGGCAAATCATTCCACCAAACAAAATTCTTGAGACATTCGTTTATATACAAGAATCCCGATCAAATCAATGTTTTGCCAATCATGCATTCCGTGTTACCATTTATGGAGATTTCGATTTCTATTGCAAGCGCACCCTACCCATATATGTAAGCGCGGGACACCACGAGGAACGTATCCTCTGGCATACAGCAATTCTTTCCTTATTTGTATGCTCAGTTGAAGTTCCAATCCATTCATTGTCGAAGCAGATTCCATTAATTTGATTACACTGAGAACCAGCATTGTCATCGTCACACTGTAGAGTATTTATAGTGAGCTTGACCATAGATCAAGTATACGAACTCGATTATCAAAATAAATTGACGTCAGGTAAATCATAACGCCGAATATAAGCAACTTCTTAGGCTTTGGTCCGATTCGTGAATTAAAATCGAATTAAACCTAAAAGTGACAGTTTGAAAATTTTCAAATAACCCTGCTCGCAGAGCAAGATTACTTTTGACAGATATTGAATCATTTTTGATAGATGTTTTGTTGGTCTTGCTGGGTAGCACCAGCCATTCCTATAAGCGGGGGATTTCATAATTTCCGAACTGTCAATTTTGAGTTTAATTTTATTTTAATTTGCAAATCGGACCAAAGCCTTTAGGACCTTACACAAATTACATAACGCTTAAGGCCTCAGACGGTAGGCTTTTATAGGGTAGGCCTTATAAATTTCATCCGGAAGTCTCGAAGGGGTACGCTAAGAACTATTTTGAATTCTAATGCTCGGTTCCGGAAGAGTTTTGTTAAGTGGCCACTTCATTCGCTCTTCAATTTATTCCAAGTAAATATTATGAAGTTGAAAGACAATCTTTCCATTTGCGGAGCCTTTGAAGGTGCCGAAAAATGACCAAAGTTTAATATATGCAGCATATCTTGATGTAAAACTGTCATGACGACATTGTCATCACGCTTCGTGACCGGAATCATAAATCCGAATAACCAACGCGCTGCGCAGTCTTGTTTGTTGCATGTCATAAATTAACACCATCATCTGAAATGAAACATAGGCCCTGACACGATGTCGGCCAGCCCTTATAACTAGTGGATCGCAACCGTTGCGTTGTGTTGAGCCACCGGCGCTGATGGTGGTCAGCGGCGGTTGCACTTATCGACACCACACGTAACAGATTAGCGACATCAGGAGGGCGCGAACACTAATTGCTGTCGGGCGGATCAACGCAAACAGCAGCCGTTGATCGATATTTCTAGGCTAGTGTGTGGGCCAACTCGTTTCAAAGTGTGAATATCGGATCAAGGTCGTCTGAAGTTGGATGCACTCAGCTAGAGCCACACATCTTTCTCGTTCCGTCATCACAGCCGACTGTAATAACTATGTTAATTTTCATCGAGGTTCGACGTGTTTCCCAATTAGCTAAGACATTTGTTCGGCATCATTGATTGGTAGAAAGACGCGAAAAGAAGCTTACCGAAAAACGAATCAATAAATTTTAGCTATAAGCAGCTTGAACATAAGTCGCTAAATGATGAGCGAAAGCAGCTCCTGAATTCCGCACTGAAGGCTGTCTAAGCTTGATGTCATTTTGGCTATAGGCGATTATTTTTGGTTAACATAGTTTACAGAGTAGGGTTTTCACAGCTCATGGAAAAGGTAATTATCGCTATTTGGCCATTACTTTTTATCATTAATTATTCATTTTGTTTTCAACTGTTCCATGGCCATTTTACACATTGCGATGCTAGTGCTGTTCCTTTTCAGAATCCAAACATGACAGATCAATAGATGGATCAATTAGAAAGAATGAGCAAAAATTGATTCTAATTCCGGCATCCGGCCAATGTGCTTTGGCTGCTCAACTAACGGTCGACCCATTCCTTCATACGCTAAACCAAGTAATTTAAGGCCAATTTCATGAACCGGAGACGGCTATTTTCGCGTCACCTGCCGTCTTCGGTCGCAATTAGAATGCTTCGAAGGGTGATTATGGGAAAAAACTGTAACGGTTCGCCCAACAATTAAACCCTTTTACCGCAACTGACATGTGAAGACGATCGAAGCTTCAAATCCACCTTCTGGAGGTTCATTTGTCTTCGGACCGTAGTTACGTTGGTATGACCGTTGTAGGATTCATTAGGTGATAAATTACGCCGTGCGCGCGCTACATCTATGACTTATTAGCAGAAAGAAACGTTCCCATCACGAAATCAATTAATTTTAGGTACTTTAGAGAGCTTTCACCGCCCGAACGAAGGCGACGGGACGACTAAAACGGTGTTGTTCCGTTCCGACGATTGTTGGCGTAATAACAGCCAAGTCTGTCGTTGCAAACTGCAAATAGTTATTGATCGTGGGAAATTGTGCCCTTTTTCGGGGCACAAACAATGCCGCTGGTTGGTTCAAATGAATTCAATTTAAAAAATCGGTTTCAGTTCTATAGATTGTTGCATCATTTGGTATCATTGGAATTGTTGCTATAAATGTCAATATCTTGAGATTCAATTAATAATTAAAAGATTATGTTGAATGATATTGAAACTTTGTATGTCAATTAGAATTGAAATTATTCTTACATTTCTTGGCCATGTTGAAGTTTGGACTGAATTTTCAGAATAATAAACGAAATTTATGTATGTTTTATGTGCCAAGAACATAAGATGCACACAAGGATGCGTATGTTCTTTGCGGTAGAAGTTATCGATGTATTTCAATAATTCTGAAAACATTCATGGGGGTACTTGAATCCGATAACATATAGATTAAGTATTAATATAATAACTACAGTGAACTCTCCCTAACTCGATGTTCTGTAACTCGATATTTTCACTTACTCGATGAAAGTTCCTTTAATCTAGCTTACTGCGTTCCCTCCGTAAGTCGATATCTCCCTTACCCGATATTCCCTAAGTCGAAGTAATTTTCCAATGTATTTTTACCTCGCTAACTCGGTGTTGTCTGAAACAGTTACATGGACAATATTGCAAGAAGTTAAAAGTGAAAGTGATTAGTGGAGAAGTGAGAAATAAAAAGTTGGAAGTGAAAAGTGAGAAATGAGGAGTGAGAAGTGCGAAGTAAGTTGTGAGAAGAAAAAAGTGAGAAGTGAAAAGTAAGAAGGAAAAAGTTAGAAATAAAAGTGATAAGTGAGAAATGAGAAGTGAGAAATGAGAAGTCAGTGGTGAGATATAAGAAGGTATAACTGTGAACTGAAAAATGAGAAGTAAGAGTACGAAGTGAGAAGTGAGATGTGTGAAATGAGAAGTGAGAAATGAATAGTTAGAAGTGAGAAATGAAAATTTTAAAAGTGAGCATTAAGAAATTCGAAGTAAGAAATGAGAAGTGAGTAGAGAAATGAGAAGTGAGAAGTTAGAAGAGAGAAATGTAGTGTAGTGCGAAGTAATAGTGAGAAGTGAAATGTGAAAAACGAGAAATGAGATGTGTGAAATGAGAAGTGAGAAATGAATAATGAGTAGTAAGAAGTGCGAAGTGAGAAGTGAATAGTGGGAAGAGGGATGTGAGAAGAGAAAAGTAAGAAGTAGTAATAAATGAGAAATAAGAAGGGAGTTGTAAGAAATGAGAAGTGAGAACCGAGGAACGATAAGTAAGAAACAAGATTTTTTCTCTTTCCTTCTTTTTTTCTTCTTCCTTCTTGTGTCTTCCATCTTCTTTATGTCTTATATCTCTCCACTCACTTCTCACTACTCAACATCTCGCTTCTTCTTCTCTCACTGCTCATCCATTCCCGAGCAGGAGCGACGACCTCGATATCAGAAATTGGTATGATTTAGCCTTGCATAAGAGGTAAAATACCAAAAAATAATACCAAAAAAATATATGCAGAATACTTGAGGCATACCATGCTTAGGTATTTCAATACCAAACGAATAATAATTGGTTATGCATTTGGTATTGAAATTCAATTTAATAACTGAGTTTGTTATAGCTTAAGTATTGTACATATTAGTTTTTGGTATTATTCCCTTGGTATTTTACCTCTTATCTAGGGCTAGTTCATAACAGAGTATGGTATCAATAACAGAATTAAGTATCATTGAGCCAATTTCTCCTGCTCGGGTTGCTTTCGTGTATCTCACTACCCATATCCTACTTCTCACTTCACAACTATCACACCTCATTTCTCACTCCTAACTTCTCATTTATCACTTTCCACTACTCACATGCTACTGCACACATTGCACTACTCAATACTCACTTCCATTTCTCAATACTCACTACTCTGTGCTCATTTCGAACATTTCATTTCTCCCTTCTCAGTTCTCGCTCTTCACTATTCACTTCGATCATCTCATTTCTCACTTCACTTAATAAGGAAACAGATTTAAAGTATTCGGCCAAACGGAATTCGGTCAAATATAAATGTGTTACCTATCTTGATACCATTTCAATATCGAGTAAGTTCACTAAATGTCTACTCAATCTCAATTGACTTGAGAAGACTCAAACTTCATGATTTCACATTCAATGTCCGAATGAGCGATTCTGCTCCCGTTGTTTTTCTAATCTCAAACTTTATGACTTCGCAAAACAAGATAAATATGAAAGTTTTTTGGGGGTATATAAGTATATGTAATCATACATTCCATGACTTCCAGGCCTTCCCTAGCCTGTCGACAATATGCGTGGCAATAAAGCAAAACCATGCTGAAGGTGGAAAAAAATTGGTTTTGAACTTTTCTCGACATGCCTGGGTATGAGAGTGTTAGTCATATCGAACACGAATAGCCTTGGGTTTAAAAACTGTGTAAGTGCTTTATAAACATTAAAATTAATTATTTACAAGAGTAGTAGTCATACACGAGTGTGATTAAAAATAGCAATATGCTATTCATTTTTTTCTAGCAAGGTGTTTGGTTCCCTATCATGTTTTGACATTTGAATCGAATGAGTGGACAGAATCGGAAAACTTTGAGTGCGTAAAAACAACTCGAGGCAGGTTTAAATTTTCGCCATTGCGGACAATGATGAATAGAAAATATCCATATCCACCTTACTTATGGTTCCCGTACAACTCAAGTGGTACAAAGGGCCGACTTGAAAGATGTCCATCCGGGGCGATGTGCCGCTCAGGCATTGAAAGCATGAGTGCAGCGGACGAGCATTGATCTAATTCAATCATAGCATCCTACGCTAGTGAGTGAACAGCCTTGCTCTGATGGATACCAAACAGCGATTATGAGCGATCGTTGCTGCATAAATAACGAGCAACAGAGTTTGCCAAGCCAAACTTGGTATGGTATCCACGGAGACTACGACTTGAGCATTCGTGTTACACTTGCTCTACTAGAATAAAACTAGAACATCAAAACACACCAGGTGTTATGCTTAATTCACTTTGCTTTCAAGTTGCTGGGATGGAGGAGAGAAAGTATCAAAGCCTCCCATGCAAAGTATTAGGGTTCCATACTCATAGCGGACTAAGTTTTCTTAATGTCAGAATAGATTTTTCTAACAGCGTGTGATAACAACACTCATTGTTAGGTTATCACGATTTGCTTCGCAGTTGTCTTCCGTTGGTGAGCGATGAAGATCTTTAAGGTGAAACTGTCCAGAATCCAAATAAATTTTGCCTCGCATTTTCAGAGGCACCAATCTCAACAAAGAAGCAACGAATAACTGTCATCTTTTTATTTTGATTTATAGATTTCATTCGACTTCTACACTTCTACACACACACTTCTAATAATTTTGGTGTCGAAATGACCCTTTCGGGCAAATTATCCTTTCGGCCAAATTACCCTTTCGGCCAAACGACCTTGTCGGCCAAATGACCCTTTCGGCCAAATGACCGTTTCTGCTAAATGACCTTTTCGGCCAAATGACCCATTCGGCCAAACGACCCTTTCGGCCAAATGACTCTTTCGGCCAAACGACCCTTTTGACCAAATGACCCATTCGGCCAAATAACCCTTTTGGTCAAAAGACCCTTTTGGCCAAATGACACACACACTTCTAATAATTTTGGTGTCGAAATGACCCTTAAGGCTAAATGATCCTTTCGGCCAAATGACCCGTTCGACCAAACGACCCATCCGGCCAAATGACCCATTCGGCCAAATGATCCATTCGGCCGAATGATCCATTCGGCCAAACGACCCTTTCGGCCAGATGGGTTTCGGCCTAATGGTTTGCTCGGCCTAGTGGCATTCGGCCATATGGCTTTCAGCCGAATAGATTGCCTATGTTGCGAAGTCCTGCTGGGATCCAGTCTAATGATTGTTTGCAGATTTCGGTTCTGCCCCCATATCGTTCCCGTGAAATAATTTGTGTAGTAACTAGAGCTGCAAGTCGTCCTCGTCATAACCACAACATCACCAATGGTTTGGTAACCAAATATAGATCCCTGTCTCACTGCGAGTTTTGACACGCCATCATGATACAAGCTTAGTCAGCTAGCTTCGCTTAGACTGACTGTACATTTTAATGGATACAACTCCGTGATTGATCAGAGCTGGTGCAAATTGCACTTCGATCCTAGTGAATAGTGGTTGGAATTTACCATCTATTCTCGAAATGCACGTTCCAGCAGCTCTACAATGTTGATAAATAACGGCGCCGTCCAAGCGAATGTTAGTGTGTGGTAATTGTTGCAACTAGAGACCGCAAGAACTCTGCATCTCCACAATTACCACGGGAAGGAATTTGTGTTAGTTGGGTGGGGTAATCAGAAACATAGATCGAGATTCACCATGGAAAGCGATGATACCTTTGTAACTTCTATTTTGCCAATTAGTATGGATATTTTTATATACAACAGTGTTAGCATTTTCATCCATCTTGAGGATAAAGTTGAGCGATTGTTCATTTGAATTTGGACTTAAACGTCAACGCCATCCTTATTGCTTCATTGCGAGGATATGCAATGCTGACTGGGAAGAGGCAACAATGTATCAATGATTTTTTTTTTTCAATTTGAAACAACGCAAAAAATCATTGTCAACGAAACTAAGGCAGGTAACTCCTTCCAGAATCGTATTATTAATTCTGTTACAACTGTTTCTGTGAGCATTCGAACTTATATACAACATGGAAAAGACGTGCATGGTATGTAAGGATAATAAAGAATTGAATTCCCGGAGTTGTAGCTGCAATCACTGATGTAATCCATGTGCAACAAAGTATTGTTCAACTGCTACCGCTGGCGAAGAAGTTGTTGGCAATATGGTCTCCGCTGCACCAGCTGATCCTTCAATTAAAGATGAATAGTTGGCAGCTTCTGAATCAAATGGAAATAGGCCGCAACGCCTAAAGCCGTTAATTTAGATCGTTGGCAAGTTAGTTATACGATCTACAGCACGTTTTAAAAGTGGTGCGAATTCTTTCCTTGGTAACATTTCTCCATTATTATCAATCCTACATGCTATCAAAACTTGATTCCAATAACTCTTGAGTGGACGGAAAAAGCTGACGTCTAGTGTTTAAGTTACTTGAGTAGAATTGGGCGGAAGGCAGAACAGAATCATGTTGTTTTCGGCGCATAAATTCGTCGTGTTGGGTGATACTCATCGAGAACCAGTACTGCAGGGAACGGCGTCTTTTGCTGAACAAGTCAAGGATAGAAATATGTGTGCCTATTCATCCAACCAGATTCCGTTTTCCCTTCGGTCCAGCCAATCTCTGCCAAATTTGACTTGGCATCATGGGCGTAGCCAGAATTTGGAAAAGGAGGGGTCAGCTTTTTTAAATCCACTGAATCGTAGTTTTGGCAATAGCGGCAAAAATGTTGTATTGGAGTTTTCGCATGTTCTGTACTTCTATAAAAACTAATGAATATTAGTGCGTGGACACTATTTCCATCTAAGTTTGAAAAACTTTGAAACCAATTCCACAGCCGATAGTAACTGACCAACCGAGGACTGAAGAAACTATCCGGCAATCCTATTGGGCAGTCAGGGTTTTTCCGCAAACAAAAAACTTACAACCGGAATAATTGGGTTCTAAAACCCTACTACGCTTATGGTTGCAAACGATATTGTATCGGTCAAGAATACATGTTATTTAAATTCTGTTAATAGTCTAAATTAGTGTTTTTAAGACATTTTAAGAAGAGTTTTTGGCTGAGCAACTTTTGTTGCAGAGAAGGTAACATTTCAGATCGAATGAACCATCAGCCCAAATCGTCAGAACCACACACCAAAAAATTAATAATGTTACAGGTGACGTGATTGAAAAAACTGACACAATAACACAAGACGTAATATGAATTGAGATGTATCTTTCAGTCAATTTGGATGCACACGAAAGTTTCAGTCCAATCGCCACAGTTTCAATGAAAAACAAACTGAAATTTACATCCATCGAACCCAAAGCACAGCAACCGGTGCCATGAACGTATGGAATGACAACACACGCACCCAACACCCAAGCAATCGATGATGCAATGAACATAGCATACGCGGAAGAATGTAGAACTTGTTTCACTTTGATCTCTGCTTCCTCATGAAGCGGTGATGGCTGGGTGGTAACGTGAGTGGCGCTCACGCGGCGAACCAATGTTCGATTCCCGTCTGGTACTTTATCATTTTTGTTTCAATAATACAGCCGTGTAAATTTAAAAGTGAACCTAGTTTCACATTTATCATGACACAGTTTCGCATCAATAATGATGCTCGTGGGTGTCGGTCTCGAAGCATCTAAAATTACATGGCTTTTTCGAAGTGTGCATAAATGGTCGGGGTTCTGCCGAATCGCACCAAGCGCCAATAAAAAATTTCGCATTTTTTGCACAAGTTTTCGTTTAGCAGATCCTGTTGATCACAAATCGTATCGGATATCATTTCATTTTCATTTATTTAGTTTACATCTAAACAGATAACACTGAATCAACAATTTAACACCACAATACACGGTTCGAGGCCTCATTTCCCCATCCCCGGATACGCCCCACGCTCGCCAAGTCGTTTTGCACCTGGTCTGCCCATCTCGCTCGCTGCGCTCCACGCCGTCTCGTACCTGCCGGATCGGAAGCGAACACCATCTTTGCAGGGTTGCTGTCCGGCATTCTTGCAACATGTCCTGCCCATCGTACCCTTCCGGCTTTAGCTACCTTCTGGATACTGGGTTCGCCGTAGAGTTGGGCGTGCTCATGGTTCATTCTTCGCCGCCACACACCGTCTTCTTGCACACCGCCAAAGATGATCCTAAGCACCCGTCTCTCGAATACTTCGAGTGCTTGCAAGTCCTCCTCGAGCATTGTCCATGTTTCATGTCCGTAGAGGACAACCAGTCTTATAAGCGTCTTGTACATAACACATTTGGTGCGGTGGCGAATCTTTTTCGACCGCAGTTTCTTCTGGAGCCCGTAGTAGGCCCGACTTCCACAGATGATGCGCCTTCGTATTTCACGACTAACGTTGTTGTCAGCCGTTAGCAAGGACCCGAGGTAGACGAATTCCTCGACCACATCGAAGGTATCCCCGTCTATCGTAACACTGCTTCCCAGGCGGGCCCTGTCGCGCTCGGTTCCGCCCACAAGCATGTACTTTGTCTTTGACACATTCACCACCAGTCCAACTTTTGTTGCTTCACGTTTCAGGCGGGTGTACAGTTCTGCAACCTTTGCAAATGTTCGGCCGACAATGTCCATGTCATCTGCGAAGCAAATAAATTGACTGGATCTGTTGAAAATCGTACCCCGGCTCTCCGCAAGACATCTTATAGCGCAATGTTGAACAACAGGCACGAAAGTCCATCACCTTGTCTTAGTACCCGGCGCGATTCAAACGAACTGGAGTGTTCGCCCGAAATATTCCCACAGTTTTGCACACCATCCACCGTTGCTTTGATCAGTCTGGTAAGCTTCCCAGGGAAGCTGTTCTCGTCCATAATTTTCCATAGCTCTACGCGGTCTATACTGTCGTATGCCGCCTTGAAATCAACGAACAGATGGTGCGGATTCACCGTACAGTAAAGATCTGGTCCGTTGTCGAGCGGCCGTCAACGAAGCCGGCTTGATAACTTCCCACGAACTCGTTCACTAATGGTGACAGACGACGGAAGATGATCTGGTATATAACTTTGTAGGCGGCATTAAGGATGGTGATCGCTCGTGGTGATCGATCGTATCGGATATCATTCCACCCTATTTCTGAGGATATCCAACTACAAATGTACGAATAATTGGAATGAATTCATTTCCGCTTTAATACTACGACTATAATATGGCTTGGTACGGTTTCGCCGAACCCCGACCACAGTTCGGGCACCGTTTCCACTGTTTTGCTTTTTATTTACATTTGTTTTCGTCGATTATGATGCCGATTTGGATATTTGATAGCAGCATACACTTGCAGCGGCACAAACCCTTACGCTTCTGTGATAACGGTAACAAACGATCAACAATTGTTGCACGAGCAACATTTTATGATTTTAATATGACAAAAATTAATAAATTTGTTACCTGACAATTGCAACCTAATAAATCCTTAGTTTGATTTTAGTCGAGCTTTTGACACAGCATGATTTTGCTACAATATTTTGTGCTGGACCCACCAAAGAACTTATCGTCTCAGGATTTGAAATCAGAACCCCCCCTTCCCTCCTCTGGCTACGCCCTTGCTTGGCATCCAAGCTCTATATGGATACAACATGAGTGTTGGGGCCAATTTTCCAGCAGCATTACCACAAAACAAGGTAGTGTACGATTCTCTATCGAAGTTTCCAGCTTTTGCGTAAACATATTTTTGACCAGAACCAGCCATATTAGACATATAAGTATAGTTATTTGTTATTTTGATTTGTGTGAACGGAATTAGGAGCTGATTGAAATAAGGGCACAGCACTTTATAAAAGTTCTCCATCCTGGGCAGATCTTCGCTTTAGCCTTGATCGACATATCGACCTATCGACATTTACGCATATGCATTGATGTATTCTAGTTGTGATTCCACCAAACCCGAATTATCAAACGTAGCATAATCGGTTGATGGTTACTTCAAGACAAAATTTTCAAAACGACTTATCTGCTTTTGTAAACAAAGATTCAAACGACGATTTGACGAATCTGATAGCTCTCCCACGCAAACCAACATCATCAACAGGTAGCGGAATCCTTCCCTTACCTATTGATGGTGTTGGTTTGCGTGGGTGAGCTATCAGATTCGTCAAATCGTCGTTTGAATCTGTGTTTACAAAAGCAGATAAGTCGTTTTGAAAATTTTGTCTTGACTTGGAGCTTCTGCGTGCTATCTGCTGATACATACCAAGTCACACTGGTGAATTTCGCGTTAGAGTGGATTATTATTGTCCAAATAGAATTGAATTGTCTTCTTTCAAATTGATTAGGAATGTTTCAAGAATAAAAATCAAGATAATAGAATTCTTAAGCTATGTTGTGCTAAAATGCGTTTCCCTATTTCATAACGGTCATCAACACAATAAATCACTCCATGAAAAACGAAAACGAATAATTAAGATATTCACTTTCCCCCAGAAAAATAAACATAAACAAACATGGCAAAATTTCGACCGCTATATATCAATTGTAAGAAGAAAATAAAACTATGGTAAAGTCTATTACGTTGTTTCTTGAAGACTTGTTTCATCCAAAACGACCCACGAAGAGAACTGGCAAACGGATTTCCCGCTGCTTGATTGGTAATTATCACACTCATCTGGAACCAGACACACTGGGAGCTGCTTTATTTATTTTCTTATTATTGTTGATGGGAACTGATATACGTGCGGTGATCATCGCGAAAACAAATTTCGGTCTCTGTTTCCGACCGTTTCTCGAAGTAGCGCCCAGCTATGTTGTAGAAGTTTCACTTTCAGAGCATGACAGTGAGAATCTTGTTGCAATTGCGCTTGAGGCATTCGCATTGTATGATACATCCGCTCGAAAATTAACTACAAAATCACTAACAGCCAGGGGCGTACTAATTAATGTATCAATATTATTAATCCCGCAGCAAATCGTTTGTTTTCCCTAAAGTAATAGAAAAATGACTGGAATGCTGTTTTCTGTTATTAACGATTTTTCATACTCATGCCATGGAGAAGAAGCAACCATCTCCAATGACTGAAATCCATTTTTGGACGTACCTTATCAACTTTCCCATATGGCCTCAATTTCGATGCATGGCAGTACATATTAGACGCTGACGATGACGTCCAAACGACGATGTAGTGCTTTTCTTGTGAATCATCAATATCTCGAACCACCATGGCAGGTCGGAAATGACCATAAATCAACAAATAGCTATCACATTGAAGAAGTCCATCATTTCCATCCATTCTTACGACGAGCATCCTGTTACAAGTCCCCGATGAAAAATGAGGCAATTAATTTTGACCTGTGGGTTGGCCCCTCTGATCGACCACCAATTTTAGCATCAAGGTCAACTATAATATAAATAGTTGCTCATTTTCTCCCGAGGGAGGAGGGCGCCCACCTATTGGCGGCTTTTGCGGTGAGGAACATGCTAAGAAATAGAGTCATTTCCTCATTTTTCAATCGATTCAAGCTTTATGCATATGGTCATTACCGGCGGCAGACCAGACATGTATTGTTTTGCCCACCGCCATCGGCGATGATGATGGCGACGGCCGGCGCCTAGCTGGGTAAGGAGACCACCCACCCGAACCAAGAGATAAATTTGGTGAGCCGTTTGCGTGCATGTAATTTTCAATTGTTGATGTCATTTCAATTGTTTTGGTTATTTAATATGGAATGACGAATTAAAACCTAACTGTCATATGGACAGTTCAATTGGTTGTAGGTGGTCGGCGCGACGTTTCAGTTTTTTTCTTCCAAACGCTTGTCATTGTTGGGTCGTGACACGCAATCGCTTATTCAGTTGAGTAGACGGAATCATCAGTTATGTGGCGCTCAGATGACAGCATGACGGAACCTTGTCACGCTACGAAAAAAATGAGCAATTGCTATGGGCATAGCTAAACTGAAATAGACCTTGAACTTGATAAGAGATGGTTTAATAGGGTTACTGCAAGTAATTTTGATAAATTGCACTTAAACCGAAAAAATATCTTTTAGTTGTTTCTCCAGTCTATAAATGGTAGTAGATATTGGATGGCAATACCTGCTGTAATCATACGTCTTCATATGTCTGTAATCATATGATATTAAGAAATAAGCCTTGATTTTTTTTAGTTTGGTGCGTCATGTGTTGCCACTTCCCACTTTCCAAACTATTGAAACGAAACTAAATATTAATAATTACAATACTATTCACAATACTACATTAGTACAACAATAAATGCAAAACGTAAATTTGATTAATATTACTATAATACTATAAAGAATACAGTTAGGGTTCCCAATACGTAGAAAAATGATAGACACACTTTCTGTACTGCAATCTTGTGGGCCATGTCGATTCTGCTAAACGTATTCGTTGCCAAATTTTCATGTCGTGAACCAATAAGCAAACGTAGCCTATTGCTTCTAGAAGATTTCTTATTCCTTTCTGAGGTTGAATTTTGTGGCAGTGTGCACACTGATAATGGGCTTTTTGTTAAACGACGATTTAGCTTAGACTGCAATCAAATGCTGTCTGTAAATCTTCTACGCATTCTTTTATTTAGCTACCTTCAACTCATTTTGCTTTCTCCATTCCCTTTTTGCCTATCAATCTGGCACCCGAAACGATTGCGATTTACCGTTAAAATCTTTAAAATCAGAAGCTGAACATTTGTCGTAATTTTACACGTTAGGATTTCGTCAAACAAGTTGTTCGAACAAAAAAGCTTTGCTTTCACTTGTTCCTATGACGCACTCGATGGTAAAAGCATAAAGGCATATGGTGAAATGAACTAAATTTGGTAATTGTTTGTTATACGCATCAAATATCATCGAAAACCAATGCGTCTTTGTTCGAATTACTTGTTCGACGAAATCCTAACGTGTAAATTTATGAGAAATGTTCAGCTTCTGATTTTTAGGAATTTTCACGGTTGTTCCGATACACCCATTATTTTTTTTACACGGTTGGTATTCTTTAATTTCGCGGTTAACCAGATTTTTCACAGCTTTTTAAATACCACCTGAATTTTCTTTGATTTTTTGTGAATTTTTTCATAGGGTTAACTCATAGATTCATCAACTCTAAAGGTCGCAATCAACTAAAACCCACCCGTGTAAAAAAATAACCGGGTGTATTCCTTTTGAACAATTTTCCAACAACTTCTGTTCCACATCTCGATACCGACTGTATTACATCTCTTCAAAACGTCCTGGATCTCAGATTGTTTGATTACAATATTTTCAGAACGACTGTGGATAACCAATGATCCAACTTGTGAATGATGTTAGATATGATATCCCAAAGAATCCACTTATATGACACCTCCTTAGTTAATGTGCATCTAGTAGATATCTAGATCTTAACTCAAGAACATTTTGGATGACCTTAGATAATTTCTTCTTTTTCTTTTGCTCTACATTCCCAAGTTCCAGGCCGGCTTTTCAACTTAGTATTCTATTGGTATTTCCTCAGTTATTGAAATCTTTTCTGTGCCCCCCATTGCTTGCATGAGAATGTATCTTGTGGAAACAAAGGAAACGCTATGTCCACGGAAGACTGTGTGAAGATTTCGAACACTCCAGTTTGTTCGAATCGCGCCGGGGACTAAGACAAGGTGATGGACTTTCGTGCCTGTTGTTCAACATTGCGCTAGAAGGTGTCATGGGGAGAGCCGGGGTACGATTTTCAACAGATCCAGTCAATTTATTTGTTTCGCGGATGACATGGACATTGTCGGCCGAACATTTGCAAAGGTGGCAGAACTGTACACCCGCCTGAAACGTGAAGCAACAAAAGTTGGACTGGTGGTGAATGCGTCAAAGACAAAGTACATGCTTGTGGGCGGAACACAGCGCGACAGGGCCCGCCTGGGAAGCAGTGTTACGATAGACGGGGATACCTTCGAGGTGGTCGAGGAATTCGTCTACTTCGGATCCTTGCTAAGGGTTGACAACAACGTTAGTCGTGAAATACGAAGGCGCATCATCTGTGGAAGTCGGGCCTACTACGGGCTCCAGAAGAAACTGTGGTCGAAAAAGATTCGCCACCGCACCAAATGTGTCATGTACAAGACGCTTATAAGACCGGTTGTCCTCTACGGACATGAAACATGGACAATGCTCGAGGAGCACTTGCAAGCACTCGGAGTATTCGAGAGACTGGTGCTTAGGACCATCTTTGGCGGTGTGCAAGAAGACGTTGTGTGGCAGCGAAGAATGAACCATGAGCTCGTCTAACTCTACGGCGAACCCAGTATCCAGAAGGTAGCTAAAGCCGGAAGGGTACGATGAGCAGGACATGTTGCAAGAATGCCGGCCAGCAACCCTGCAAAGATGGTGTTCGCTTCCGATCCGGCAGGTACGAGACGGCGTGGAGCGCAGCGAGCGAGATGGGCAGACCAGGTGCTAAACGACTTGGCGAGCGTGGGGCGTATCCGAGGATGGAGAGATGCGGCCTCGAACCGTGCATTGTGGCGTCACATTGTTGATTCAGTGTTATCTGTTTAGATGTTAACTAAATAAATGAAAATGAAATGAATGCCCACTGAATCTAGAATGTTTCCCACTTGAAAACATCCTAGACCGGACCGGATCAAACTCACTATCACCGGATTGGCAATCCTACGTCTATGCTCGCAAGGCTAACGGGAGACCTCTTGGACATCTTATGTTCATGGAAATTAGGATCCTATGCTTTTTGAGCTGGATTTGGTACATACTGATGAGGAGAACATTGCAAAAGTCATGATCTAGCATATACTTTGAACTGAATTCGAAAACGTTTTGGAGTACTATGAACACCTCGTATTCCAGAAAATTGGGTTTACATTATTCCTATTGGATATAGTGAGTATATGCCAAAGATAACAAAATCCTTGATTGATTGACTTGGTTCATACGTTGAGCTGAATTCGAGAAATTGGGTTTGCATGGTGCGCGTATGCTTATTGAACCAGGTTGGGTGAGGACATTGCACAAAGCCTTGGTTGTCCGGTAGATATATTGGGTTGAACTTGGGAACATTTTGGTGTATCTTAAACATCTCGTATTCGAGAAAATTGGATTTACATGATGCGCATGGCCCATTTGGACTGGATTACGTATATGCCGACGATGAAGACATGCATAAGCCTAGGTTGATCTGGTAGATACCGTGAGCTGAAGTCGAGGGGTCTGAGTCATTTGGCATAAAGTCATTTGGCATAACGCCATTTGACATAAGGTCATTTGGCATAAAGGCCATTTGGCATAATGGTCATTTGGCATAACGGACATTTGGCATAATTATGAACTGCAAGAAAAAAGTGGGTCATTTGGCATAACGGACATTTGGCATAATTTCGAACTGTGAAAGCGAAAGGAATATTTCATGTATTGATTAGCGTAGATAAAGTAGGTCGAAGCTTTTTTCTGATAAATTTAGACTGATGGTAGACATTTTCGGGAAGAACGAAATAACAAAACGGCAGAAGGGAGGGACATCCACCATTGCTTCAAAACGGCAGCGAGGGAGGGATCACCATCCATCATTATCTTATTCCGGACACATGCCTACTTTTAAAATAGGGATTACATCCACCATTGCTTCAATCCGGGCATGCGCCTTAAGACCGGATCAAATCCACCATTGCCTTAATCCGGGCAAGCGCCCAACTTTAAAAACTCAAGCAATACACTTGTCGTAGACGAGTTACTTAAACCATCCAAGTCACATATGAGTTACTGCAACCAAATCAATCTGAATTGTGCTACTCGGGGAAGAGATCACATCTACCATTGATTTATTCCCGGCAAGTGCCTACTTATAAAAAGGAGTCACACCGGCATTGCCATAATCCAGGCAGGGCCTACTTTTAAAGAAGGGATCACATCCACCATTGCCACAATTCGGGCCACACACCTACTTTTAAAGAAGGGAAGCGCCTACTTTTAAAGAACGAATCAAATCCTCCATTGCCATAATCCGTGCAAGCGCCTATTTTTAAAGAAGAGATCACATCCACCATTGCCTTAATCCGGGCAAGCGCCTTCTTTTAAAGAAAGAATCACATCCACCATTGTCATAATCCGGGCAAGCGCCTACTTTTAAAGAAGGGATCACATCCACTATTGCCTCAATCCGGGCAAGCCCCTTCTTTTAAGGAAGGAATCACATACACTATTGTCATAATCCGGGTAAGCGTCTACTTTTAAAGAAGGGATCATATCCTCCATTGCCATAATCCATGCAAGCGCCTACTTTTAAAGAAGGGATCGCATCCACCATGGCCTTAATCCGGGCATGCGCCTACTTTTAAAGAAGGGATCACATCCTCCATTGCCTCAATCTGGGCAAGCGCCTTCTTTTAAAGAAGGAATCACACCCACCATTGTCATAATCCGGGCAAACGCCTACTTTTAAAGAAGGGATAACATCCTCCATTGCCATAATCCATGCAAGCGCCTACTTTTAAAGAAGGGATCACATCCTCCATTGCCATAATCCATGCAAGCGCTTACTTTTAAAGAAAAGATCATATCCTCAATTGGCATAATCCGGGGAAGCACCTACTTTTAAAGCAGGGATCACATCCTTCATTGCCATAATATGGCCAAGCGCCTACTTTTAAAGAAGCGATTACATCCATCATTGCTCTAATCCGGGCATGCGCCTACTTTTGCATTGCATTTCAAATGCATTCTTTCCACGAGAGGATAATGTTTTTTTAATATTGTTATCGACGGGTGTTATGTTTACTATTCCACCGTTTCCAGCACCACCTCGCCACCATTTAGCGAAAGCGAAAAAAAAATTATGCCAAATGTCCGTTATGCCAAGAGACCAGGGATGCACTGCTGGCGAACATGAGTCGATTCACGATTGTTCGTTCCACCGCTTTGTTATTGAACAAGTGAATCGGAGCATGCGGTTGTTCGTAGCCTCTGGAGAGTAAGGTGCCTCATCCGACAAAGTTGTTCGGGATTCAAAACAAAGACGAATAAACTCGCTCTCCATGCGCTAGCGACTAAGGTTTGTGGGAGAGTGTAACACTCAGCGATTAACTAGAATCGTAAGTTGTTACAAGAGAGGAGTAAGCTTGTTCGCTGTTGAAATAAGAGAGCGACAAAGATGATAAACTGACGATATAGAGTGTATGGTGCGGGTGGGTTTTATTTCATTTAGTGTGGTTCAAAAGTGCACGCATTAATCGATTTCAACTAAATTTAAACTACATATTCTCTATATCACGAAGCTAATCATTTCTACTTTAGAAAATAGAGAGGATATATGGGTAGTGGATTTTTTAGAAAACCAATGATTCAGTATTGCTTTTAAAAGCATTTGTAGATTTCAATCAAATTTGGAATACATCATTAATATCAAGAGGTCGATTATTCAGGGGTCGAGAGGGTTTTTTAGTAGATGGAGAAGGTATGAATGAAGAGTTCATTTAGTGGAGTGGGAGCGGTTTTTCGAAAATGAATATGTTATTCGGTATCACTTCCAAGCACATGATTCGATTTAAATCAGCTAGATTTGTATTACATTCAGGAATTAGAATGGTCATTTATAAAAAAAAAGGAGAAGATAAATCACACAAATCACACACACATACACACACGCGCGCGCACGCCCGCACACATATAATACTATGGGTCTCCGGGCCTTCTAGTAAAAGTTTGTTTTTGGAGTCAACATAAAGCCTTCACATATACATACATTTGTCAATCATTGTATAAGCCAAGGCACTAGACTAAAAACTGTGTCCCATTCCAAGACTTCGAGGAATCAAGGAGTGTATATTAATCCTCTTTGCAATGTCAATCCCAACGATTAATTCATCTTTACTTTCCCATTGTATGGCTTAAATGTTGAGTCGAGTTGAGCATTGATATCCATAAAAAAATTAACAACACTGCACAGTAGGACTGGCCGCTATTATGTTTGAACTGCATTTATGATGTACTTCAAACATTAATAATGACAAGAAAAGTGATAGATGTCGTCGAATCTATCACTTACCAGGATTCTTTCACGAACTGGCTGTGTATGTGTAGACTAGACTAAACTAGATCATATAGCCTTTACGTATACTTTGTATACGAGAAAGGCAACAATTCTAAATCCGAAACGTTTACAACAGGACCAGTACCTGTCAAAAATATAAGGTTAGGTTCATCACGCGCAATAACCTATCGAAGAGATGAATGTACCCCTAAAAATCTGCATCAGATGGAAACCTGAAAAAAAACTTTTACCTAATTTTCCCGTAGATTTCTCATTCTACGTGATTATTAGGTATATTCTACCTGAGTTGTCAGGTAGAATTTACCGGACACGTAAGTTTCACGTGAATTTTTTAAGCATTTGCAGTGAAATGTAGCTGAAAATTAAGATTCAGATTATTTGAAGTGCACAGTAGGCAAAGAGATGGTTTGGTTTCACATTACAATTCAAACCGGATGTATTTATTCATGAACTGGACTTTCGAAATTCACAATTGGCGCCAATCTTTAAATGATTATTCCACTTACAGTGCCTCATTTACGCGTCGATGGTCATGTGGTCTACATGCAGGCCTATTGATCCCGACGTCCATGGTTCGAACTCACTTCACTTTTTTTATATCATTTTCATAAGGCAACATATTGAAACTCTTTTCTTGGGGCGAATTTTCATAAGACGTTAGATTAAAATTTTTAAGTCCTTTTACCTCAGTGATAATTTTATAACCGAACCAGCACCTGATGGAGTGCAATATTATATTCAACCAGAATCCGACTCAAACTGGAAATATTTTAAATATTGAAACACAAGTCAATCCCTTGACATCCGAATACAAATCCAGTTGGGGGTCTCCAGTCAACCTGCTAGCAAAGACGTAGGATTTTAGGATGTTTACGGGTAGAAATTCAATACAATCTGTTACCACCACAGGCTTGTCATCTAATTTTGTCTCATGTTCTGAGTGTCATCCGAAAATTTACCTGCATTTGGATAAAACTGATTTTAATTAGTATAAGGAAAAATATTTTTCCATTTTATACTGATTATGGCTCTTCCCCATTAAGCGCAGGTTAAAAGAAAATCTACATCAGGCTTGCCAAAAACTCCACGCCGAGTAGAAAATGAGCAAGAGCAAGAGTTTTTTTGAGGAGCAGAAATAAGCATCAAAACTCACAACATTGTGCATCATTAAACCCGAGCTTGTGCGTCGCAAAACAAGAGCGAGATTATCTGTTCATCTTTTCATCATTAGATTAAATTCGATTACCGTTTTGATTCAGAACACCTTCAATTAAAATATTTTTATTGACCAATTGTTTCTATCGGGTAGCGCAAGAATAGAGAATATACGCCCTTCATAATTATATTTTATTGATTGTAGCTATCAACGCCGAATAATTTGATTTTGACAAAAACTGTCTCAAATGCCGAAAACTCTGATTCGAATTCCAAACACCACCTTAAATGCACTACATTGCAAAATTTCATTGTTATCACATTATATGACGATTATAAAGGCCTTAATATGTACGCCTGGCGTGAAAAATTGTTTATTTATGCAATAATAACAGAATATTTCACATATGAAATATATAAATCTATAGATAGATCTCTATGTATTGATTGTTCGGAATACGAGTCTGTTCGGAATTTGGGTAAAAACGGTACAAACAAATCACGAAATTCAAATGTTTTCATTAATATGGGTGTATTTGTCAATTGTTTCAGAGCGTCATTTTTATTCTATTGATAAATCCTTCTTCTTCTTCGTTTTCTTTTTCATCTTCAATGGCTCTAAATTCCTTCTGAAGCTTGGGCCGCTTTTCAACATGGTATTCTAGTAGCATTTCCTCAGTTATTAATTGAAAGATTTTCTTTGCCCGCCAATGTATGAGCATGTATCTTGAGGGGAAGAAAAATGATACAAACCATCGCGAAAAAGGTTACGAGATTTAAATGTGATTGAAATGCGTTGAAAAATCATACGTTACGAAACTACCCACTTATTCCATCCATAATCGTCTTCAGAAAATAAAGAATGTATACCCCCAATTTAGTTGAAATCCACCCATGGGTGTAGGAGGAAATAATGAATATATGTTCCTTATTTGTTTGCAATCGACCCACGTGCTCAGAATTTTCACATAATTCTTTGTTTTCTAAAGTAGTCCCTTCCTCTTAAAAAAATGACCTATGAAGCCCTAAACGTAATTCAGCGGAATTTGACAAAAAAATGATGGGCTAAGTATCAATTCTGCCATTTCCGTCGCCGTTCCGCTGTATTGCGTGGGAGCCTCTAATCCCATTCATAATGAATAATGTTCCATTAATAATGAATGTGTATTCCAAATTAGGTTAAAAACGAACCATGCATTCAGAAGTTACAGTGAATTTTATGGTATTTCCCAAATGTACTAATCATCAAAAGCTGCACTTGTTCGTAAAATGAACAAGACGAGATTGCCTTTATTCGCTAACTGTAACACTCTCCGACAAACGTTTCCCAAGCAGCACAAATTGTTTCACTACTGAACATTTCACTGTGTTGCAACTATTCGGAAAGAAACAATCTTTGCGTATGTGCCATCAAATATAACTCTCTTGCAATCTAAAAAGCGCAAGGGGTGGAGCCTACGGAAACATTCTTCGATTGCAGTAAAATTGCAATAATGTTGCAAAATACTACAGCGGAAAAAAAAATATAAAACTGGATTCGATTTATGGATCTTGTGATTGATAGTCCTTCACTCTACCACAGCACCATTCAACACTTCGAAGAGACTGCATGTTGACTCACCATAAAAACCATACGATTATGAAGTTTTGTACTCGGGTTTCCTGTTACTTGATTGCACCATCACAGGAAAAAAATGTGAGTTGTCAAAACGTTGAACGATGCTAAATTAAACATGAAGACACACTCAACTTATCTGCAACTTAATTTAAACAAACAAATAAATTTTGAAAGACGCATTGAAGTTACATGGTAAAAAATATGCAACTTAATGATTTTGTTTCGTGTTTGCGACATGAAGTGCAGTATTCTTTGCTTGTTTGTTTCCAAATGTCAACACGTACTGCATTGCAATTTTAATGAAACATGGATCACAATTCGAATGTTTTTGACATCTTGATGCAACTTTTTCGTGCTTTGATGTTTTTCCAATGCCTTTAATGAAACTGAGTAGAAACAAGGTGCTTTTAGGAAGATGTTGCGTGTGCTACTTGGGTTACTCCTACGTACAAGACTAAGCGAACAAGGCTGAATCGCTGGAGACCACGACAAAGGATTAATCTTGTCTGTAACAACTTATGACTAAACGACTCTAGGAGGTAGGAGAGTCGGTCACACGGCATGATTAACGTTGCTCTCGTACGTTTTGTTCTCTCTCTGTTACGCTTAGCGAGTAACTGGTGGTCGCATATCAGAACGAACACAAGTTACTCTGGTGGAACGTTACTCTCTTGTTCTTTGTCGCTAGAAGCGATTTCTTAGCATCCCTGCAAGAGACCCTTACTTTTGACGCTGGTCACAATTATGCCAAATGTCCGTTATGCCAAATGACCGTTATGCCAAAATGACCTTATGCCAAATGGCGTTATGCCAAATGACTTTATGCCAAATGGCCCGCTCCCAAAGTCGAGATAGTTTTGGAGAACCTTGAGCATCTTGTATTCCAGAAACTTTATCACTGTCTCAACGATCAAGATGACTCAACTTAATTGAGTGTTTAGATTTATTAAACAATGTGGTAAATGATCCAAATATTTCAGTTTCATCTGTATGCTGTCAGAAGCAAAATCTTCACAAGGTTTTAGATATCTAGGTCTTCAGGGTATAGCCAAACTTGACCTCCAGTATTTTCCCTGGGTAGCCGACATCCTGATAAACATTTTTGCTGAAGAAACTGGAGACCTAGCTCTCTAGTGTGATTTTTCACGGTTAAATAAAACGCTGGGCATATATGACCCATTCGTCCAAAAAAGGGTTAAGGAGGTAAAATATTTTCAAATTTATTGTTACAGATGCCACCTTATCTTAGGGATCGTCCATAAATTACGTCACGCTTTTAGTGGAAGGGAGAGGGTTTCTAGAAGTGTAACGACTTATATAATTTTTTTGGAAATTTTATACAAAGGTGGGACAATGAAAATGGTTCATTTTTGCGTGACATAATTTATGGACGATCCCAGGAACCTCAACCAGTCATCATTGATGATCGAAATACATTTTTTATGTATAATAACTTTGGTCTCTTTTCACTAACCCTTGCCTTTCACTAGCATGTTCACGTGGTTTATGGACAGTCCCTTAGCATTTGAAATGTTAGAACCTTAAAATCTAACGTTTTTCCAGAAATATATCATTTTTACTCAAATTTTGCTTGTAAAATCGTCAAAGAAAATTATTCCAGTTTTTTCACTGTTCCAATTTTATCAATTGAAACTCGCGGACCGTGTTTCTAAAAACGGAACATAGGGGAAGTGTACCGGTTTTGGCCAACTTAGTGCCTATTTTGGCCAACCCTGAACAATACATATTTTTCCAAAATAATCGATCAGTTAAATCGTGAAGGATATATCTCTTGTTGGAACTAAGACTTGTACGCGACAAAATCTGGACACCTTTAAACACGTATAACTTTTGAAATAGCTCATCAACAAGTGAATTATTTCGTAGATTGATGAATGTATGTTTGTACTTTCTGAAAATATATTTCTCATAAGTGTTATAAGTACGTAATGAAAGATGGCGTCGGAGGAATTGCAGGTTCGGAAAGAATTGTGTGCAGTCGCAATTGAAATTCGGTTCTCTCGATCCAGAAACTGACTAAAAACATTTTGTTTTCATGTGAACACTGTTCAAAGCGTTTTAAAATTTGTCGATGCTTGTTTGACAACATCTAAAACGTTAGAGAGGAGAACAAAAACGGATTTTATGAGCCACCAGAAGGATACGAGCTCGGAACAAATTCTACTGAGGATGCCAGATCTTTCGGCACGTATTATTTCTTTGAAAATTCAAATGTCACCAAGTTTCGTGCATACATCAAAGCATCGATAAGGAATGAAGCCATTTGAAGTAAAAAACGTACCGAAATAAACCAACAGCAGTTTATTTTTATTCTTAAAGTTTTGTGTCCAGATTTTGTTGCGAACAAGCCTTAATAAAACCCTCCCGAATTGCTTTATTTTTGGAGTTATTCGCAAATTTGGCCAAATTAGGAACATGGCCAAAACCGGTACACCCCGGTAACCCTATATGTATAATGTACTTCCATAAATTATAAGAATAATTATGATTTTGTGAAGTGAAAAAATACTAAGTCATGTGCGTCCCATATTGAAAGTACCCGCACAACAGTCCCGTTATGAATTTACATGACCCAATTGCACGAAACTAAACAATTTTTTAATCAAACTGAATCTTTTCCCGGTAATAGGGGAACTGTACCGGTTTTGGCCATGTTCCTAATTTGGCCAGTTTCTCGTATATCTCCGAAAATAAAGCAATTTCCGAGGGTTTTATTAGTAACAGAAAATATATCCCTTACGATTCTTCGCTGCGGAATATAATCGACAGCTTTTGGAAATATGCATTTTTCAGGGTTGGCCAAATTAGGCACTAAGGTGGCCAAAACCGGTACACTTCCCCTATATCGAATAATGAACACGCAGCAAAATTTCAGCAAGATCCGATGATGTTTCAATTCATTAGATTTTTTTGAAGTTTTGTATGGAAGATGCGATTTGGAACTTTAACGGCAATTATCTTAGTTTGCGATTGAACGGTATGGGACTGATATGAGCGGGGGCTGTATATGTACTGTCTCAGAATCCTAGACCCCCTTTAAAATCTGTGACGTCATTTTTTAACTACCCCTTGCCTCTTTATCAAACTTTTTGTATGAAGCCTCAGATTGTTTTGTGCAGGACATGATATTCCTCTATTCTCGCTATTTGTGGTCTTTCCCATAAGGAACTTTTACACAACCTATTTTACTTGAAGTTGCATACACTGTACTACAGTTATCACAGTAATTTATGTGAGTAGTTTTATCAGCATTAAATTGAGGCAATACTATTAACACTACAAAGATATCATCACTGTTTTACATTTCCAAATAAACTCCATCTTTCCTATCAGGTCCACTGCCAAATCAATTTAATACCACGTTATTGTTAGATTGCATCGAACATGGCTCATAAAAGTCAAAGAAATACCAAATTTAACTGCAGTGCGTATGTTTAGATCAACCGACCGACCGAGCGCATTCGGTTGGTATGATTTTGATTATGCAAATTGCCCAAATTACCGACAGCGGTTAATATCGGATTAAATTGGCTACCGTCTTTCGGAACCAGCTGACAAAATCCATGAGATTTCCACCTGAACGCTCGATCCAAAGATGATTTTGAGACTGTTTATATCTTTTGATTCGATTTGTAGCCCATCGAATCAAAAGATATAAGGCATTCGATGTGTCAAAGGCAGTAAACTACACAGCAGAAAATATTTCGTTTTTTTAACCTTTTTTTCTGTTGCATATATTTTTAGCATGAGAAAAAGCATAATCAAACTACACACCGAGCAGTTTTGTAAAACATCAGTCACCATTCTGAGAGATAAAATTTATCATTTAGATCAATAGCATCTTGTATTGGCTGTCCTTGTCACGTCGTTGAATTTCCGATACTTTTCGCTGTGTGCCCAAATCATTTCTGTGCATGGTGTTAGGCAAACCAATCCAATCAAAGCTTCGATTTACGGCTGAGCTGCTGCCACTGTGCTACTGCTTTTATTTGACTAGCGAGATCTGCTCAGAAAAGATCACAAAGATTGGAGGCCTTTTGCTCCTCCCGTTCGGCGACTCAACCATGAGTTTGTTTTTATTTCCATCAAGGGATCAGTAAAACGCACCTTTTTATAGCCCATAGGTGTTCTGCTGCAAAAGTAAGCAGCCAGATGTTCAAAATCGGATGTTCGACCACCAACCAGTGCAGTGTGCTAACGAACGGGAAGCAACTTGATAGTCGCCGAAATAACCCCTTTATAGGACCAGATGCTTTCAGAATGATGGGGCACATTTCGTAAGGTTTCTTCAATCCATCCTCGAAAATATATGTAGAGTGCTCTTGTGACCCTGAAACGCTCGAGAGCGCATGTTTGTATGAACGAATGAAAACGCCGAATCAGTGGTACCCGACTTCGCGGTTCATTTTTGCATTTGAAACTAATTATGCTGGCTTAGTACTCAGCGGAAGAAGCACTGTATAAATCCAACATAAATATTTGATAAGATTCGTAAGAAACAATTTGATTACTTGCTATGTTGTAAATAAACTACTGAAGGTCGTTTAATTTTCTTCAGATTTTAATTTCTAAATCTTTTAGTGTTTTCAGTTTATGTAACGAAACATTACTTTCGTTAACTTCGAAAACAGTGGCACAGTTTATGTAACGAAAAATTACTTTTGTTAACTTCGTAAACAGTGGCAGTTACTACTGTTTCTAAAGTAAACAAGAACAACAAAGTTTTAGCTGAAAATACGATAACCTTAACTACATTGATCAGAAGTAATAGTGATATTGTCGATAAAAGTATTGGCAACGCTTTTTACAGTTGGTTGTTTGATCCTGAGCTTTGTGAACAGCTGCCCATCTAATGAAGATTTCAATTTAAATACTCTTGGCTCTTCTCCACTTTGATTATCGAACCAACATAAAGTGTACTGCATAATGAATAAAAATACAACTGGTCGTACATAATTCACAGTCTTCAACAAAGATAAAAGAGGCAAAGACAATAATAAATATATAGATATGTCAAAGTATTCTAGGAACTTTTTTCAAATGGGCGTACATGATTCTAAGCTTGATTTTTGGAACGGCGACTGTGCTCATCAATTAAACTGTTTTGGTGAACTTATGTGCCTAACAGGAAGAATGGATTCCTATCTATCAGGTAGTACCGTTAGCTGAACAAAATATGCTGAATTGAGAGAGTATTAGCCATTTCAAATTTCAAGGTCAAACACAGTTACGCCTATTTGAAAAAAGTTCCTAGTATTATCTGTAGAATATTTTACTCATAAAGACTAAATGGCGTTGAAAATTAGAGCGTGCAGGTTCTTTTATCTGATCTACTCTTGTCCCTGATATTTATTCAAATTGTATGCTCAAATTGCTTCTTTCAAGTTATTCGTTGCATAATTCTTCGTGTCACAAAAGCCTCAATCTGGTCTATAGATATCCATACCGGAGGAATCTTGGCTCGTGACCCAGTGCACGTGACACATCTCATAATTCACTCCAATAGCAAATACCCTTTCCACCCGCCACTCGTCCGACATTACCATAAGCTAAACAATGTGTGTCGAAAATCTCTCTAATCCGATTTCGGCACAGTCTGGTGCTGCCATTCGGTATGAAACAAAAGCAGTTATTCAACTCAAGCATCAGAAACATGTTGATGGCGCTTATTGCTGCAGAGGTTGCTCCTTAAGCCACTAGCACTCTTCATGCTGCAGTCACGATCCGTTCCTTTTCAGACAACCGATCGGACCCATTCCAATCAACAACAATAACCATATCAATAACGATACCACAATAATATCCACTTAAATCACTTCAAACCCATAACTGGCATCACACCTGAAGATGAGATTTTGTATTAGTTAAAATCTTTACCATGAAGTGCTGAAAGTGGAAGGTACAAACCTTGAAATGTTTTTTATTTAGGCAAGATAATTAAATATTGGGGGCCCTCATTAGCCTAGCGGTAAGACGCGCGACTACAAAGTAAAACCATGATGAGGGTGGCAGGGTACGATTCCCGGTGCCGGTCTAGGCAGTTTTTGGATTGGAAGATGTCTCGATTTCCCTGAGCATAAAAGTATCATCGTGTTAGCCTCGTGATATACGAATGAAAACATAGTACCTTGGCTTAGAAACCTCGCAGTTAACTCGCACTGTGGAAGTGCTGAATGAACACTAAGCTGCGAGGCGGCAATGTCCCACTGGGGGATGTAATGCCAATAAGAAGAAGAAGAATTAAATATTGCCAACAATGCTGACATAAAAAGTGAATATATTGTTATCTAATCATATGGTAGAGATAATAGAAACAGCATTTAGCTTATTAACGAGGTGAACAAGCTTCGGGCTACAAATCTGGCTAATAAAGATTAAAAATATTAATCTATTCCAAATTCTTCTTCTTTGTTGTCACTACACTTGGACTTTGTCGCCCTGCAGTTCAGTGTTTATTAGGCACTTTCACATTTTCCCATTAGAATATCATAAGACTACCATGATGATATTCTATGTCCAGAGAAGACGAGAAAATTTCCGATTTGGAATCGATTCCAGCCACCCTTAGCATGATTTTTGTCAATAGCCTAGTCTAAGAAGGCCCTCTCACCCATATTCCTTAATTGTAAACAAAGCTTTTATTGGTTCTTGGCGGCAGCATAATAAAATTTCCATTAAAAATTAGAAATTTTTCATAAACAATTAGGAAATTGCCAATAAAGAAATCAGGGTATGAGCAATAAATAAATATAAAATTTCCACAAATAAAACAAAATTTCCATAAACAATTAAGAATGTTCCACAAAACAAAAATAAATAAGCACTTTTAAAAGCGAAAATAGCAATTATAAAAGAAGAATTTTTCATAAAGAAATGAAAATGTTCCACGAAACAAATACAAAATTTCCATAAATAAATCAATATTACCAAAATGAAAATTTTCCACAAAATAATCAAAAAAGAGCAATAAAAAAATAAGAAAATTTCCATAAAAAAAATACAAGAAAGCAATAAAGCTGATGCAATTTTACATGAACTTTAAACGCTTTTAAAGAAGGGGTCACTATGAAAAAAAGCACAGTTTGATTGTTTTTCTATATTTCTTTATGGAAATTTTCTTATTTTTTTATTGCTCTTTATTGATCATTTTGTGGAAATTTTTTATGGAAAAAATATAGGGGAAAAGACGGCTTTGGCAGGTTTTGTTCTATTATTGGCAGGGGGGTTTTTGTCGACCAAATTTTATGAAATTTGGCCACAATATTCTTTGATATGCAAAGAATGTTTAGGCCAAATTTGAGCCAAGTCAGTCATAAAAACCCCCCCTGCCAATAATAGAACAAAACCTGCCAAAGCCGTCATTCCCCCTATTTATTTTGTGGAAAATTTTGTAATTTTTTATTGCTAATATTGATTTATTTATGGAAATTTTGTATTTTTTTTTCGTGGAACATTTTATTTTTTTTATGGAAAATTCTTCTTTTATAATTGCAATTTTTGCTTTTAAAAGTGCTTATTTCTTTTTGTTTTGTGGAAAATTTCTAATTGTTTATGGAAATTTTGTTTTATTTGTGGAAATTTTATATTTATTTATTGCTCATACCATGATTTCTTTATTGGCAATTTTCTATTTTTTTATGGGAATTTTCTAATTGTTTAGGGGGAGTATTTATTTTAGTCGTTCTTGTCATTGGAATGTAATGCTTTCCTGAAAAAAATAAGGATATTTGAATTGCATAGCTAGATTTCATTTCTTCTCTTAAGATTATTTGATTCGGCAGCATCCCTATTTCCGCCCCAAAGGACGTTTATGACACAGTCGCATTCCAAATATCGGCGATTGCATTCGTCATAAACTTGAACGGGGGAGGCAGCGTTCTTGGCATCATCATTGGCGTTACTACAGGGGAAGGGGGGGAGTCTAGGGTTAAATTAGTCCCCCTAGATTGTTTTGCTTTTTTGCATAAGTATTGCACATAAATGATTTCTCTTTGAAACTATTTTATCTACTATCCTAATTTTGAACAATTGTTATATCTTGCAATAATAATGCTAAACATGAATGATATTATGTGGTACGATGCAGGGCTACACAGCAAGACCATGCTGAAGGTGGCTGGGTTCGATTCCCGGTCCGGTTTAGGAAATTTTAGGGTTGGAGAAGAAGAAAATGAAGGATATTACGCTGCCAGATGCCATTGCTTAAGGAAAATGGAATAGGAACAATGAATGCATGCTGATTGAATAAATGATAGGATTAACAAACCAAAAGAACAAAAACGACTTCTAAGATTTTTAGAGGAAAAAGAAAATTCAAGTAAAATACTAAACTGCTTATATGGTCCTAATATTAAGAAAATATAAAATTTTAGAAACGTTATTTAGGATTCACAGAGACACATATTGTTTAGGTCACCGAAAAGTTTCTAGCAAATCCTAAGTTTTCAATGGATTTTCTCAGCAAGTGATCAATCCTTTAAGATTTTTATTTTTTCTAGAGTGTCATTAGTATTTTTTATTAAGTACTAGAAAAAAATACCCAGCTTTGCATGGGTATTTGTGTTGCAAACTATACTGAACTATTTGCAGCACCACACTCTAGTCAATGTTAGTGTTATTGTTTTGTTTCTCTCAACCACTGACCCAAAGTTGTATTCTACTGAATCTTTACATTTCCCCGTTAAATAAATCAACTTTTTGTTCATACAAACCTTATGGATTCTAAGACGAATCGATTAGGGAGAAAATATTGCAAATCGGTTAGCCTGTTCGTGAGTTAAATCATCAGGAAAGGAACTCAAACTTATTTTTATTTATATAGATAGATTGATGAAAGGTTTATCAAAGGAATACTTTCGGAAATATGATAGCCAAATACAACCTATCTTATGACCACAGTCAAACAGACGTAACGCTAGAGAAATTACAATCGACCATGACTTCAATGATCAATTTGAATTTGGTTGATTGCGCGTTTCGCAACTAGAGGCGCTATCATCGTAACCCTTCGAGTTTGATATTTCATTCCAGCACCTTCTGGTGATAATGTCATACGAAATTTTGTTTCATGAAATATGCTCGCAAGATGATCGTAGAGGAGTTGGACGATGGATTTATCAGGAAAATGTTCAAGCTGTTACGTCTGTTTGTCTGTGTTATGACTATAGGCATACTGTAAGCATTCATTTCTGCAGATTTTCTCTGGGAATGTGTTCTAGGGATTTTCCATTATATTTAGAAAATTTTGAATCGCCAGTAAACACGCTGGGCTTCTTGATATTAGAGATAAATAACCATTAAATGCGAGAAAACTTGAAAAAAAGAATTCTTAAACAAAATAAAGGTCCTTTACCCGAAAAGTATTCAATTAACTTTGATTGAAACGATTGAACATACTTTTTTTGCATTGTTATTTTCGAGAATCCTTCAAGATTTCTAGATTTTTTGAGTCATGAGCATGGAATCAATTTTTCTGGAATGCGCGAGCGAAACCAGCGACAAAAGCGAACCAACGACAAAGCTTTGTTTTTGTCGGAGATAATAATGACAAAGATCCGAAAAGGGGCAGCAGGGACTATGTCCAAGGGCTTGACGACCCTCCCCATGGCCACTGCGAGTTAGGGGCCTGCCTAGGATGTGGTGGTGTTTGACAGTGGTCTCTGTTAAACCTCTACAAAAAAAGCTGCATGTGTCCATAAGCAGGCCCTATCAAACGCAGTCAACACATGAACGTTTATGGTGTCGTGTAGGATGCTGAAGTGCAGGCGATAGAGGCACTTTTCCACACACCATGTATGTATATCGTCTCCAATTTAGCATCTTGTATTGCACCATGTGCGATTTTATGTAGACTGGGAAGCGACCGTGTGCCGCTCAAAGCGCACAAGCCCAACACGAGTGCCAACCGGCACATCAGGATTAACACCAGTGAGATCCTGATTACGGTATACTGGTCAAGGCAAGTGACACACACGCGCGCGCGAAAGTAATGCAAAATAAACGACATGTAAAATGAACGTAAATTTACATTCTTACTTAACGTCAAATAGAGATAAAATAAGGGTTGCTGATTAACATTAGCTTTCCGATTACTATCAATTATTTTCAATCCCGTTTCTTTTTTACTTTTCTTACGTTAATGAAATGATAACGCGGGCGCCTAATCCGAAATTCAAATGAACAATCGCTCACTTTGAGCGATTGATTGTTTATTCTCGCGAAGAATGAACAATTGAACAAATAAGGATATGCTAATACTGCTGTGTAGAAGTTTCATAGGTCACATCACTTTCCATGGTGAATCCCGATCTATGTTACTGATTACCCCACCCAACTAACACTACTTCCTTCCCGTGGTAAATGTGGAGATGCAGAGGTATTCTCGGTCTCTAGTAGCAACAATTACCACACACTCACATTCCCTCCTTTCCCAACTGACTGTAAGGACTTGGCCGGCGCCGTTATTGATCAATATTTGCGAGCTGCTGAAACGTGCACTTCGAGAATAGTTGGTAAATCCCAACCACTATTTACTTGGATCGTAGTGCAATTTGCACCAGTTCTGATCAATCACGGAGTAGCAACCATTGATATGTACAGTCAGTCTAAGCTAAGCTAAGCTAAGCTAAGAGATAATAATGACAAAGATCCGAAAAATTTTGTCAGCAACAAAAAAGAAGATCTTGTCACTAGCTTTTAAATCCCGTTATTTTGCATTATTTCTAGAGCAAATTTCGGTTTTATGCTATCATAGTTTCTGCTTTTATAGAAATATTAGAGAATCGAACATTGATTACAAAATTAGCATCGTATTCTCGGAAATATAAGAGCATGCAAGGCAAATTATTCTTGTCATATTGTGTTCGGGTTCGAATAAAGGTTTGTCGCTGTGCGTTTGTCAGTAACAAACTGTGTTGATGACAAAGAGTATATTGTTAGGCGTTGCCCGAATGCCATGAGGGCTGAGCGTCGATGAACAGAAAAAAAGCCTAAAATATTTTTTTCAGAAAAAAACAGAATCGGATAAGCAGCCCCAACCGAGAAGTGATGATTCTTGCTTTGTTCTCGAACATTTTGTATTGGGGATCGCACTGCTATGTAGAACAAGTTGAAATGCACAATCAGAACCAGTGCTTCCTGCGTTTGAAGCTTTTTAAAAGAAAATTATCATAAGGTATAGCCTCCCGAATCGGTTCTTTACCATGATAGCTTGCTAAAAAAGTCTCACATGTTATGTTACATATCGTATGTGTAAACAGAGATGATAAGTAAAAGATTTTTTTTAGTTAATTCATTTTGGATTCAATCCCTGTTAGTAATATTCAAGTCGTCTATTGAGTTCTCCAGACGCAGGTTCTTGCACACTGAAGTCGCCGTGTAGGATATATAAAATAAAAGTAGGTGGTAATCCAGTTGCAGCAAAAATATCACGAATACTTCTAGAGAAAGATAGCATACATAGACAGGAGTACAGCGGGATCACGTACACTTTTATTTATCAGGAGAACTCAATAGATGTTTTGAAAGAGCTGTGCGGTAACGAAAATAGTAGCTTTTCTGTAAACTGTGAAATAGGAAAATTAAAAAACAGTTAACATACATCATTAAACAATCTACAGCGTCTGTTAAGAGGTTTGTTGTAACCGTAAGCAGTGCGGTATACCGGGGTCCATGGCAATTGAGGGTTGCGTATTCGGCGACTTGGTGCCTGGAAGTTGATTTCCGGGAGCAAGCCATTGCAATTAATGCTGTCACGGATCATATCAAGCTTGAGCTTGAGCTTGATTGACTGCTCGTAGTTGCTACTCCATTATGACCAGATCAGCTGTTCTTGCACAGGGAACCAACAGATGTTTGCTTGGGACTAGCACACATCTTCAATGTACCAGACGGCTTGCTTACTTAAGGTTATTCAAAAACAATTTAAAATAATTGTGCTCAACCGATTATTCAAGCCATCAAAAGTTTCGAGCGAAACTGACTTTATGTTCGGAGAATTTTCATAATCTTAGCTCTGGAGGAAGATGCTTTTTCAGCTCATGAAAGGTTGGTGCATTATTCACTATAAATCGTTTGTAAAAGCCATAAGGTAGGGAATTCTAATGTGCTGTTTCAAATGAAAACTTTAATCTGTAATTCGGAAACAAGTGCTTCAAATATTGTCCAAAAAAGTTTTGATTAATTTTGTTGCAACAATCAAAATTGTGAATTTAATATGAATTCTCAAAAAGTGTGATTGTTATCCGTTCAACTAATGTGAGAATTCAGGTGAGATCATTCAGAAAACTACTTTATTGGCAAAAGAAAAAAACTTTTGCACAGCCTATCTGCGATTCAAAATTATTTCTCACGCAAGTTTATTGCGTTTATCAGTTGAAGAAGTGCATGAATCTAGCGTAATGTAACTAAAATACTGACCGGGTTTAATCACCGTTGAAGCTTTCCCGGTGGAAAAAATCCACAAAACAACAAGTAACTAAAATATGCTCGATACACTTTTTTAAAGAAGCAGTGATCCCGGGTAGACGAAAATGGTTCATTAATAGTAAAACGTGATATTGATAACCAAACATGATATTAACTTGTTTGAAATAAGAGTAAAATAACTAGTGAAAATAACAAAAATTTGCACTGAAATATTATAAAAATATCAGGTTTTGCCATTAACAAGAACTTATCAATATCTTGAGCTATTAGTTTGTTCTTGTTAAAAGCAAAACCTGATATTATTTTATGATATTTCGGTGAAAATTTTGTCATTATCACTAGTTATTTTTATTCTTATTTCAAACAAGTTAATATCATGTTTTGTTATCAATATCACGGTTTCTACCCGGAATGAATATCACTGTACAAAAAGATGTATTATCATTGAATTATTGATTCATTTGCGTAATGAGCCAACTTTACATCCTAGGCTAATATTACCTCCCGTGACCCAATCGGCTCTACCAATCATATTTTTCTCTTATCGTCATTTCGTTAGGGTCTGTTCACAAATTACGTAACGCAAAAATCGGAGTTTTTGACCCCCTCCCTCCCCCACGTAACAAAAAGTAACATTTTTTTACCCCCTCCCTCCCCCATATAACGCGTAACTGTGAAAATTTTGAAGGTTTTTTTTTCTTTTTTATGTTTTTGTTTCGACCTAACTGTCAATCGTTTAGTTGACTGCAGCATCGCCCACTATATAAATTTCAGTTCAAGCTTGATGGTTCTCTTCAGAACTCACGAAAGCGTAGTATTTCTCAAATTGTTCAACTTTCCCAACGAAATGTTTCAACTTTTCATATGTAAAAACACAGCTGACCACAAGACGAATCGGTTAGTGATAAAATTTTGCAAATCGGTCCACGCGTTCGTGAGTTATATTGCCTCAAATGTAATGCAAACTTATTGTTATATAGATAGATAGATAGATGTGGATTTTTGGTATTTGTTTGAACATTGCTAGGTTTAGGTATAGCAAAAGATATTCTCAATACAAAATCAAAAACCAAGGATTGATATAGGGTAGAGAACCATTTGGGCAGTACCCCCTATTCCCGTCTACAACGGTCATTACTCGAGCGCATTACAACCGAATTACTTGTTTTTTAGTGCATGGTTAGTTTCTGTCGATATCTAGTGGTGTACGAAAAATTAAGCCATTTGGTTAGAACGCGGTCGATTTATTAACGTTGCGGGCGGGAATAGGGGGTGCTGCCCAAATGGTCCCGCTCCCTAGCATTCAATTCCATTCAGACTATTATTCAATTTAGCTATTTGAAGCACTACAGACAGGAATTCCGTTTCAGAGAAGCATCGAAGCCCAATAGTCCGTCGGAAATGATGTCGGTTTCTTATGGAATCCAATGTTTCTACCAAATCCTGAAAACTGCAACAGAAAATGTATAGCCAGTTTTCAGCTCCCATGTATCTAAAATACGGAACTTTTGTTTTCCTATTCTTTTGTAAACGAGATGTGAGGCCACTTGCGAGTAGCTCGTGTACTGCCATTCTAGGAATGCTTGTACTTAATTGGATCTTGATCAAGACATGTCAGTAACTACTTCAATCATTAATTCAAAAAAATCAAATTCAAAAAACAAAAATTTTCCTTCGCGTTATGCGTAACATTTGGTAGTACCCACCCCTCGCCCACCTTTTAGTGTAATAAAGTATAACGCATGTTAGACCTCACCGCCCCCTCCTACCGAACGCGTTACGTAATTTGTGAACAGACCCTTATTATGCTTTCCTTTTACAGTGCGCTTTCACCAACCTCCCAAACCTCTGAAACACCTTCTGATTCTTTTGTATTTGAAGGCCCAATAAGTCTATGATCCCATGCAACGAATTTCACCAAAGCTTTAATAGCTAGAGAGCATCAAACTAGAGGCGTCAGAAGGTCATAACACCATCAAAACGAGCATTTCTTTTCCTCTTAATCTGACAGCGATTCGAAGTGGAAGCGATGATCTGAAGCCATCAGAAGACGACTGTGCGATCCATAGCGGGGCGATTTAAGTGAAAACTTCAAAATGCGTAGTCCTTCATAATGCGGTCCGTGTATCAAGCCTTCTGGCCTGAGGTCGGTCAAAAGATAGGAATCTTCAGCAGCGGTGGAGCCGCGATTTACTGCTGCGGTAGTGAACGTGTGGAAATTGACAGATTAGTGCGCTCATAAAATGCTCATATCAAGCCGCAAGGCAGTTTTCGGCTCAGTATCAGATGCTAAAACCAAATAAAACTGAGCCCCTATTTTTTAATTGCTGTGTTTTTGCTTACTCCTAAAAGGCTAGATTAGTTTAGCTCAACTTAATTCAACTTTGACTGATCATGATAGTTACTCCGCAATTAATTAAAACCAGTAAAATTGTATAACTAATTAATATAACAACTATCTGAAATTGGTCATTCTTTTATATACTAATAGTTTCAGTGACTCAAATATGCCAATACTGAGATCAATTTTGAGTTTTGATAACTTCAATAGGTGCTTGATGAAATCTCCGAACACAATATTGATTTACTGCGTTTTAGACATTGAAAACGTTTAGTTCTTATTCAACTTCAATGGCTCTACATTCCAATTGAAACTTGGTCTGCTTTTCAACTTAGTATTCTATTAGCATTTCCTCACTTATCAATTGAAAGCTTTTTTATGACCGCTATGTATCTTGTGTGGCAAGTACAATGGATTACAGTAGAAGTATGAAGTTCATTTTTTTTGTACAATTGTTATAAACTTACAAAAAATACTTGAGCAACAACTGATTTTCGAGAAATGAAGATTTTAGAGTAGATGTGCGAAATCTGGAAGATTTATGAGTGTCTTGCCCTATTCCTAAGTGTTGAGAATATTTCCACCCGAAAACATCATTGGTCGGACTGAGAATCCTACGCCTTTACTCGCAAGGCTAACTGAAGACTGTTCAGTTAAGCAAATTACGTTGATTGAACTAGCCGATCAGATCCAGTACCTACTATGTACTTATCACAATGTAGTGGCGCAGCAGTGTTGATGTTAATGTATGTACCTAGATGTTTAAATGTTATATGATACTTCAGAAGATATACCTTCCTTTCGTACTTTCAATGATTTATGTGAGAAATGAAAAAAATGGTTACAATGATAAAAATGTTGAAGTTAACCGAGTCTACCAAACCACAATATTAAAAATGCAGTCACCCGAAGTAATTTTTCTTTGTGGAATGATATTACCATTTTAATGAGAAAACAATAACACTCTGTACGCTTCGTTTCAGTTCACCGCGCCTTTTGCGATTCATAAAAAGTAAAAAGAGCTAAGAGTTTCAAGTTCACACAGTCCTCCAGCCAGAAGTCGTATGAAAATTTCCACATAAAGCACAACCAACTGGTTTATCTCCGACGCTGATGTCGTCTGACGGTTTGACTTCGCTATCGCTACCGTCTAGCCGCCGTACACTGATTGTACGTTTATGATTTAATGAACTTTTGCCGCTGGCTAGCGGGTCGCAGGTCCACCGCAACCGTGAACACCACGACGAGATCAGCGCACGTAAAATTGTACGGCCTATCGCATGCACTTTCATCTCGAACTGGAGTGCAAAACAATACGATTCCCCCATGTCGCGATGCTGGGTTGTTGGGTACATTGAATTCATTGCTACTGCTTGAATTGGAGACCTTGGCATACCCGCCTTACCTGTTTCTTCGTCGGGTGCAATATTATGGATGATGTGACCTTACCTCTCACTGATTACATACGATGACTGGTAGTTATATTTTGCGCTGGGAAAGACATCATAATTTTATGATATGCCCTTGGACCTCAGACCCTTTAAAGATTTTGAAAGAGCTTATCTTTTGCAGGAGATAGAATTTTAAAAGAAAAGTTGGGGTCGAATTTAAATTTGGGCATACAAAATAGGTAATTTTTCAATAATCATTTTTTTGCATGGCAGAAATTGTCACAATACCTTGTTTTCTTCACTTGCCATAAGACGAGCTAGTATTAATCCTTCTAAATTCTGCCACTCGAATTTAAATGTACAGATACGGATTTCAACCTCAACAGTATAGCTGTCTTCAACTCGAGTTGACAATGAGAACCTGCAACAGCCATATAAATAACAAATTTCTTTACTATTGATGTTTTGGTACATATTTTTTCAAGGTGAATTTTTAAAATTTGTTCACGTTTCTAAGTCGATTGTTTACCATAAGTTATGGCATTTATGATCTACCATTATCTCACCCTCAGCTCGTGCTTTTGGAAAAAATCTGTAAAAAGCACGTGGCTTCCAAGATGGCTGATTTATAGCAATGTTGTCTAATCACCTTAAGATCATAATCTTGCTACAACTGCTTAGGGCGTTATAACTGAATTTTTTTTTGTGTATTTATTAAGGAGACTTTCAGCCCTAGGCTGGCTCGTCTCCGGTACTGAAACTTGAATTCTAATATTTTATTGTAAAAAATAGGTAGTGAACCTTAACGTATATAGTCCCTGGCAGCTCAACCTGCTAAAGTATAATTTGTCTGGTATAGTATGATAGTTCACGCCACAACAAGTCACACCTAGAATCCGTCTCAATTTTTCTTCACCTCAACTAGCTACATCTACAGCAGGTATTTTTTTTAACCATTGCCAATTATAATAGGTTGCCGGTATGTTCCGCATACCATTCGACAACAGACGCCACAGCCACCTTCACAAGCGTTCAATATCGTTTGATACTCCCGACGACCGACACATGCCATTCGAATCGCTACCCGACAACGCCGATGGGTGAGGCGAACTTGATTAATTATACCAGAGCTGACGTCAAGTGAAATGTCGCTAGAACTGCCAGCACAGAAAATTTACTAAAACGGGGATCGGCCGTACGATAAATATATTGGATTGGTTCAATCAAAGTTGACTGCCTATTTTTCGGGTATTAGCCACCCGATATGGTCATTAATTTACAATGTTCTGAAAAACAGAAGCAAAATCGTGTACGTAACAACTACTTAGGGCTGAAAGTTTTGCCAAAATGTTTTATTCCCACTTACACTTCTAAAACTATCAATCTTTTGTAATTATCATTAAAATTTAAAAAAAAGACAATCTATAATGGTACCTATGTATTTTGGCCATTACTTTTAAGCCTTTAGTCCGATTTGGCTAATTTTCAAAAGAAAACAATGGAATTCCCAGTCGTAGACATCTGGTTCAAAGGCTAATTATTCACATTAATCTTTGCCTAAACTGTGGCTAGCACCTGTTAATAATTGCCATGTTGCAGGCAAACGCCGACTTCTGAAGAAAGGATCATATTCACTATTTCCTCAATCCAGGAAGGGCCGAAAGAAAGCATACGGGATTTTCATCGATTATTTTCGGCAAGTAGAGACGATTCACTGGCCTTCGACCATCTGTGGAACTACAAATTACACACATATATTATTAATAAACACATAGAATTTTACAAAATAATAATAAAATATGTACAATCTTCCGGTCACTTATTTACCAATAGACAGAAATTGTTACTAATCATTGCACTATGGTCCAAAATACAGTTTTACGCGGAAAGATGCATTTTATGGCAAAACTATATTTTTTTTTAGAAAAAACTGTTGTTCTACAAAATTGTTTCGAATAGTAAGGCCATCATTATCGTGCTTTTAAAAAAAGCGTATACAAAAAAATTGGAAAATATTTTTTTTTATTTCTTGGAATTCTGACAGTTATGTTCTACAAAGTTGTAGTGCAGCTTATTTCAATAATTTTGGCTAAAAAAGCTTTTTCTGTAGCTCTTAAGTTGGCTGAATTAGAGCAATTTTACCTAATTGAATTAGGGCCTACAGTGACCGGCATAATAAAAAGCCCACTCGCCGTTTTTCATACAAAATGGTCAACTTTGGAGATTTAGATCTCGATTGCGTGTGAACCAATTTTTCTGAAAATTTGACCAGAGCTCACATATAACTTGAATTTTACCACACCTGAGTTTCATATATTTCTTCAGCAATAAAAGTAGTGTGCTGATATACCAGTTGTATACTACAAGTACATCATAGCTTTTATTCAATGTATTAAAAACAGTAGGCATATCCTCGTCGAAAATGTGTTTATTAAAATTGGTATCGATAACGGAGGTAGATTATCAAAAAAACACTCTCCCTGGTTTCGAAAATTCCAGATCAAAACCAAAGTTTCAAAATCTGAAACTCGTACATTTAAGGCTAGTGGTGACAATCGGCTACAAGTGCTGTCTTTAGATCCACACTTGCCTGAAAAATTGGAACCTTATTGATATGAAACAGCTTGATAAAATTGAATGATTTGGAGTACATTATTACAGGTGCCCTCAAGATTATAAACCTGATAATATGAATAATGGCCTATTCCTAAATAAATTCCTGCCTACATTGTGGGCTACGAAATGGTGAGTTGACATCCGGAAAGGAGCGCCTAACATAGCTCTGGTCCTCACAAGATCCAATACTCAGGCTTCCACGGGTCGTCCAATGACAATTGACCGCCAGCTAAGGGTTGCGTACTTAGCTGGTAGTGTAGCCTGGGCACGGTTGTCCTTCTGACATCAGTTAGAGTGAGAGGGTGCGTCCTGTGGGGTCTGCCTAGGATGTGGTGGGGTTCGACAGTGAGCTCTGTTGAACTTCTATAAAAAACTGCATGTGTCCCCAAGCAGGCCCTATCAAAGCGACCGTGTGCCGCTCAAAGCGCACTAGCCTAGTCCTGGTGTTGGGTGGGACTTTAAACAAATTTGACCCGACTGATCGAGCGTCTGTTCACCAAGGAGGTGCGGCTCCAACAGCGTCTGTTCTGGCATCCAGCGGCTAAGTATGAAATGCTATTCCCGGAAGCTATACCTAAGATGGCAGCCCCATCCCGGTGGATAGGGAACCTTGGGCCAACAACCTACTGTTCCCGAAACATCAATTTGTTCGAGAATCCGATAATGAAAGAATACGGACTGATTTTACGGCGACGACTCTTAGCGCGAAACAACGGACACGAATAGGAACATGGAACGTTTTAACCCTAGCCCAGCTGGGTAAATTGGCACAACTTGCCAATGAGGCACGCCGCATGAAGCTTGAGATCCTGGGACTGAGTGAAGTCCGTTGGCCAAACTTTGGAGAACACAGAACGCCGTCGGGACAAGTTCTGCTATACTCTGGTTTACGATGTGAACACGCTCCCCGGCATCGCGGAGTTGGCATCCTACTAAGCGCTCAGGCACACTCTGCGCTTATGAAGTGGGAACCTATAAGTGAAAGGATAATCGTTGCCAGATTTAGAACACGGGTCCGAAACCTTACTATAATCCAATGTTATGCGCCAACCGATGCTGCCGATCTGCAAGACAAAGAGAACTTTTACAGTCAACTCAATGCCGTCGTAGATAGAATTCCGAAGGGTGATATCAAGATCTGTTTGGGCGACTTCAATGCGAAGATCGGATCCGACAACTCGAACCATGAGCGCATTATGGGACGCCATGGTCTCGGAGAAATGAGCGAAAACGGAGAGCTGTTCGCAGAATTTTGTGGTAATAACGACATGGTGATCGGGGTATCGCTCTTCCCTCATCGACCGGTTCACAAGGTCACGTGGGTCTCCCGTGACGGCTTTACAGAAAATCAAATCGACCACATCTGCATCAGCCGAAAATGGAAACGGAGCCTTCTTGATGTACGGAATAAACGTAGTGCCGATATCGCGTCTGATCATCACCTCCTCATCGGCGAAATACGCCTGCGCATTGCGCGAATTCGTTGCCAGGAGAAGCGAATTGGACGACAGTTCAACACACGCCGACTGGAAGATGCCACGGTGAAACGGTCCTTCGTTGAAAAACTGGAGACGCGTGCTGCAGATATTCCGGAAGGTGGCAGCGTGGAAGACCAATGGACCGCCATCAAGAATGCCTTCATCGCCACCAGCGAGAACAATCTGGGCGAACTACGCACCCAGAGAAAACAATGGATCACCGATGAGACCTGGAGGAAGATAGAGGAGCGAAGAGAAGCCAAAGCCGCGATAGAGCGATCAAAAACCAGAGGAGCCAAAGTTCTAGCCCGCCAACGATACGCGGCTCTTGAGAAGGAAGTAAAACGCTCATGTCGACGGGACAAGCGACTCTCTGGCCGACGAAGGAGAGAGAGCCGCCGCAACCGGGGACATTCGCCTCCTCTACGATATCTCACGACGCTTAAGCGGGGCGAAGATGAATGCAACGATGCCTGTGAAAGACGCGAATAATCAGTTATTGACCGACCCAACTGACCAGCTGAAACGCTGGTTCGAGCACTTCGAACAACTTTTTCAAGTGCCAGCCAGGCCATCACAACCTCGGCATGATCTGCCTAGGATCCAACGTATAACACGCGTCAATACCGAAGCTCCATCACTGCTAGAGATTCAAACAGCCATCCAAAGCATGAAATCGAATAAAGCCCCAGGGGTCGACCGCATATCAGCCGAGATGCTCAAAGCTGACCCCATGACATCCGCTCAACTACTGCATCGTTTATTTCATAATATCTGGGACACCGCAACTTTCAAGGTCGACTGGATGCAAGGTATCTTAGTAAAGGTGCCCAAAAAGGGTGACCTGACTGTATGCGATAACTGGCGAGGCATTATGTTGCTGTGTACCGTTCTCAAAGTTCTGTGCAAAATTATCCTAGCCCGGATTCAGGAGAAGATCGATGCGACTCTCCGGCGGCAGCAAGCCGGATTCCGTGCCGGAAGATCCTGTGTGGACCATATTGTCACGCTCTGCATCATTCTGGAGCAGGTCAACGAATTCCAAGAGTCCCTTTACTTGGTATTCATTGACTACGAAAAAGCTTTCGACCGTCTCAATCACGAGAATATGTGGGGCGCCCTGAGACGCAAGGGGGTTCCTGAGAAAATCATCGGCCTCATCGAAGCACAGTACGAGGCCTTTTCGTGTAGAGTGCTGCACAATGGGGTCCTGTCCGACCCTATCCGGGTCGTAGCTGGTGTGAGGCAAGGATGTATCCTATCACCGTTACTGTTCCTCATCGTAATCGATGAGATTCTGGTAAGTGCGATTGACCGTGAACCAAACCGCGGGCTGTTATGGCAGCCTATAACCATGGAGCATCTAAACGACTTCGAATTGGCTGATGACGTTGCACTCCTCGCGCAACGGCGCTCTGATATGCAGAGTAAGCTCAACGACCTTGCCGAGCGCTCCTCTTCGGCAGGTTTAGTCATCAACGTCAACAAAACCAAATCGTTGGATGTAAACACGGCGACTCCTTCCAGTTTCACAGTAGCCGGGCAACCAGTGGAGAATGTTGAAAGCTTCCAATATCTTGGTGGCCAAATGGCGTCGGACGGCGGTACCAAGATCGACATAGGCGCACGGATCAAGAAAGCAAGGGCTGCCTTTGCGAGTTTAAGAAATATCTGGAAAAACAGGCAGATAAGTGAACGCACCAAAATACGAACTTTCAACTCTAACGTGAAATCTGTGCTGTTATACGCTAGCGAAACATGGTGTGTATCAGTGGAGAACACTCAACGGCTGCAGGTGTTCATTAACAGATGCCTGCGGTATATTATTCGGGCTTGGTGGCCTCACAACTGGATCTCAAACAATGAGCTCCGTCGTCGTTGTCACCAGAGGCCGATAGCAACAGAAATTCGGGATCGGAAGTGGGGCTGGGTCGGCCACACTCTACGTAGGGGCGGAAACGAAATCTGTAAACAAGCATTAGACTGGAACCCAGCGGGACATCGCAGCAGAGGCAGACCCAGAGGCTCATGGCGGCGAAGCCTCAATAAAGAAATAAAAGAAGTCGACCGAAATCTAACCTGGCAACAGGTTAAAGCGATAGCCGGGCAACGCTCAGGATGGAGATCTTTCAAGTCGGCTCTTTGCACCACCGGAGGTGTACAGGATCCAAGCACGCTACATTGTGAGGCAAAATAAACTCTAGAGTGGCGTTCCCAGGACAATTGGAAATATCCATGATAACTGCGACCCCGATAAAGGTTTTAATGGAAATCGGAAAAGTCGGGCATGCTACATAAAAATACATCTCATTCCCGGCAAGGACAGTGATTCAATATTGATGAACTGTCCTCTTCTTTCACTTCACAATGTGTGTAAGAACTTCACAATGTAAAAACCAACTGGGCAGATTTAAGAATTTATGGAGTAAGGTTATGTCGGACACCTTAAGGTGCCTTAAGCGTACAAATAGCTTCACTGGGGATATCACGATCTTCTTGATGCTGCGTACATTTTTGAAAAAAGGTGGATTCGATAAATTTTGTTGACGTAAGTATGGATGGAATTGCTCTTTCAAATGCCGTGTAAACATATATTTTTGGTCTGCCTTAACCGGAGATATCAACTTTTGAAAAAAATGTAATTTTGACAGAAAAACGATTATAACTTTTGATCGGAAAAAGATATTGAGCATATTTATCCACCAAAAGTTGCATTTTTTTGAAGCTCTAAAAGTCACCCGAAGACGACTTTTTCGAGAAATCTAAAACAAAAAAATTAGATCAAAAATACTGTTTTTTTGAGGTGCACCCTAATCAGGTAAACCCTAATCAGCCAACTAAATCTTGGAATTATTCGTCCAACTTCGGTTGAACCTGAAAGGGCATTTTCAGTAGTTGGCAACATTGCCAACAAAATCCAATGCCTACTTTAGTTTCGGTATTACCGGTATTAACTCCACCAAATACCGACTTCCGGTATTTGTCAAAAATGGCCAATACCGACCACCCTACTTATAATAGAGTGGTACGCATTTTTGAATTTGTCTTTCTGCTTATTTACAACATTTTTATTTCATTTAATCTTCATATAAAATGCTTCTGCAGTCAGACTAGTGTGGCTTTTGTTTATTTTGTCAAGAGTTTCAAAGTAAAAAATGTGTCACTCTTCTATAGTGTGCTGTGGTAAACCCGTACCGGAAATGTTTTTTGCTTTTACATTATATTTAGTATGCTGGTCTAGTTTTTTATACAATAGTCGGCTCTGGACTGTCAATATTCGGTTGAATATTAGTCATTGAATATTCATGCACATTCTACAAATTGATAAATTCTCTGAAATCTGAACACGTTTTAAACGAGTAAATTAATTTATCACATAGAACTGAATCCGATTTCCATCCCGGAGCCACGGTAAACATCAATATAAACAATTCTAATCATTACAATTAATTGCATATTATTCGGCAACTCGGCCGAATAAACCCGTTTCGGTCTGACCTAGAAATGAACATTGAAATATCCCGTGTGGGCTCATTTTTCGTCCGATTGCCCTGAAATTTTCAGGGAAGAAGCGTCATCATGTCTTTTTTTATACATGGCTTGATTTAACTATGGTGCCAATCCGGCCGGATTTATTAAGGGGGAGTCCTGGGTCAGGTGCAGTCAAAAACGGGTCATTTTAAAAAAAACCATTTATAAATGAACGAAAGTGCCCAGAATGTTGATGCCAACGAGGTCAATCATCATTGACCAGCATCAGAAGTTAGTTTTGATACAATTGAATCACCAGGACATGGTTCCGGATGTTCCGGGAACCTGGTTCCCTGGGGTAGTGGACACTTTTCAAGTGGTGTAGAACCCAGTCTTGCGACATATCAATCACAGATAAAAATATGTTGTGATTTTAAATGCATTTTCATGCACATATTGGAACATGCAAATAAACGTAACATTCAATCGATCTCACTATTCTTTTAAATCGAAATAAATGTAAACGGTGCTTGCTTGTGAAATTCAATCAAATTTAATAGAATATCGAATGTTTATTTGTTTGATGGGATAAGCTGCAATTTTACACGTCGTTGAATTTTCAAAATTATTTGCTGTGATGGTTTTGGAAGACAATCTCAATAGATGAGCTCTTGAGAGGTTTTGGACACATTAGCCACGTCCGGAAGTGTTCCCGGGAGTCTGGTTCCCACAAGGATGTAAACAAATTTCGATTAGCACCGTAACCCATCTTGCGACACATCAAACTCCATGATTTTGAAAGACAAGCTCAAAAGATGAGTTTTTGTGAGGTTTTGAACACATTGGACCCCAAGCAGCACAACTTGTTTCACTACTGACCATTTCACTGTGTTGCAACTATTCGAAAAGAAACAATCTTTGCGTATGTACCATCAGATATAACTTTCTTGCAATCTTAAAACCGCAAGGGCTGGAGCCTACTGACCGAGCGTCTGTTCACCAAGGAGGTGCGGCTCCAACAGCGTCTGTTCTGGCATCCAGCGGCTGAGTATGAAATGCTATTCCCCGGAAGCTATACCTAAGATGGCAGCCCCATCCCAGTGGATAGGGAACCTTGGGCCAACAACCTATTGTTCCCGAAACATCAATTTGTTCGAGAATCCGATAATGAAAGAATACGGACTGATTTTACGGCGACGACTCTTAGCGCGAAACAACGGACACGAATAGGAACATGGAACGTTTTAACCCTAGCCCAGCTGGGTAAATTGGCACAACTTGCCAATGAGGCACGCCGCATGAAGCTTGAGATCCTGGGACTGAGTGAAGTCCGTTGGCCAAACTTTGGAGAACACAGAACGCCGTCGGGACAAGTTCCGCTATACTCTGGTTTACGAGGTGAACACGCTCCCCGGCATCGCGGAGTTGGCTTCCTACTAAGCGCTCAGGCACACTCTGCGCTTATGTGGGAACCTATAAGTGAAAGGATAATCGTTGCCAGATTTAGAACACGGGTCCGAAACCTTACTATAATCCAATGTTATGCGCCAATCGATGCTGCCGATCTGCAAGACAAAGAGAACTTCTACAGTCAACTCAATGCCGTCGTAGATAGGATTCCGAAGGGTGATATCAAAATCTGTTTGGGCGACTTCAATGCGAAGATCGGATCCGACAACTCGAACCATGGGACGCCATGGTCTCGGAGAAATGAGCGAAAACGGAGAGCTGTTTGCAGAATTTTGTGGTAATAACGACATGGTGATCGGGGGATCGCTCTTCCCTCATCGACCGGTTCACAAGGTCACGTGGGTCTCCCGTGACGGCTTTACAGAAAATCAAATCGACCACATCTGCATCAGCCGAAAATGGAAACGGAGCCTTCTTGATGTACGGAATAAACGTAGTGCCGATATCGCGTCTGATCATCACCTCCTCATCGGCGAAATACGCCTGCGCATTGCGCGGATTCGTCGGCAGGAGGAAAGAGTTGGACGACGATTCAACACACGCCGACTGGAAGATGCCACGGTGAAACGGTCCTTCGTTGAAGAACTGTAGACGCGTGCTGCAGATATTCCGGAAGGTGGCAGCGTGGAAGACCAATGGACCGCCATCAAGAATGCCTTCATCACCACCAGCGAGAACGATCTGGGCGAACTACGCACCCAGAGAAAACAATGGATCACCGATGAGACCTGGAGAAAGATAGAGGAGCGAAGAGAAGCCAAAGCCGCGATAGAGCGATCGAAAACCAGAGGAGCCAAAGTCTTAGCCTGTCAACGATACGCGGCTCTTGAGAAGGAAGTAAAACGCCCATGTCGACGGGACAAGCGAGCGTTGGCTCTCTCTGACCGACGAAGGAGAGAGAGCCACAGCAACCGGGGACATTCGCCTCCTCTACGATATCTCACGACGCTTAAGCGGGGCGAAGATGAAGGCAACGATGCCTGTGAAAGACGCGAATGATCAGTTATTGACCGACCCAACTGACCAGCTGAAACGCTGGTTCGAGCACTTCGAACAACTTTTTCAAGTGCCAGCCAGGCCATTACCACCTCCCCAAGCAGCACGCGCAACATCTTTCAAATAGGTGTTTGTTCCTAATAAATTGCATTGAAGACACTGGAAATACATCAAGTCACATTAAAGCCACTTCCCAGTTTCAGAAAAAACAGAATGTTTCATTTCCGTTTAAGTGGCGTCGCAATATTCTACCTATCTGACTTCTTGGGTGGTTTATAATTCGATGTGTTTCATATCAGAAACAAAACAGGTATAGTTGCTGAATTAATAACACCTCGGTTTATTACTGTTACGACAATGTTTCTGATATGTTGCAAAACGCTTTGAGCTCGACTGAGCAGTATTTTATTTTTGACAGTCTCCTGCATGTTCCGTATAAGGTACAATGAAGTTACAAATGACTTTGTTGTTTATGTAGCACTTGTAGCAGAATCTCCAAATAGAATTGATGGTGTGATGGATACAGTAGAAGGTTTCAAATCTTAAGGTCCATGGTTCGATTCCCGGTTGGTTTTTGTGTTTTTATTTTCATTGTAGCCGCAAGATGTTGCAAATAGGCTCCACCTCTTGCGCTTTTTGTGTCACAAAGGAGTTCCAAATACGACGCGTTGTGCATAAGTCAGACCTTTAGTAAGTCACACCACAGTTGTTGTTACTCACTGAGAAACAAGAGGTATTGCTTGGGTAGGCATGATCTGCCTAGGATCCGACGTATAACACGCGTCAATACCGAAGCTCCATCACTGCTAGAGATTCAAACAGCCATCCAAAGCATGAAATCGAATAAAGCCCCAGGGGTCGACCGCATATCAGCCGAGATGCTCAAAGCTGACCCCATGACATCCGCTCAACTACTGCATCGTTTATTTCGTAATATCTGGGACACCGCAACTTTCCCGGTCGACTGGATGCAAGGTATCTTAGTGAAGGTGCCCAAAAAGGGTGACCTGACTGTATGCGATAACTGGCGAGGCATTATGTTGCTGTGTACCGTTCTCAAAGTTCTGTGCAAAATTACCCTAGCCCGGATTCAGGAGAAGATCGATGCGACTCTCCGGCGGCAGCAAGCCGGATTCCGTGCCGGAAGATCCTGTGTGGACCATATTGTCACGCTCCGCATCATTCTGGAGCAGGTCAACGAATTCCAAGGGTCCCTTTACTTGGTATTCATTGACTACGAAAAAGCTTTCGACCGTCTCAATCACGAGAATATGTGGGCGCCCTGAGACGCAAGGGAGTTCCTGAGAAAATCATCGGCCTCATCGAGGCACAGTACGAGGCCTTCTCGTGTAGAGTGCTGCACAATGGGGTCTTGTCCGACCCTATCCGGGTCGTAGCTGGTGTGAGGCAAGGATGTATTCTATCACCGTTACCGTTCCTCATCGTAATCGACGAGATTCTGGTAGATGCGATTGACCGTGAACCAAACCGCGGGCTGTTATGGCAGCCTATAACCATGGAGCACCTAAATGACTTCGAATTGGCGGATGATGTTGCACTCCTCGCGCAACGGCGCTCTGATATGCAGAGTAAGCTCAACGACCTTGCCGAGCGCTCCTCTTCGGCAGGTTTAGTCATCAACGTCAACAAAACCAAATCGTTGGATGTAAACACGGTAACTCCTTCCAGTTTCACAGTAGCCGGGCAACCAGTGGAGAATGTTGAAAGCTTCCAATATCTTGGTAGCCAAATGGCGTGAGACGGCGGTACCAAGATCGACATAGGCGCACGGATAAAGAAAGCAAGGGCTGCCTTTGCGAGTTTAAGAAATATCTGGAAAAACAGGCAGATAAGTGAACGCACAAAAATACGAATTTTCAACTCTAACGTGAAATCTGTGCTGTTATACGCTAGCGAAACATGGTGTATATCAGTGGAGAACACTCAACGGTTGCAGGTGTTCATTAACAGATGCCTGCGGTATATAATTCGGGTCTGGTGGCCTCACAACTGGATCTCAAACAACGAGCTCCATCGTCGTTGTCACCAGAGGCCGATAGCAACAGAAATTCGGGATCGGAAGTGGGTCTGGGTCGGCCACACTCTACGTAGGGGCGGAAAGGAAATCTGTAAACAAGCATTAGACTGGAACCCAGCGGGACATCGCAGCAGAGGCAGACCCAGAGGCTCATGGCGGCGAAGCCTCAATAAAGAAATAAAAGAAGTCGACCGAAATCTAACCTGGCAACAGGTTAAAGCGATAGCCGGGCAACGCTCAGGATGGAGATCTTTCAAGTCGGCCCTTTGCACCACCGGAGGTGTACAGGACCCATAAGTAAGTAAGTAAGGCCACATCCGGTTCCATCAGAGAAGCGGACAAATCTCGCTTAGCACTAAAACCCTTCTTGTGACGTAACAAACTCCATGATTTTGAAAGACATGCTCAATAGATGAGTTTTTGAGAGGTTATGGACACACTGGCTCCGAAACCCATCTTGCGACATATCAAACTTCATTATTTTGCTTGTCTTTCAAAATCATGGAGTTTGTTACGTCACAAGATGAGTTTCGGTACTAATCGAAATTTGATTACTTCCCTGAGGAAACCAGGTTCCCAAGAACACTACCGGACGTGGCCTATCTGTCAAAAATCTCTTAAAAATTCATGTATTCAATTTGTCTTTCAAAATCATGGAGTTTGATATGTCGCAAGATGGGTTTCGGTGCTAATCGAAATTTGTCCGCTTCCCTGAGGGAACCAGGTTCCCGGGAACACTTCCGGACGTGGACGTGGCCAATGTAATTTGACATGTCGCAATATGTGTTTCGGTGCTAATCAAAATTTGTCCGGACTCCTGAAGGAACCAGGCCCTCCGGAACACTACCGGACGTGGCCAATTTGTCCAACATCTATCAAAAATTCATATTTTGTGCTTGTCTTTCAAAATCATGGAGTTTGACATGCCGCAAGATGGGTTTCGGCGCTAATCGAAATTTGTTCGCTTCCTTGAGGGAACCAGGCTCCTGGGAACACTTCCGGACGTGACCAATGAGTCCAGAATCTCTCAAAAATTCATATATTCAGATTGTCTTTCAAAATCATGGAGTTCGACATGTCGCAAGATGAGTTTTGGTGCTTGGCGAGATTTGTCCACTTTCTTGAGGGAACCAGGTTCTCAGGAACACTTCCGGATGTGATCAATGTGTCCAAAAACTCTCAAAATGCTGGTCAATGGTGGTTTGCATCAACATTCTGGTCACTTTCGTTCATTTATCAATGATTTTTAAAAAATGACCCGTTTTTGACTGCACCTGACCCAGGACCCCCCCTTAATAAATCCCTAGCAGCACACATGTTCCACATGAGTTACTGCAACTTATATGTGACCAGATTCAGTTACAATCAAGTTGCTGCAACCATTATTGCCTGACTTGTGCTGCTCGGGATCCGGCCGGATTGGCACCATGGTCAAATCAAGTCGTGTACCAAAAATAGACATGATGACGCTTCTTCCCTGAAAATGTCATGGCAATCAGACGAAAAATGAGCCCACACGGGTTATTTCAATTTTGATTTCTAGGTCAGATCGAAACGGGTTAACTTGTTCGAAGTTTATATGGAAAAATGTATGCAGGAAGATCGAAATACAGTGATTTGGACGACACAATTTAAGTTGAAGAACTATGATACTCATTCAGTTCATGTAGAATTAAAAACCGCGCGAAGATTAGAGTGATTTGGCAAAGATATGAGCGTTTTAGCAACTCATAGTTCCATTGACGCTAAAGGTCATAATCAACTAAAACCCACCCGTGTAAAAAAAGAACTGTGTGAAAGTTATTATTTTGTAAAATTCTATGTGTTTATTAATAATATATGTGATTTTTAGTGTCCGCAGAAGATGGTTGAAGGCCAATGAATCGACCTAAACGTCCTGACAGTCTGGCAAATCAATGTGTTGTCACTACACGCCGAAAAATAATCGATGAAAATCCCATACAGTAATTCGCGGCGATCGATCCATTGTAAACAAAAGAAGGAATATGGTGGATGTCCCCCATTACCTTTTTTATGCAGATTATGGAAAAAAGGAGTTTTTACGGTCTTTTTACGTGTAAAACGCGGATATTTCGTAAAAGTAGTTTTTGCAACAAGTTGCAAAAAGATGATTTTTTCAGCAACTCGTGCTGCTTCAACGAGGCTTGCCGAGAAAACCATTATTAATAGAAAATATAAGTCATTTAGACTAGTATGCCAGATATGTCCTCAATCTATTCGCTAGACATCCAGATTCTGGTCCTCAAACATGATTTTTGTTTGCATGAAAATCAGCGAATGCCTTATAATTATTGTCTGGGGTATATCTCTGCGTATTCCTGATGAATTCCTGATCTACAGATTGCATTGGTCAGCAAATAAGTTGACGCTCCTGGGAAAAACATAAAACATGATGAAAGTTCATTGTGACGTGCACTTTCATCATGTTTTATGATATACTGAAAAGTTAAAGAACAAAGCCCTTGGAAACCCCGATTAATCTTCGGTTCCAGTGAACGAATCGAGAATGTACGATAAGGACAGAAACCTTGAAGAATTTCTGCGTTCAATGATTCCAGTTTGTTTCAAGCAAAGTTTGGCTTATTTGATTTTCTTCAAAATGTTGCATATAATAACCTTTTTGTCTAACCCCTGTACATTTAACATTGCCAATAACTAATTTTGTGAATACAAATATAAAAACAAATTAAGTACACCAAATAACCACCAATCAGGAAGGTAATCACCAAGGTATCTAAAATGAATATAACAAACTGCCATGTTGAAAAGTTGACAGGAGTTTGATGTGCGGCTAGGAAACTAATGAACATGCCATTAAACCTCCCTAATAACTCCTTGGAAACCTCAGAGTTGAGTGGAAAAATAGCGTACAAAATCTTGCTAGTCAACAAACTTGTTCTTGCTGTAAGTTCAACTTTTCTTATATATTATTAGGGTGTGTTATATAACACCTAGCATCCAGCGATTGTTTAGACCCTTGTACTAGGCTTCCAGATTCAAACGAATAATTCAATTCATGCATGGTTTTTGGGAAATGATTTAGATGTGTTTCAACTAACACATGATTTAAATCGTCCGTTAGTATTGAGATGTTGAGTTTGCCACAACGATGCTTCGGTGCTCTACAAACACAAAAATTCATTTTTGTTTTTCTTGGCTTAGATTCTACCGAATATAAAAATGAAACCCATTCAACTTCAGTTCAGCATGATATATGCTTTACTACCACACATCTTACCAATGATCGACGATGGACCCACTTAATTTATATAACATAAATTACATATTTGGTCTACTTTTACAGTTTTAACAGTCAAACAGCAATCGACCGTGCTTGAAGTGCTAGCAAAGCTATTCGTAAAAAAGTTCACTTTGATGCTTAACTTCCTATATGATCGAACGCCTCCCCATTTTAAGAGGTACCTATTCGATTGTTTGTCATACACGTTAAATAATCTGCCAAAGGCAGAGAAAAATATACAAACCCACTGACTTGCATTAATTACAACCCTTCATAAAAAGACACGTAAAAGTACTCGCACATGAAGAACCAGAAATCAACCGTGAAAAAGCACTCAACTCAAACTGACATCTCAATCGGCACTCTATTCTCCATCTATACAGTCAGTACCACTAGTAATTCCGGTAGCAAACAAACCATAACCGAATCACAACACGCTCTACAGCCAGCCTGCGCAAAATACCTACTCAAAATGTTGTTGATCACAAACCAAAGCATCTCCTCCTACAGACCACTAAAGACCGGAGGTATGCATAAAGCACATGCAAGGGGAACAGGTTAATTCGTATTGGGGCCCAAACAAACTCCAATGGATGGAACGTACTTCAATGCATCATTTGGTGGAGGAATGTACTTCTTATGACCACGACCGTGAATAGATCGGCCAGACGTAATCCACTTCACCGGACCGCTGGAGAAGTGTGATTTATTTGCTTCATATCATAACAGATGGTTCCAGTTTGGCACACAATGGCAAAAAATAGGTGTACCCACTAAGTGTTAGTTGCCGGTTCCGCGTAGAAACATGGAAAATAAAAGTGAATTTGATGGAGAATCTCTTCTATTGGCGGAATTCGAGACGGTTTGGGGAACGTAGGTGTGCACTAACTCGCCCGAAAGACTCTTACCCGAAATCAGCAAACTCATTATAATTTATGTGTGAATTACACAATACGATTGTACTCTACTTTATTATGACATTTGCTCTTACACCATACCCGAGCAAAGTAGAATAACTTATTGATAACAAATTCTATTATCCGGTTATCTATCGATTTGATAACTAAACTTGTTATTATTTTGGCTGAGTTGACTGCCAACATAACAAAAATGATAACAGAAATTCGTTCCTGAAATAACTAAATTAAACCTAATTAAGTTATCACTGATACCAAATTGATAACACATTTTGTTATACATGTCATTTAATCAAATAACAGATTTAGTTATCATTTAGTTATCAGTCATCACTGTTTAACCGACCAAAATAGTAAAACCTTCTGTACCGACTTCGTTACGCATTTATAAAAATGTTTGCCTTCACCGGGATTCGAACTCAAGTCGAGCAGTTGAGCGGCGCTATCTCAAGCCATCCATCCAGTTAAGCTTGCTTGAGAAGCAGGAATGAAAAGTGCTACGCCTTCTTCACTTATGCATTTAAAGGGTTCATATTCTGATCTTGACGTCACGGCCCATCGTCGACGTCACGCATCGATGCGGTCAGCTGAACAGAGAGCAAGTTATTATAACTTATCAATAACAGATTCTATTATCCGGTTAATTTGATAACTGGAATTGTTATCATTTTGGTTGAATTACGAGCAGTGAACGAACATGATGTTTTTGTTAATCACAATACATCCTTGTACCGTTTTGATTCAAATCCCGAACTAACTCGTATTCCGAACAGTAACGCATGTGTAAATTTATCTGAAATATTTAGCTAATATTTTTGTTTTTCCTCCTAATCTGTACTTCTGGTAAACCTAATTTAGGAAATGATATGCAATTTTGATTTGATACAGTTTCATCTAGTGCACTTCCAAAGATGGGCTGTGAGAAAACCTCAAATGAATTTATTTGTTGAATTTGTTCATTATTGCTAATAATCTAATAAATACTGAATGAATCAATGATTCTAATCAACAAGTTGTAGCATAGCTGCATATTTGAAAGGCGTGATACAAATGAATATGTACTATAATTATCTGACTATCAGCTTCGGAATTATTAATGATAGTATTTTCTTTCAACTATATTCCAACAAGCTACATTTTGAAAGAATCCTTTTATTTAGTCCGAATTTAGTCAAAACAATTAGTTTTGTTTCGCCCAAAACTAATCGTTTTGACTCAATTAGACTAAGAAAGCTGTACAATAAAACATCAAATCTTCCAGTCGTAACACTTTTGTAAATATATGTAATAAATTATAAAAACCCATTTCTTTATATTTTATAGGATAAAATGAAGAACCGACTTAGAGAATCTCGTTTCGGTTTCTATGATGCATTTACATATGTATCTGCGTGACAGTTTTTCCTTTGCTTTCCCATTTGTACAGTCAACAGCAAAATATTTATAGATATTGCGCAAAGTATGGAAAGAATGGCCATTTATCATAAATTTTGTTCTCTATTTATTTTTTACTTGTAATCTCAAACATGAATCAAAACGATTATCCTATTCGTTTTGGGCTTTGTTTGAATGTATGTAGGAAGAGTTTGATTTCAGCCAAGGCCCGGCTATATTCAGTTACAGATTAGAATATTTGAAATAATATGATTGGTTCGATATTTAATAATGCAAAATTAAACAAAAACCTAGCAGGTTTGTATTGATAACTAAATTTGTTGTTATTCAGTTATCAGTTAATCACATGATTGATAACTAAATATCAAAATGATAATACGGATAACTTACCGTATTATCAGTTTGATATCATTTCAGTTATCTGCCTTTGCTCGGGTAGACAACAACAGTACAGATGACGTACTCGATAATAACACTTAAAATAATTATACACATTACCACATCTCCCTTTCTATTAAATATAAAATACTAAACATAGAGATCAAAATATTAAAATTTTGTCGTTGTAAAATGCTGTCTTACCAGAGAAATTGTCATTCCTATATCTGCAATTAAACAAATCTAGAAAATATGACAAACAAATTTAAAAATATTGCAAAACTCAAATTGATTTGTTTCCGTCGCCGTATTTATGAAATCAATACAATACGATATTTGGAGAATGGCTTTGGGTGCACGATGTCCGCCATTTCAATGTTCCAAATTTTATATGGTCTGTTTCTCCTTCCATTGCAACCAAAACAAATTGCTTGAAGTATTCTTTGATAATGAGCACGACCAGCATCCTGCTCGCCTGGAATGCAAGCTTACGTAGAAATATTACCTATTCTTCTTCTGACATGCAATATCTGAACCTTCGTATGCATATCTAACACCAGCTGATCAGACCATGCTTCTAGGACCTTAGTATTGCTTCAGTCCTTTTATTCCTCGATAACTTCAATTAATCTGCTTCCAATAAGACAATGTTGTCACTGCTACCTTGAAACTATTTAGCATCACTAAATAACTATACATCATAATGTCTATTCCTTAAGAAATAATTTCGGTAGTAGAATAACTTCGCCTTTCTAAATTCCCCAAATGATATATAGATGTATTAAGACGATCAGTAGCATATCTCACGGTAATTGTAGTGGCTCGAACCTTGCTCAATTCTCCAGCTTTAAATTTGTACACTACAGTAATCTCTTGGTAAACGTATTGAAAACAAATGGAACAATGCTTATTGAGCATAAAGTCAATTTATTCTGGGATCATTATATAAATGTACCGTATACAAAACAATACCACTTTGCCTCTAACTGTTCTTTACAAACTATGATCAACATAAAGACCTCTATTTTCCTCCTTTCTTTTTAATCAAATCAAGTATATAAAAAATTGTAAAATTCATGAATATATCTCTTAACTATAATATACTAAATAATTCTTCTTAAACAATATCCTATCTAGTAACTAATTCGTAAAACATTCTAAAATTGAAATGATATGGAAATGCTAATATCATCTTCAAACTTGGACGTACATGTTCATGATAGCATTAGAGGCGAAAGTATAGAATTGATAGTTCCGTTAGGATACGGCAGGCATGAAGAATGTTTTTATAGAAGTCGATTTGAAAGCGAGCGGAGGGCAAGATTTGTGATGGCACATATCGCACGACCTTCCTTCTGCCAAGCTCCCGTATGAAGGGGGAGGGAAGAATATCAGCGTGGAAGCTGATATATCTCCACTGGCACAACTTCCTTTTGCCAGTGGAGATATATCAGCTTCCACACTGATATTCTTCCCTCCCCCTTCATACGGGAGCTTGGCAGAAGGAAGGTCGTGCGATATGTGCCATCACAAATATTGCCCTCCGCTCGCTTTCAAATCGACTTCTATAAAAACATTCTTCATGCCTGCCGTATCCTAACGGAACTATCAATTCTATACTTTCGCCTCTAATGCTATCATGAACATGTACGTCCAAGTTTCGAAGATGATATTAGCATTATTATCATTGTAAATCGTTTAACTTCACGTAGAAGTAACACACACGAAATCATTAATTTATTATAAAATTGGTTTTCTAAAGTCCCATGGATTTCTATTGCGAACTACCATGCACACATCTCTTTCGGCCTAATGACCTTTTCGGCCTAATGACCCTTTCGGCCTGATGACTCTTTCGGCCAAAAGACCCTTTCAGCCAAATGAACCTTTCGGCTAAATTACCCTTTCGGCCAAACGACCATTTCGGTCAAATGACCCTTTCGGCCAAACGACCCTTTCAGCCTAATGGTCTGTTCAGCCAAATGGTATATTCGGCCAAACAACTTTCGGCCTAGTGGCATTCGGCCAAATGACCCTTCCCCTTAAACAGTTATAACCGTACGCCGGACCCTCTTCCCCTTTTTAGGTACTTAAGTACGATGGTTTATGCGCCACTCCCGTAGGAGACCATCGACCGTGTTCAAATGTGCCCGACCGTTGAGACCCTCTAAGGACGAAGGTTCCTTTTTTCCCAATAAGTAGGGGAAAATACCTATTCTTGGCAGTCTAAGACATTCGCCAAATAGAACGATAAAAATAATGAATAAATACACTAAAACACAGGTATAGTTCAACTGGTATACATTTGTATGCTCTTTCTTTGATGATTGGTGTTCACTAAATATAACAGCTTTTACCACAAACTCAGTAAATTTAATATAAAGTAACAGGTCAACGTTTCTTCTATTGGCATAGCAATTTCTATTATCAGCAATGAGTTTGCTCTCTTTAGCAGCTAGACATGGAAGAAGAAAACTGGTAATGTATTGGTGCCAAATGCTGGTTGTTTATATCCTCCAGTAGTAAAATTCATTCATAATTATCGGCCGCACGCTCATCTCGCTTTACTCAATTTTGGAACAAACTTTATTGTTTATCAAATTGGCTTAAAACAAAACATAGATTTTTAGCCTTGGCATCAATTTTATGTGATGTAGACATATAGGCAAAAGCATTTAAACACATTGTAAAACAAATTTAACTTTTATGCGGCCAACAAAAAACAGACGTGAATGGCAGTTAGGGTACCCACCCGTGTACCCAGATATTGATATTATCATAACTTTTACCATTTTCGACCTATTTGAAGAATGTTGGCCATTTTGGAGAAGAGAACTTAAATGCTTTTTGTCCGCTGCCAAGATTTACATCTTTTGTCTTTTGTAATGCCTTAGAGTCGTAAGCAAAAGTCTATCAACCAGTTTCAAATATACAACTTGCTCTTTGCGGTCCTTACATGATATGTTTGTTTCATCAAAAAAATCATGGTGGTTGTGTACAAGACACGACCGGTCGACGTAAACTACGTAAAACCAAATCTATACACATAAGAATGAATTTTTGTCTGTCTGCCCTTATAGACTAGAAAACGGCATGAACATCTGTAGGGGTCTTTTGGAGCGATGAAGGTTCTTATGATGGTATTAAACCCTCCTCTTCTGGAAGGGGGCTCCCATACAAATGAAATACAAATTTCTGCTTTAATCGAAAATTAATCCAAAAATGGAATCAAAATTTGCAAATTTCGAATACTTAATCGTTTTTAATAATGTAAAAATATATAATTAATCAATGTTAGGTGAAACGAAGCTCGTCGGTTCTGGTTGTATAGTAGGGGAACTGTTCCGATCTCCATCTCACTGTACATATATCCATCTCATCGCTAAACAAAGAAATACGGCACCAAATTTGTCGCTTCTTTTTGTCCACACGCGTGCTCACTGCTGGAAAAAATCACAAAAATAATAAACAAACAAAATTCCTTTCCATTGCTTTGTTTTTGATAGGATGGAAATAGGAGCTATGAGATGAAGTGGCGAACCGTTCCCCTATATTAACAATATATTCCATCTCGTGAGTCTTCATATATGAATAATGGGCAGCACTGTCCTATCCAGCCGCTGGAGCCACCCCATTCAACGTTTCACAGTTGAATAATAGAAAATACCCTAAAAGTAGGCAATTATTTATGATTGAAATGCGCTATGTAGGAACGGGAATGGTTATGATTGTTTTTAAGAGCTTGGAAAGTATTGAAGTTGCAAATGGAAAACGGTTCTGTCAGCCACATAAGGGTTAAAATACTATGGTGTGGCTATCACTTTTGATATAATTCATGGTCTGCGTACAAATCTGAAGAAGCATTTGTATTTTTACTTTTTTTTAAAATAAATGCCATCGCCGGATATTTTGTTCGTATTTTTGCTTAAATAAAATCACATAGAATTGTGTGTGGTATCTTTTTAGGGTGTGTTTGATATGCTCACAAACACATTCTCTCGCTCGATTCCGAAGTGTGCTGCTGTCAAAGAAAACGAACAGTCCCGATTTTATTTAGTGAAACATAGAGCAAATACTGCATAAATTTGCTCTTTGTGGTGATAATCAAGTGTTGATAAAGTGTAAAAAGTAGTTTACGTACCTAATTTGTCGTGTCATACGCAATAAAGAGGTGAAACAGGCTATCCAAAAAAGTAAGTAACAGTTTGCTTTTCGTGCGCTGCTTTCTTTGGCAATGCAATAATAGCAAGGATTTCGTACGTGCAAATTTGTTTCGGTGATTAACACATCAGATCTTGCTACTTTTACACAAACAACATAGTCAAATGAAAGCTTAGACATGAAATTGTGTGATTGAATCATAATTATGTTCATAAATAGTGTATGTTTGCTGGAAAACGCAAATATTGTTGAGGGTGCCAACAACCGTCGCACCCTGCCAATGCCGTATTCTACCCTATGGAAGACAGGTGGCTAACTTAAATTGCGCCTGTGAAGGACGCTACTAGTAACGGCTTAATAAAATAATTGCCAGTTACCTAATTACAACCGCCGGCCAGTGATGAAACTGTGTGGAGGGGGTTTATCATCACTGGTAAAGCGACCAAATTTTCCCTCAAAACCAATCGCGTCCGATTTTAGAGTTGCCCGGTTGGTTTCGGAGCCAACCTCCCCAGTAGAAAATTACTTCAAAAATAACTAAGACGAAACGTACTACATTAAATAATCTCAACCAGTTTCACTTCACCGGGACCTCAAATAACAAGCACTATACAAATGATTTTAGTCTGCAGTGTTTCACAAGATCAAAAATACAACGGAGCTTTTATCCAGAATTTATTAGAGCTTTCAATTTACAGACACTAATGTTCTTCTCGCTTTCATCGTCTGCCTATCTCTTCGCTCCTACCATTCTACACCTTTCCCATTGATGCCTACTCGGTCCCTAGCCTCCTATCGTGTGTGTTCTCCTGGTGTGGTTCACTCAGCAAGAAAAACGTGCAGTGCGTTTGCTACGCATACGCCTCGACTATTGTGCTTCTTAATCGACCCTCAGCATATTTCTTACGGCGGTGCCGTGTCTTCGCCTAGCAACAGATATTGGCTATGTTGCGGCAGAAAATCACATGCGCATGGATTACAAAACAAGAGTACTCACTTTGTGAATGGACGCGACGACTAGTACGACGGCGCATCCATGTGGTGGATGGTACGGATAGCGGTAAATTACTCGCTGATCGCCGGCGGGTCGGCGGCTTGCCTAGATGCTGATGCTGCGACTACGGTTGGATTTTGCTGGTCTCCGGATCGGAAACTTACGGTCTCATACGATTGGCACGACGCGGCACGTGCGTCGATGTCCGTCGGTCGTCACCAACGGAGGGAAAAACGGTTGCTTTACTTTCTTCTTCTTCTACGGTGATGCCCTGCCTAGGGCGCGTTGATTGGCGATCGCGTCCCTCTTCCGGCGTGCCCCGGGAAAACCTCGCAAGCTGATGGTGGGGTCAAGAATGGCCTCGATGGTTCGATGTGGGTTGTCGGGCGTCGTAGCGGCGTGGTCACGGTTCTGTTTTTATTCACCAGCACACACGATAACACACCGTTCATAACCTTTGCACACACGACTTATTAGCTAAGAAACTCAAAGAAACTACCACGGCGCGAGAACACTTGGGCCACCCCTGCCTCTTCCACGGATCAGTTCAAAGTTTTATCTTTTTTTTTACAATGTTGTGAAAACTCATATGTGAATATGTACATTATGTGGAAGATATTGATTTGGAAAATGTATTGGAGGTACGAAGTTTCCCTTCGATGGGACTCGAACCCATGATCCTACAGTACGCTAAACTGGTGCTTTAACCAACTAAGCTACGCGTTCGTAGCTCCGTCGGCTTTCGCAACCTAGCGGCTACTGAATGAGCTCGAGATTCCCAAATTGAACGCATAGTCAAATCACTCGCAATCCATTTCTCAAGCCAACACTTCCACATGTGTATTGTACACGTCCACATTAGAGGAGCGTGAGTATTTAGAATCTCTGGCGGCTATACACATTCTTCATCAGCAACTGTACTGATCAAGTGAGGTTGTCCCCGGAAATAGGCAAATAACTTTGATGGAACTGAACCTGAGTTGCGTGCTCTTGCCTACGCAATGCGGTCGGGTCTGAGTTTGACGACCGACTGACAAATAGCTTACACAACCTCACTTGATCAGCACTTTGATTGAACTGAATGATTTATCACTAGTTTATTTGTGGACGCAGTAGCGCCCGTGGCAAGTGTTTTTTTTTTCAATCAAAATTTTCAACGTTTATTTACTGTGATTTTTTTCATCAAATGCTGTATCTGGTTGTCTAAGGTTGTCACTGGTTTTGTTTTCTGCATCTGATAATAAAAAAGAAGTGTCAAATATTTTATTTTTTGTGACAATTTCTCCGCGTGCTTCGTCTGGTCACCGCTAGTCACAAACAGGGCTATTATATTGATTATGATGATGATGATGATAGTAATGTAGCGGCCTTCCTTCACCGTGCGGTAAGATGCACGGCTACAAAGCAAAGGTATGCTGAAGGTGACTGGAAATAGAAAGTAAATAGCTGGGTTCGATTCCCAATTTTGTCTCGTCATTTTGAAAATTTTCTCGACCTCCCTGGCAGTACTGTAATTTCTCATTTTCAATGAGAGATGTCACGCGATGTTTACATATTTGCCCTTTTAATATCTATAGAAACGCGAAGAATGAAGTGCATGCTACAAAAATCTCAAAAAATATTTAAAAAATTTGTTCCATGACAGGGCATGACAGTGTGCAATATCTGCTTTATTTTTGTGTTTATTGTCACTTTCAACTCGGTGAATTAAAGGAGTATGATTAATTTATCGACTAGTCACTATTTTTCGCATATATCTATTAAAATAATTTTAATTTTAAAATAAAGCGTAACATCCTTTCATGACTGCCTTTCATGCGGAATTGAACAAATAAACCCACGATTCTTTCATTTGGTCGCCTGAAATAGAAAAAGGCGCTTTGCTCTTTGTCTTATGACGATCACGACCTTTTCCAGTACTGATCCCTGGGCATGAAAATAGTATTGTGATAGTCTCATGATGTTTAAATGAACGAGGTTCCAAGCGCCGATACAAAAAAAAACCTTTTTTTCTTTTCAAGCTTTTATTTAACAGATTTAATTGTTCACAAATCGTATCGAATATCTTCAACCCCATAACTGAGGATATTCTGTGCATCAAATGTACGTTTGAATTGATATGAAATGATTTCGGAATATCTAGGTAGATTAGCCAGGTAGTGAAAGATAAGCAGGCGACGGAATAAGCAGGCAAACGATTTAAAATAAGTTTTTTTGCAATTCCTGATCATAATATCTGGTTTACAGTTCGCCGTTGAGTCATAAAACGGCCTACTTTTCCATACCAACAAAATGGGTGCTTTAATGAACATTATACAACCCAAATGGGTTGCATAATATTCATTATAACACTCATTTGGGTGCTATAATGAAAAACCAACATCAGAACAGTAGTTACATGACTACATTTTGCTGAATTAGCTTGGGTAAGTGTTCAAATAGTGTATTATCTGCGTCGCGTAATAAATGAAATAGTTTGATGGACATGACATCAAAAATTTCCAAAAGCAAGTATATCTATCGCTTCACGGTTTATCGAACTATGCAATGTGGCACGGCAACATGGAATCTCTGCAGCAACATAATTTATTGGCAAGAATGATCATGTGGAGTAAATTCTGGAAGGAATTAGTACAAGTATAATTTTGGTACAGATTTATATTAAAGTCATATTAAAGTCCATTTTTCGTCATTGCAAAAAAAAAGGCGTCTGCAACTCGTGGCAAAACTCGATTTTTTTTTAGCACTCGTAGTATTCGAATTTAGTCGAATTTAGAAGAACTTGAATTCATAACATTTTCTCATACAATAAAAGTCGCAAACAAAGAATTGAAGCGCTAAATAATTGCTTTGTTTCTCATTTTTGTGATTTTTTTTAGCAGTGAGTGAGCAGGATAGCCTGTTTTGCGAATGTTATTGATATAGGAGTATGTTATTCATAATGGAACAAATACCCTATTTGGTGTTTGACATTCTGGTGAATGAAATTCGGGCGAATAACTTTAAATCGTTTATTACACACTCTTAGTAAAACATTTCTGGTAATTCTTTAACCACGACCACGATTGCCACCTACATACAAATGGGGAGTTCACTTTTCAAAAGCGTTTGATGTGTACCCACAGGTTTGCTGTTTGCGTCAGATGTGTACAGGTTTGCTGTTCTGGCACTGAGAGATAGTTTTTTTTTCTCAAGGTCAGGTTTATTGAATGAAGTACATTTTGGATATAACACTGGCACCACATCAATCATTTGGCAAAGCTCTTTATTATCTGATGGCATGAGATTGTACTTTGTATATTATGTATACAGTATTCTTAATCAGGCAATATATCTTTCCTGTAAATTTATCGCAAGTTAAGCATAATTGAATGCAAGAGACAACGTTTTTTTACGAAGCACAATTGCGCAATCATTTGCAAGCTTGTTTCCTGTACGGTGACATATCTTAAATCTGAGTTCCCGTTACGTAGACCCTATAACAAGCGGAATACAATTACATAAACTTGCTTACTTTTGTCGCCATCATCGCAAGACTTCCCACAACGATCCAAGCACAGAGACGCATATCGCGTTCGCGCAGTTATGTGTTGTTACATCAGTATGACAACCTTTTTGTGCGCCCTTGTCCAGCATCAACTCTTGAAACTTCCTCCAACCAACCAGAAATCAAACAAAGGCAAACAAAAAATATCCAGCCAAACCAGTTGAATCCCGGACGAAGAAAGATATCCACCTATGCACACCACATCTTCTTCGAGCATTGCCAGGGTAGGCACTTTTGCAGGCAGAGGGATACTGAGAAAACAATGGCTATCGCGTTTCGTTTTATCGCAACTAAACTATCGGAAGAGATTTTTCAACGCGATTCATCCAACTAGCAAGCAACTAGCATAGTCGTCTTTCTCCACTCGTTAATCACTTGACAATGGTTTCGCAACATGGGAGAGTAATCGCAATTTATTCTCATAAATAGTTGGTGCAATAAAAGATACGTTCCTTTCATGTGTTTTGCAGGATGCATGGATACGTCAGGTACTATTTTGAAAATAAATAGCATTACAGCGAAAAGAATCTTGGATGCTAAATTATCTCGTGTTAGATGACTTTCACCATACAGAATTCTGCGGTCTTTTTGCTGCTATTCGCGCATCATATATGTACGTTTACCGTCTGAATCTTGTCAACATCGGGTTGGAAACCAGCCACAGCTGTTAATTCATTGATTATAAAAGTAAGAACTAAGCAAACATAAAGTAGTAAACGAAAATAAATTTCTCTTTGAGCTTTATTTAGTGGAATGTCTTCTCCTCTCATAAAACGACTCACTTTTACTATTAAATAAACTCCTTGATTTTAGCTTTGTGAATAATTATTTATCTTGTCCTTCGTTATTAATTCAACTTCGAATAATGTAGCTACCCATCTGCAATTCACACCCTAACTTTTCGATATTTTCTTATTCTTTTCAGTTTTGTTCGTCACGTGTATCACCCTCGAAGCCAGAGGACCACTATCGGGCCGTATGCCGGGCGTTAGCTACCGAAACCCTAGAATTAAGAACGTTCCTACAGCGGGTATGCCAAGGCGATGCCGAGGTGCTCCGACTCAAGGCCCAAGCGGAAACCTCCGGCAAGGTGCTGGAGAAAATCCACTTCAACGATTGGGTGAGTTTCTTCACTATTCTTTGTCACCGTAGAATGTTAAGGTCTATATTAAAAATATTGACTTATTTACTGGCGATTTGATCTTACTTTAAAATCAAAGCTTATGGAAAAATCTGCTGGATTTTTATTTATTATTATATCCCATACTAACGTTTTGATATTAAAGTACAGTGACCATACGGTATCCTAAAGAAAAACATATCCTCCTTTTTCGTTAACAATTGGATGTCTATTTTGCGCTACATCAATTTTTGAAAAGTTTTTTACTTGATCTTGCTAAATCAAATATTACAACAGAGATTCATTCGCAAATAGAACGTCTGATTATATGCTATGTCAAACAATTGTCCGTCCGTACATATCCGCGTATAAATAATCAGTGTTATAAAATACATAATTCCTTACCATAGTTGCTTCTCCCTTGGATTATTTGACGTCTAATTAGGCCCTTTTGGTTTGTCAGTACTTGAAATATAGAAAAGTACGTCAAATAAATAAATTAAAATTATTTACCTGAAAAGGTCACAAAACGGACGCAAAACAGTTGTCCGTAAAAAGGTTTTTTAGAAAGTTTGTCCAGTAAACATTGATGTGTCAATTTTTCAAAATCTAATGCTTGCAGAGGTTTGTAGGAAAAGTTTATCTAGTAGTTACAAGTACTGTAAAGTGATTAATAAATCTTTCTAGAAAATTTGATTAATTTTTAGCACCAAAGTGCTCGTTCTGTAGGAAAATGTTTGTTTCACATAAAAAAAATCACGATAGTCCGAAATAGCCAGTATTGGTAGTCGATCGAAATCCTCGATAAAGCTTGTGATACAAAACATTCAAAGAACAAAATCTCTTGAAACTGCTCCCAAATTTGTCGTAAGCCGAAGTTCACTGTCCGTCACAACCGGGGGCAACTTTAGATTTAAATTAAAATTAAACGGAAAAAACACCAAATTGAAACAGAAAGTTGCCATCCAACTATCAACAAGGCACCCGAATGGTAATAGCAGTTTGACAGTAGTTTACGTAATAATTCTTGTTTCAACATGTTAAATGGAGCACCCGATTTGTCAAAAGAAGCCCCGCACGACGGTATGCTAAGGCCAATTTTGGTCCAAAATCGGACAGATGCCAGTCCTTTTATATTTTTTTACAGCGAAACTTAAGAAACGATACAAAAGAAAGACGAAGGGAGAAAGAAAAAAGAAGATAGAAGAAGAAAAAAAGAAAGAAGGAAGAAAGTAGAAAGTAGGAAGAGAGATAAAGGAAGAAAGAAGAAGAAAAAGGGTAGAAGGAAAAAGAAAAAGGGTGGAAGGAAGAAGAAATAAGGTATATAGGAAAAAGGTTGAAGAAAGAAAGAAGGCGGAAGAAGGATAGGAGAAAAAGGAAGGAAGGATTATTTTTTACCTTTTTCATATACTAAGGCTACGTAAATGCTATATGTTCGCTCCCAAAAACCTTTTTTTTAAGGCCCATCAACAAATTGGGGCGATGTCTGTGTGTGCGCGCAAAAAGTTTCTTGGCACTTATCCCTAACCGATTTGCTTGCAAAAGATTGTATTCAACGTGAAATCCTTTTTTTAACTTATTTTTAATTCAAGGCTCAAGCGCCAGCAGGCTCAAGCGGAGCCGTTATTTTATTAATTTTACAGTCATGATTGTCGTCTTAATGTATAATATTAATCTTGGGGAGCCGAAAGACTCGCGGCTTGGTCGAGGTTAAGGAGTACAAGAAAAAAAAAATGGATAGGATGGGGTCTAGGTGGCAATGTTGTGGCATGTTCATTGCTGATTAACGAGGTGTAGACAGGGATAAACTGTAATGATACAAACAAACGATTTTTCGAGCGAAGCTGGTGGGAACAAGGTGGACATGGCCTTACAAGAGACAGGGGGTTCAGACAAAGAGATTGATTCGTTTTAAGAAATTATATACAAGAACCATGTAGTCTAGGTCAAGCTTACCCAACACATCTCTGAGGTCTTCCTTTTCTGGTTTCCCTCGGGCCCGGAGGGATGCACATAAATCGGACCTGGCAACATCGTATTTAGGACAGCTCCAGACAACGTGGTTGATGTCTTGGTAACCTGCACCGCAGTCGCATCGATTGCTTTCGGCGAGCTCTATTCGATAGGAGTGTGCGTTTAAAGAGTAGTGATTGGACATTAGGCGACACATTACCTTGATAAAGTCTCGACTAATTGCCAATCCCTTGAACCAAGGTTTCTTCGATACATGTGGGAGAATAGAATGTAACCAACTCCCAAAATCTTCTTCATCCCATTTCCGATGCCGACTGAGTTGACGAACCATTGCGAAAAATCTGTTAAAGGCGATTTTGCGCTCATACATATCGCCTTCCATAGCGCCCACCTTGGCAAGTGAGTCCGCTTTCTCGTTACTCGGAATCGAGCAATGTGAAGGGACCCATACTAAGGTGATAGTGTAAAAGCGATTCGAGAGAGCATTCAATATGATTCGTATTTCACTCAGGAAATACGGTGAGTGCTGCACCGGCCTCATTGAACGAATAGCCTCTAAAGAACTGAGACTATCCATAAAACTGAAATATTTATCAGAGGGAAGAGAGGCGATTCGCTCTAACGCACAGTGTATAGCCGCTAATTCTGCGATATATACGGAACAAGGGTTTTGAAGTTTATGAGCGGCGCTATGAAGATTGTTAAAGACACCGAAACCAGTGGATTCATTTGATTTTGACCCGTCGGTGAAAAACCTTTTATCACAACTAACATGACCGTACTTGCTTGCAAAAATTGGTGGTATGCACACCGATCGATGTGGATCTGATATTCCATGGATCTCTTGTTTCATGTTCAGGTCAAAAACTACAGTATATCTGGAGGAGTCCAGGTAGCAACCACGATTGGGAACATTCAAAGAAGGACCAGTCTCCAGGCTCATGTAGCAGTAGTACACTGTCATAAATTTTGATTGGAAGTTTCGTTCGATTAGCTTCTCAAAATTCTCAATGACCAATGGGTTTAAAACCTCACACCCGGATGAGGAACCTGAACGACAATTCCACGAAACGATCTGATAAAGGAAGTACTCCCGCAAGTACCTCTAGACTCATTGTATGAGTCGAGTTTATACAACCCAACGCGATACGGAGACAACGATACTGGATACGTTGGAGTTTTAACAGGTGCGTTTGCGCGACGGATTGGAAACAAAAACTACCATATTCGATAACCATCAGAATCGTTTTACGATAAAGCTTTATCAGATCTTCCGGGTGGGCTCCCACCATGTTCCGGTTACAGTCCGCATGAAGTTGATTCGTTGTTGGAATTTCTGATACAGATGTCTAATGTGCTTACCCACGTGCCTTTCGAGTCGAACCACACCCTAAATATTTATGTGAAAGGCCTTGAGCGATTTTCTTACCCTCAGGGTGAAGCTCTAATTTTGCCGGCTTATGCTTCCTAGAAAATACAATCAGTTCAGTTTTCTCCGGAGAGAATTCGATACCTAGCCGAATAGCCCAAGTAGACAAATTGTCTAAAGTATCTTGCAATGGTCCTTGCAGATCGTCTGCCGCTGTTCCTGTAAAGGAGACGACGGCGTCATCCGCAAGCTGTCTAGGCGTGCAATTTTCCATGAGACATCCATATATCGATATCTCTGACGTAAAAGTTGTAAAGAAGGGGGCTTAGGCATGAGCCCTGGGGGAGACCCATGTAACTAATTCTTGAAGTTGTCGAGTTTCCATGAGAAAAGCTCATATGTTTCTCAGACAACAAGTTATACAAATAGTTGTTCAATATTGGTGAAAGTCCACACTCGTGGAGTTTGTCTGAAAGGACGTCAACGCAAACTGAGTCAAAAGCCCCCTTAATGTCCAAGAAAACTGAACCCATTTGCGCTTTTTGATAATAGGTCAGTTGGATCTCTGTAGTAAGCAGCGCAAGACAGTCGTTCGTTCCCTTGCCTCTGCGGAATCCAAATTGAGTATCTGATAGAAAGCCGTTCGATTCAACCCATTTGTCGAGCAAATTAAGAATCATCTTCTCAAACAGCTTCCGTATACACGACAACATCGCGATTGGCCGGTACGAATTGTGATCCGAGACAGATTTCTCCGGTTCCTTTATGGCGATCACTCTTACCTGTCTCCTTGGTAATTGAGATTTCGATAGGCAAGTGATCACTACCATGGGGATCCTGAATCACTTTCCACGTACAATCCAATGTTAGTGAAATCGAACAGATTGAGAGGTCAATTCTACTTTCGAGTCCTGAAGATGTTACACGTGTTGCTTCCCCATTATTCGAATATGTCAAATTTAATCAGCCACACATGTCATAAATCAAGGATGAACGGTTGTCATCGGTAAGTTCCCCCCAGACTGTGCCATGTGAGTTAAAATCTTCTAGGATCAACCGTGGCTCAGGCATTGCTGAGCAAATAGTCGTAAGGTTTCTGTGTCGAACAGAAGCATTCGGCGGTATGTACACAGAGGCTATGCTTAAGCTTTTACCTCGTATGGTGACATGGCAAGCGAAATCCTTTTAATTGTGTTTCTACTGCCTTTATCCAGTATTTTGCGGTCGGTAATGGCGGCGTAAGTACCCTCCAGTCTGACATTCAAGAGGTAGAAAACATTGGAACTCATCTAGTTTGCAATGGATTATTGAAATTTGACAACAAACGTCAATTATCATGAGCAAAATCAAGGATTTCCATTTGGATTTGTTCACCCAAAAAAATCTGCACGTTGTTTCCACCTAAAAAAGTACGTAGATTTTTTCCACCTGAAATTCACGTAACTTTTACCTGGTTTTTCGATAGAATTTTCATTCTACGTGAAAATCAGGTAAGTTCTACCTGAGTTTTGGATATAATTCACCGGACACGTAAGTTCCACCTGAATTTTCTGAGGCATTTGCAGTTACGTGTGCACGTAAAATGTACCTGAAAATTCAGGTGGAAATAACGTTTAGATTTTTGGAGTGTTCTTATATTTATAAATGCTTCAATTATCTACATATTTTCTCATTTTCAGACGTACGACAGGCCAAACAAGAAACGCGTTGAAGGCATCTTCTGTATAATTTTCTCAGGATATGTTTTCTCTATTTTATATGGTAGCCTTCTCATTTTCTTGCATGAAGAAGCAACCGATAAAACCTTGAATACAACTAGAAATACTATAATAAGAGATCGGCGAAGACGTCATCTTGTTTCCAATCGAACCATCAAAAGCGGTTCCAATTCGACTTGCTTACTTTTTGCATTCATAAGAAGCAAGCAAAAAGTTCAAGTGATGCCGGTATTATTTTCACTATTTCATGCATTTTCATACGTTACCATTTCGACAGTTTTTCACTCCGCCGGTCTCTGGTTATAGGGTGGCGAAATACAACGAATATTATTCATGTCCATCGCAAATAAGTGTGCTTATCGTAAATAAAAGAGTATTTCATTGCGTATGCCAAAAAAATATTCTTTCTTTGGGAGAATTATGTACGTATTCTTGGAAAAATAGTAAGACTTATTCTATTAGTAGAGTATCTTGAGGTTGTTCAAATTAAGTGAGAATAGACGTCCATTTGAATAACATAAGCTGGTGTGGGCTCTAAAGTTTTCTGAAACATTCCCCATTCGTTGCATAACTTTGCAGTTAATGTCTTTATGTCACAAAATCAGTGCAATCACATAATTATATTCAGATGAAAACCTGATGGTCACCTAGCCCAGTTGGAACTTTCTCATAATCTACATTAAACCTTACTGCGGAAGTGGTGTCAAATGCCGATGAGCTATATATCATCGTTTATCTGTTTAAAATCGTATTCATATACATAAAGGGAATTAAACGGTTTTGTGACTTGAAGATATCACTTGCATAAATATATTTCGGATGTTCTATAAAGGCAAAGTTCTTGGAGCCTCATCCAAAGATCTAGAGAAAAATATTCAGAAGTCGTTTATTAAGCGGCTCTTCTTGGCCCTAAGGTCTTACATCATCTTGGTTTGGCCTTTTTTATGCCTGAAAATGAAAAAAATATTTATGGATGAAATTCGTCATCCAAATTCAAGTCCCATTGGGAAAGCTTGTTTTCGTTCAAAGCTGGGACGTTCAAAGTAGTTGACGTTTGTTGTTCTTCGAATTTTTCATTATCCATTGCAAACTAGATGAGTTCCAATGTTTTCTACCTCTTGAACGTCAATCTGTACGGAACTCACGCCGCCATTACCGAGCGCAAAATACTGGATTGTAAATTATAAAAATAGTATTTTTGCCATAACTTGTGAGCCCATAGCCTAATCTAGCCTATACAGATCCTAAAAGTAAACAATGAGATAGAATTTCCCAGTAACTCATTAAAAGAAGTATTTTACTAAAGAATGGATAATTTTCCAATTTGTTGTATCTAACAAAATGGTGAATTTGAGCAGAATGTTCTTCGTGGATTTTAAAGCTTAAGAATTGAACATGATGCAAGGTATTTTATAGCGGGGTCCCACGACGTACCCAACTGATTCGTTGGTTAAATGTTGCGTAAAATATGCTTTTTCAAAATTACTAAACATAAAACACTGGACGGAGCTATTATTACTTTCTTAAGAATCTGTCTCATTTCCCGAAATTGTGTTCAATTACTATAGTGAAAGTTCAATAACTATAGAAGTAAAGGAGCCAAATTTTTCCAAAACACAAATATATCATTTCTAGGCTGTTTGAACTCCCCACAACCCTCCTCTTATGAAAAAAGTACAAAATTGAATCAAAAATTTATATTTTGATACTTTTTTTTACACGCTTATTACGCTTTAATTTTTTAAGATCATCAATGCAATCTAGAAACAGATTTTTAGAATAAGAAAGAATCTATAACAAATACCAAAAATATTCCAGCGGTGATGGTACCAATGTTTTTTTTTTTCAAACTGCGAACAGGATCAATTTTCAATAGCGAAAAAATAGACACCATTCCCCGTCGAATTTAACCTCTTGCGAGCAATTCAGATAATGCCAAGTAGCAAGAAGTGTGTCTCTCATTTTTTATACACTCACATACGCACGCACACATACATACATACATACACACATACAGACATCACTACTATTCGTCTTGTTAAGTCGATTGGTATAGGGTCTCAGAACCTTCTATCAAAAGTTCGGTTTTGGAGTGATCCTTAGTACTTAGTATACGAGAAAGACAAAAAATTATCCAATCATTTGATGGAATTACAAAACATCAATAGCTAATGACTGTATTTACTTCCATATTTTTCTAAATCTACAACGTACGTACTGAGTTTTCAAACACGCCGGACTGTCGTATTACACCTTCATTCTATTTTTACATTTAAACATCATTTACTCATGATACAATTAACCAAAGTAGTTGCGCTGGATGCGAAATGTCTACCCATTTCAAATATTATAATCAAATAAATGATGAATTAATTGGTAGCCTCTGTGACGCGTATGTAGAAGCTGATACCAAGTTGCGTTGGAAAAAGCCATGCCGCGAGGATAGCTCCTGATCCCAGTGCAGTGTAGGGTAATTCAAGTAGCATACGTTACTGCCCGCCTGACAGCTATAATCTAGGTGCGGTTAGTATGTGGTGCAATTTCAATCTTTCTCTTAATAACTACCGTCTGAGTCTGGGTTGCAAGCAGTCAATTTCTAGCGCGGTCGGTGACTACTTCAATAAACGCAAAACAGATATATGTGTGAGTTTGGGAACATGCTGGTGCTACTGTTCAATCGCCCACGTGAGTGTTTTTCATAGGCAAGTTAATCGTACCAATGAGTCAGACGCCGCTCAACCGATAGGAGGATTATGCACCGTAGTCGTCGTCTTGCCGCAGCCGCTAGTTGACTCGCTGTGCGGATAAAAGTGACAGCTTTCAGCGAACTTAATTGCTTGTTATTGGGAATTAAGCTTGTTTCGCACGAATGTTTTGAAGCAGGATTGAATTGAGCTAATTGCGATATGATGGGTGAGAGCAAATGTGTTGCTAATTTAGAGAATGGTACATTGATTGACACGCAAGGGTTTTTGATTGGAAAATGGTGACACTCAAGTATGATCATCCATCGAAGGTCATCATCGTTGAATATAAATGTGTACAAATAGCACAAAACAATTAATGACGTTTTTGGGTGTTATATACCAATTGACTTGATATTATGCTGAGTACATTATAATAAGAATCTAGCAATTTTGCAGATGCCCAGATTTGGATAGGATCTCATACTGTAAAACAGTGTAAAACAATCTAATGTCCGCGGGTTGTATTTGAAGTTAATACTAAGCCATTTAATTCCACTTATGGATTTTAACTTGAAAATACGTATTTCATCATCAAAAAATCATCAACCAAATAATGCAATTTTCTCAAAATTATAGATTATAATTAAACTACTTCGCATCTTATATCCGGAATGCTCTAGTTGTTCCTTCGTTTTATAAGTGATTAAATGACCGCTTCTAAACTAATATTTTCCTAAAGTGGACGACCGGTCAGCGGCTTCCGTTGCACACTTTATGGGCCAGCATTAAAATGAGTAATTTGCTTACGGTGCATTCCGAAAGTCGAACAATTTTTATTCTCTTTTTGTACCGAATGCCACACGTCTATGATGGTTAATTAGGCACCCGTGCCCTGGATGATTTTTTTATGTAGCATGATGAACCTCTAATATTTTAATTCGTTTTCATTCGTTCCAGCTACCTGTTAGGCGCTGATATGGAGAATGATATATAAACATTTGAAGTTACTGCCTGTAAAATAGGAAAAAACTGATGGGTCTTTAATCTGTGAGTGCACAAGAAAAACAGCCAATCAGAAAAAAGTGCGGCTGTTGAAATGAATAAAAACTAAAATGTGATCGCTCGGTGAGGGTCTCCAGTTAGCCTTGCGAGCAAAGGCGTAGCATTACCAATCCAGGAGATGGCGAGTTCGATTCTCGGTCCAGCCTAGGATGCTTTCGAGTGGGAAACATTCTCGACTCCCTGGGGGTAGTGTATCCATTGTACTTGCCACACAAGATACATACATAGGGGCATAGGGGCGGGCATAGAAAAGCTTTCATTAACAACTGAGGAAATGCTAATGGAATACTATGTTGAAAAGCAGACCAAGCTCCAGTTGAAAAGTAGAGCCATTGAAGAATAAGAAGAAGATTGCTCGGTTACCTTCATTCCAAGTTTTTTACCTTTAAATATTTGTAAAACCACCTATTGGCCGAATTGGGCGAATTTAGTCAGACTTGCTAGTGTTAATTTCAACGAATAACGTCGTGTATTTAAGTGTTTTATGTATGTATCGTGAAGAGGAGATGCAGAACTTGTTATTAGATATCAATCAGAATTATTATGTTGAAAAGTTCTACTCCTTATGACAGGAAGAACAAAATTCCGCTGCTAGGGGGTCCACTATTGTGCATTTTACCCTACATAATGAAAATAATAGCCAAACACAAAAAGCTACAGTTTTGATGTTTGCAAAATATGGGGGCATGTTATACCGTTTTACCCTATTTTATAAACGCTTGCATTAATCAACATTTCCACTATTACCCTTCGTTGAATTCAATGAAGACTTGAGTTGGTGGCATCTACTGGAGAATACTAGATCGATGCCGAATTTTCTTAGTCGAGGGCGTAGTTGGTGATGTGTAGATCATATGGGACCGAAACTCTTTTTAGTGGCTCATCTATCGGTGTCAGCGTTGTAAGTCCATTTCGTCGTAGGGTCCTTCCCTTCTTATTGATGATCGCTCGTAGTCCTCTGCTGGTATCCGTTGATATCCGCTGTTGCCAAAATGTGTTGTATCCTTCTTTTTTCCTTCTTCGCTCAGGGGTATCGTCTGCATTCTGTAGATCATGTGATGAAATGCTGCCATTGTATGTTGATACTAATGGTTCGATGTATATGGGATGACTCTATGTTCGTGTTCGTGAGCTTCCTGTAGATTTCGAAGCTCAATGTTGTATTTGCTTCCCTGATGACCAGTAGTTTCAAGAAAGGTAGTTTACTTCATGATATACGAATGCAAAACTGGCAGCTTGACTAAGAAACCTCGCAGTTAATAACTGTACCGTCCGCTATCTACACCCCACCATAGATAGTACGCAACACTTTCCTTCCGAAAACTCCCAGTGTGCGTTGGTCCTCCACGAGCAACGTCCAGGTCTCGAGAGAACTAACGGTTTAATAAACGTTTTAAAGATAGTCAATTTGGTACGGCGGCAAACTCTATTCGATCAGAGCCTTTTGCGAAGTCCAAAGTACGCACGATTTCCTGCCATCATGCGTCTTCGAATTCCTTTGCTGGTATCGTTATCGTAAGTACACGAATTCTTCAACCACCTCGATTTAGTCACCACCGATAGCAACTCCTGGTGGGTGGCTTACATTGACCTCTCTTGTGCCTCTTCCTGTCATGTATTTCGTCTTCGACGGGTTGATGGCTAGTCCAATTCGTTTAGCTTCGCTGTTCAGTCTGATGTAGGCTTCCTCCATCCTCTCAAAGTTACGTGCAATGATATCAATGTCGTCGGCGAAACCAAATAACTGGACGGACTGCGTGAAAATAGTACCACTCGTGTCAATCCCTGCCCTTCGTATTACTCCTTTCAAAGCGATGTTGAATAGCAGACACGAAAGACAATCACCTTGCCGTAACCCTCTGCGCGTTTCGAAGGGAATGCCCCTGAAACTCAGTTATCCGATTGTATCATATGCGGCTTCGAAGTCGATAAATAGATGATGTGTGGGCACGTTGTATTCGCGGCATTTCTGCAATACCTAGCGTACGGCGAACACCTGGTCTGTGGTAGAGCGTTCACCCATAAATCCCGCCTGGTACTGCCCCACGAACTCTCTTGCAATTGGTGTTAGTTGACGGCATAAAATTTTGGAGAGTGCCTTGTAGGTGGAGTTCAGCAATGTGATTGCGCGGTAGTTGCTACAATCCAACTTATCGCCCTTTTTGTAGATGGGACACACGACACCTTCCATCCACTCCTGCGGCAGAACCTCATCCTCCCAAACATTGGTAATCACCCAGTGCAGCGCTCTAGCCAGTGCCTCACCACCGTGTTTTAACAGCTCTCCTGGTAGTCGGTCAACTCCAGGGGCTTTGTTGTTTTTCAGCCGGCCGATCTCCTCCTGGATTTCCTGGAGATTCGGAGCCGGAAGTCGCATATCCTGCGTGCGTGTTGTCTGCCATATCGCCATTCAGGTGCTGTTCGTAGTGCTGCCGCCACCTTTGGATCACCTCATGCTCGTTTGTAAGAAGGTTCCCGTTTATGTCCTTACTCATATCGGGCTGTGGCACGTGGCCCTTACGTGAACGGTTCAACTTCTCATAGAACTTTCGTGTGTTATTAGCGCGGTACAGTTGCTCCGTCTCTTCACGGTCTCGATCTTCCTGCTGGCGCTTTTTCCTCCGAAAAATCGAGTTTTGTCTTTTCCGCGCCTCTTTGTATCGTGCCTCGTTCGCCCTAGTGTGGTGTTGCAGCAATCTCGCCCATGCTGCATTCTTCTCCTCAACACTGCTCACATTCACCGTCATACCAGTCGTTTCTCTGATCCGGAGCCACCGTGTCTAGTATATTCGTCGTTCTGTCCTTTTGATGTTTGTCCCTCACCCCTTCATCCATGCTGGTAGTTGAGGATGGATTCAATAGTCTTTGAGTTATGAATCGCCGTGCATATTATGTACAAGACAAAATGACCCATTCTCACCTCCTATACCCATTGTCAGCCCCGATGACGGTAAATCAAAAATTTATCAACAAGTTTTGATTCATTGATTAAAATCCGCCATTATGCATTTTTGTCCGAGGTACCCCATGGGCCCGGCGAAGGTACCCCCAGGGGTACATGTACCCCAGGTTGAGAACCACTGATCTAGACCAACATTTAAAAAGGGTGTAACAACCTAATTTTATTCATTTTGATTCTTCGTCTACATTTGGTACGTAGACGAGGAATCAGAAGGAATAGATTTTGGCTGATACACCCTTTTTAAATGTTGGTCTAGACATGGCAACAGTTGCTACTCCGTGATTGATCAGAGCTAGTGTAAGTTGTTGTTATTTTCGAAGGACAGTCAGTCAGGAAAAAAGGGGAGTTCAGTGTGTGTTTTCTCTTGTTTCGGACAGCAGAACGATCGCCGGATCTACATATATATTGTCTTCTTCATCGCGCGGCCGGTTAGTTAAGTTATGGGTCCTGTACACCTCCGGTGGTGCAAAGGGCCGACTTGAAAGATCTCCATCCTGAGCGTTGCCCGGCTTAGAGGTGTGCGCCGGTCAGATATTCCTCGGCGGCGGCGTTTGCCAGAATTTTGGCCGGCGGCGGCGGCGTTTTCGGCGTCACGCCGAAAGTCATTTTACCCGGCGGCGGCGGCGGCGGCGTGAATCGGCGTGGCGATTTTTTCATTACGTTTTCCTAAGATTTTTTTTAAAATTTTTTCGGGTTATTTTCAAGACATTAAAAGATGTTTTTTTTATTTTCGCATGAAAAATCTAATGAACTTTTCCAGAAAAATCTGGAGGAAAACCAAAATTTGGAAAATCTTTTCGGATTGTTCGAAGTTTCTAGAAATCTTTGGAATTCCCAAGAGAAGCTCTTTTGAATTCCCAAATACAATTTTTTGGAATTTCAGCAGAAAATTTGTCGCAATTTACTTGAGAAACTTCAGAATTTTTGAAAAACTACGGAAATTTATGAAAAAGTCTTGTTGAGTTTCTATTGAGTATTATTCCAAATTTGTACAGAACATTATTGATAATTGTAGTAGAGTGCGGCTGGTTGAATGGATGTTTTACCGTTGGCTTTCTCAATCTAGAATAATAAAGACGGCTTGTTTGGCATGGCCAACGATAAAACAGTCAATTCTTGAGAATTTTCGCGGGAGACTCTAAGGAGTTTTCGAGAACAATTCTCTGGAAGGTTCAGGAGAAATTCTCCATAAGTGTTACTAACGACTGGAAAAAATGTTGCATTAACGATCTGGTCCGTAGACTGAGAAAGCCAGATCCTTAATGCATTCTCCGTAAGTTTAACGGAAACTTCTTTAAAATTTTCGCGGAGGATTGTTCAAAACGATTCAACGAAAAATTGTTCGAAATTCTTGGAATTCTACGGGAAATTCTTTGTACAGTAGACGTTCGATAACTGCAAGTCATTTAACTACAATGCTTTTAACTGCATTTCGAAAGTTACATCAGTTTTGCATTTATCGAACAGCTGAGCTTCAAAACTATGTCAAAATCGATGATCACTGCATAGCGGTGAACAATCAGATGCACTTCTATTTTGACGACGTCTGACAATTGTTTGACGTCTAGAATGCGTCATGTTACAGTTATCGAACGACTAGTGTATTGTCCGTAAGAAATTCTTTGGAAATTCCATTGGCCGAAAGCCGTATGTCTGAACTGGTAATTTGGCCGAAAAAGTCGTTATCCCTAACAGGTCGTTTTGCCGAATAGGTCATCAACCCAAAAATGCCGATTGGCCGATATGAATAGGTCACCGGCCGTTTGACAGAATAGGTCACTTGTCCGAAAATATCGTTTAGGCCAACAGGTCCGAGAACAGGTCTTACTGCCAAATGTCAATAACTGAATGGGTAATTTAGTCCATAATATCCATCCGTTTGGCCTAATGACATTTACGTTGAAAAGACTGTTGAACGAAATTTCGTAACCTCTCTACTTTTAAGTCAATACTAACATTTAAGTCAAAAGCCATCTAACCAAACCCCATTAAGCAGAATTGAACGTTTATCCGAAACTGTTATCAGGTCAAAAATGGTCCGACCAAAAATGTATTTTTACCAAAAACGACATACAGCCGAAATGGACATTCAGCCGAACTGGTAATTTGGCCGAATCTTTTTACCAAATAGATCATTTTACCGAAAATAGTTTTTGGTAGGAATGGTAATTTGGCCAAAAAATGTCCTTTCTGCAAAACAACCTTTCTGGCCGAACGGCATTTTCTGTCAAATGACCTATTCGGATAAACGTCTTCTTTGGCAAAATGACCAATTCAGCCGATCGACACTTTTCAAAGAAGGTTGCAGAAATGACATTTAAGGGCCAAATGACTCTTTCTGCCAAATACCATTTTTTACCAAATGATGTATATTCGGTCAAACGACTTTTTCACCCGAACGGCATTTTGAGCTAAATGACCTGTTAGGGTAAACAACTTTCTTCAAGTCCGTCCAAATTTTCCTTTTGGCTGTACATCGCATTCGGTCAAACTACATTTTCGGTCAAACCAGTTTTGATCTGATAACAGTTTCCGTTTTGCTAAATGGTACCTGGCTAGATGTCTTTTGGCCTAAAGTCTGGTGTTGACCTTAAAATAGAGAGGCCACGAAATTTTGTTCAATGGTCAATTGTCAAAAAGACCATTTCGCCAAACAAGTGGCCATTAGACCTGTGCGCCGCCGCGCCACGCCGCCGCCGCCGACACTTTTTGGCATACGCCGACGCCGGTTAAGGTGTCGGCGGCGCGCCATACGCCGGTTGCCACCACGCCGCCGAATTTCGTATTTCACGCCGATAATTGGCCAACACATAAATCACAATATGCAGTTCTTTTGCATCTGCAAAACCAAGGTTACCTATCAGGCATTAATTAAATAGCTATTATAACTTTAGCAGATTTGTTTACTATCTCTGTCACTTTTACCCGCATTGGCATGTTAAATGTTAGGTCATCTAAGGTCATCTTCTTGGCTACAGACCTACAAATCAACAAGCGTAGCGATGAACTTCTGATCTCATATGTAACTTCATGTGGAATAACCTCATTCTGGTCGCATTGGGTGGTTCATAATCTTTTTGAAGGTTTGAATTTAATATATCTTAATTGGTCTAGTGCTTATATTCGTGGCTACAAGTCAACACTATGAATGTTGGATTTGGATTCCCAGTCTGGTAGAATTTTTCCAAACTTCCCTGGGCATGGAGTATCATTGTGATAGCTTCGTGATATACGATGCAAAAGCTACAGCACGATGGGGCATGTGACCTACCAAATTGAACATTTCCTTCACTCCTCCTTGTACTTAAATTGCCAGAAATGTTTTGAAAAAAAAAAACTGGTTTCGATTTATATTGATAAAAAAGTTTCAAAGAAATTTCTTTGTTTTCCTGAAATAACTTCCGAAGTAAGTCCTGGAGGAAGTTCTGAAGAAATACATGAAGAAAATTCTTAGTTTTTGGGACTTTCTGGATTTATCCCCGTATTTCAGGAGGATTTTCTGAAGGAATCCCTTGAGAAAATTTTGAAGGAATTCTTGGAAGAATGAGCAAAGAAATTATTCAATAAATTTTAAAATGTTGGTAATTTCTTTGAGTGCCTTTGGAAATGGCTCTAGCAATTCGAAATATCCTAAAATGCGTCTTAGAATTTTGAAAGGAAATGGCGGAGAAAGTTCCGAAGGAATTACTAGATGAATTACCAAGGCAGAGCAGAGACACTTGCGCGAAGCCCGCGGGATAGAGGTAATCTCCTTTCAACAGTGTAATCAAACAGACTAATAAAATACTTTATTTTGATAAACAATTCCCATATAAATTTTCTTGTTTTTCTTGAAATAATTTACGAAGGAAGTCCTGGAGGAAGTTCTGCAGGAACATATAAAGAAAATTCTTAGAGTCTTGAAGAATATCTGGATCTATCTCCTTTGTAATTTCTGGAGGATTTTCTAACGGAACCCCTGAAGAAAATGCCGAAGAAATTCTTGGAGGAATATTCAAAGAAATTATTTAAGAAATTTAAGAATATCGGTAATTCCTTTTGAAGGAAATTATATCTGATATATGAAAATTCGTCCTAGAATTTTGGAAGGAAATGGCGGAGAAAATTCCGAAGGAATTACTAGATGAATTTCCGAGGAAATGGAATATCTTATGGAATACATGCAAAAGCTCGTGGAGAAGTTCCAGTGAAATTGCTGAAATTTTGAAGGCATTTTTAGAAGTATGTAGGGCAAGTGCACCGGTTTCGGCCACCTTAGTGCCTAATTTGGGCAACCCTGAAAAATCCCTGAAAAGCTGTTTTATTTTCGGAGTTTTGGGAGAAATTGGGCAAATTAGGAACATGGCCAAAAATGGTACAGTTACCTATGTATTTATGCAGTTATCCACCATCCTGGCTTGAGTCTTGCTCTGCATACGCTTCCACCAAATAGTACAGTCGAGTTTAATCACCATTCTGCTTTCAATGCATTGCTGTATGAAGGGCGAAATCGGAAGTGGCAAACCCGTAAGCAGAGACACTTACGCGAAGCCCGCGGGATACAGAGAATCTCCTTTCAACAGTGTAATCCAACAGACTAGTAAATAGATTCGCAATCCTTTTTGAGCTTTCCGAGAGATGGCTTCTTTAAGGAAGGGCGCGTAACAGCCTTTACAATTGAGGGGAAGTGTACCCATCTACATGGGTAGAATATTTTAAAAATGTTTCAAAAAGAATTTCCGAAGAAAGTCCTGATGGATTTGTCAGCATTAATCTTAGAAGAAATTTTGAAGAAATTTCCAGAAGAATTCTTCAAGAAATTTCCTATGGTCCTAACAAGTTCTGAAGCAATTCCCGAGGGAAATTTCAAAGAAAAATCTGGTTCCATTTGTGGAAGTTTTTTCCCGATTCCCGAAGATTCCCGATCGAATTTCTGACGGAATTTTTAAAGGTTTACTAGAATGAGTTTCTTGATGACTTACCGAAATAATTCCTAAATATATTTCTTAGGGAATTATTTGAGGTATTTACGAAAAAAATTCTTTGAAATTTTCAAAGGAACTCATGCAGTAAATTCCCAAGAAATTCTTGAGTAAATCCAAATATAGACCGTTCCGATAATTATAAATACTTTTTGTTTATTGAATGATTCAAAAAAATTCAAATAATTTACTGTTTTATGGTTACATATAGCCTAACATTCTAATGTTCTAAATTCTATAAGTTCTATAATTTTTCTTTCGCAATGTTTCGAGGATTTTGCACTACGTGTTTTTCTTACTTATTACTTAAAAATGTTCATCAATATCACTACTCAATCCATTCTATCTGGTTTTTTACTCATTTAACAAGCATTATAGATTTTAAAATTTAAATAATTGCTATCGGACGAGAATTAGAACAATTTCAAATTTATAGCGATTAGCCCTAAAAAACACTAAAAATTATTCCGAGCTCTCGTTTTCACCAATGCAACCATTTTTTTAGTTTTTGGAGCAATGTGGTCTGTGTCATAGTGTCCAAATAAAACTCCAAGATAAGCTGTACGTGAAAATCGTCTGATTTGTCTAATGATAATTATTCATTTTCGAAATATTTTTGTGGTTTTTCGAAATTTTCAGGTCATTGAAATTATTTTCCAGCCAGATCTCGTCGTTAATGCGGAAAGGCAGACATTATTATGCGTCTGTATTGAAAATTATATTATACTTTCTTTTCTAGGTAATTTACCAAAAAACACGTTCCAAAAATAACCCATCCTGTGCAAAAAAAAAAAAAAAATGTCAAAAATCTAAGCTTCATATTTTTCTAATTTTAAGCAAAAAAGGAATACATCACGTGAAAGAGTAGGATGTAATTTCTAGGAGGTATCGACATTTTTCTTGAATAACAAACGGTATTTCAATTGGTGACTTTTTCTTAGTGTAATTATAATTATCGGAACGTTTATATCCGCAATTTCGATATTTTGGGAGTTTTTCTTGGCGTCTTGATTCTAGAGTCAAAATTGAGTTTGTTTTACTGCTGTCCGGATTTTCTGAGAAATTCTTGGAGAAATATAGAAATTTTTATTTATATTCTAATAGCTACTTGTTTGGAAAATCCATTCAAAATTCCTTTGTAAGATTCATTCAGAATTCCTTAGGATATTCCCTCAGAAATTCATTTTAAAATTCTGTTCGAAAATCTTTTCCGATTTTTCAAGAAATGAGTCAGAGATCCCTCCAGGAATTTCTTTGAAAATCTTTTTGAAAAAGCCACCAGGAATTAATTTGGACATTTATCCAAAGATTCCCTCCGGAACCCTATAGAACTTTCTTAGGATTTTTTTTTTCAGTGAACCATACAAAATTCCTGCAGGAATAATTCCGGAACGAATTCTGATTTGGAGAAATTTTTAAAGGAATTTTCGAAAAAAAGGTATTTGAGTGTTAAACTTATTTTCAATCAAAAAACACTTAAACGATATACGAAATTCCTGAAGATTTTTCAAAAGAATTTCAGAAGATACTCCCGAAAGAATTCTTAAAGGAAATTTCTGGAAGAGTTGCTAAATGAATTTCCGGAGGAACGTCCGAAGGAATTCCTATAGGAAATTCGGAAAGAATTCCTGGAGAAAGTTCCAAATAAATTCCAGAGAAACATTTCGAAAATATACGAAAAATAACTTTTTAGAGTTACCGAATAAATTCTTAGAGGAATTACTGGAAGAATTTTTATTAGAAATTCCCGAAGAATTTAAAATAAATCCTAAATCAAATTCCGAAGGTTTTCTTCTAAAAGGAATTCCGAATGTATTCCTAAAACAGTGTCCGTAGGTATTCCTGTAGAAATTCTTGGAAGATTTTTCATGGGTATTTTCTAAACAATTCTTAAAGGAATTCCTAAACAAGTTTTCGAATTCCCAATTCCCAAAGGCTCCGTGATAGAATTTCCGAAGCAATCCCTAAACTTATTTCTAAGGAAATTCCTGAAGGAACTTTTGGAGAAATTTCGAAACGAATTTCCGAAGAAATACCCAAATAAATTTTCAAGGGATTTCTTGGAAGGAAGTTCTGAAGGAATGCATGAGGGAAATTCTAAATCAATTCTTAGAATTCCTTTTCTGAATTTTCTGAGGAATATCTTGATGAATTTCCAAACGAATTTTTGGATTTATAATCGAATTACTTTCCAATGAGATACCAGCTATAGCTATTAGGATGTTCACCCCATCAGTCTGACTATAGCTAGCAATTGTACAAAACAATCTTAAATTCATAAAAAGCATCATATGCTTGCAGCGTAATTTGAGAATGGGTCATCGCTCTCACCGGCAGCTTGTAGGTCGTAGAGCAAAATCGTTCAAAAAGGTCTCTTATATTTTAGTCTTCTAGGCCTCAGATACATTCACTCCATTATACAAGCACTATAAGTAGTAGTATGCTCAAAGTTCTTCACGCCGATTCACGCCGCCGCCGCCGCCGCCGAATATTGCTTACGGCGTGACGCCGCCGACGCCGCCGCCGCCGGTGTAAAAATGGCCTTACGCCGCCGCCGTTCTCAAATACTTCGGCGCACAGGTCTAGTGGCCATTTCTGATCATATTACCCGTTTAGTACGAGGTTCAGTCATTGAAATTTGGCCGTATGACCCCGTTTGGCCAATAACATTTTTGGCCAAATGCCCATTCTGTCAAAAAACTATTTCTGTTAAATGGCATTTTTGGGCACTGTCACTTTCGGTCTTATTGGAATGGAATGAAACTTACCAAGGATTTTTAATCGAAAGTAGAAAGAATTTTCTGAAGAAACCAGAAACAATCTTCAAAAACTCCGAGCATTTTTCCGATGTTTTAAAGTTGACTATGCCAAACTAGCCGTTTAATGATGAACTTCTTCCTGCGAAAAAAACAAATCACTCTAATAAAGGATAAAAAACTAACCGGCTTGATTAATTTAGATTGGGGAAGTCAATGTTAAAGCATCTCTTTTACTAGTCAAAATTTTCTGTGTGAATTTTAAAGAATACTCAACATTTCCCTTGGTAATTACAAAGAGTTCTCGAAACGTGAAAGTAGTTCCCGTGGAAAATCTGAAAATAATTTTCAAATGAATATTCTGGAAAAACTTGAAGAATTTCTGGGGAAGTTCATCAATTTTTTGAGGCGAAATTCAAAAGATTCTCTCGTTATTGTCGTGAAAATATCCTAAATGACCAATTCAGCCGAACGACACTTTCGACCGAATGTCCATTTTGACCAAATTGCCCTTTCTATCAAACGACTATTTCAGCCGAAGGACAAGTTCACGATTTTTTTTAGCCAAAGGAACTGTTCGACCAAATAAGATTCTCGGCCAAATATCTGTAGGCTACATATCCAGGGATTGAATCCTAAAGAGAATGAGCAAGTCTCTCACTTATTATCTCTGTGTACATATACGATATGTAGCATCCCGCGAGAGACTTTTTTCGCAAGTTGTCATGATAGAGAACTGATTCAGGCGGCTATACCCCATGATAAATTTCTTTTAGAAAGCTCCAAATGTAGGGATCACTGGCTCTGATGATGCATTTCAACTTGTTCTACACAGCTGTGCAGTAACCAACACGAAAAGAGTGAGAACAAAGCGAAAATCACCATTTTTCTGTGGGGGCTGCCTATCCGATTCTGTTTTCTCGCACTCGCAAACATACAAGTTTGATAAATTTGTTATCATGGCTTGTTATAATTCGGAACAGTTTTTGCCTCTCTTTTATCGTTGTCTATTGAAAGCGATTTCTGCAAACCCTGTACATATCCTATCAAAGTCTGTAAACATAATGAGAGCATATAGAATATTTTGATTTTGACAACAAAATGATTCACAATTTGTTTTCAAATATGTATAAATCATCATGATTGATTATATATTTTGATCTCATGTTGCTGTAGATGACTAAATTGAATGATAAGACTTCAAACTGTGTACTTATTTTGCTATCGGATACCAATATCAAATTTAGTTTTTGATTTCCTCTCATCGACAGTAGAATAGTTTTGGATTTGATGTCACGGTAAGCTGATTCTGCTAAACGTTTTGTTATTTTAACCGTCAAAACGACCAAAAAGATATCAAATTAGGTAAACATAATCGATGATTTCACAACATTAAACAAGTTATCGATTTGCTCTTAAGCTTTGCTCGGGTAGGCTTCTACCAATTAATCTTTTCGGTTAAACGATTCGGCCTAAATACTTTCAGTCTTGTGACTTTCTGCCGTACAACTCTTTTCTATGCAAAAATTCAATTTAAATTAGATTTTCATTTTTTCATTTTTCGCATTTTTTAAGAGGCTTAGTTTTTACGGAGAGCTATTCGAAGTTTTAACAAGGTATTGTATGGAATTTTCATGGAAATAATTGGTATCTTCACGAAAAATTCTCTGATGTTTCAACGTAATGTTGTAAAGATCTATCAGCAAATTATAAGTAAAATCCAATGAATCTTAGAAGTTTCCACTGAAAATTTCAATCGGGGTGGAAAATTATAGATCAGCGGCGTGGCAAATTTTAAATGGCGGCGCGCCGATGCAAAAATGTCGGCGGCGGCGACGTGCCAAAAACTGCCGGCGGCGGCGGCGTGGCGCGGCGGCGCACACCTCTAGCCCGGCTATCGCTTTAACCTGTTGCCAGGTTAGATTTCGGTCGACTTCTTTTATTTCTTTATTGAGGCTTCGCCGCCATGAGCCTCTGGGTCTGCCTCTGCTGCGATGTCCCGCTGGGTTCCAGTCCAATGCTTGTTTTCAGATTTCGTTTTCCGCCCCTACGTAAAGTGTGGCCGACCCAGCCCCACTTCCGATCCCGAATTTCTGTTGCTATCGGCCTCTGGTGACAACGACGATGGAGCTCGTTGTTTGAGATCCAGTTGTGAGGCCACCAGGCATGAATTATATACCGCAGGCATCTGTTAATGAACACCTGCAGCCGTTGAGTGTTCTCCACTGATACACACCATGTTTCGCTAGCGTATAACAGCACAGATTTCACGTTAGAGTTGAAAATTCGTATTTTGGTGCGTTCACTTATCTGCCTGTTTTTCCAGATATTTCTTAAACTCGCAAAGGCAGCCCTTGCTTTTTTTATCCGTGCGCCTATGTCGATCTTGGTACCGCCGTCTGACGCCATTTGGCTACCACGGCCGGTAGTAAAGTTAATCTGTTCAGTGCGAAGAAAAAAATAATCCACGTTGATTACCATGCTGATATCTGCTGATATTCATCGTGAGACCACTTGTCTTAGAAAAGATAAATGATAAGTGAGAAGTGAAAAGTAAATTGAGAAATGAGATATGAAAAATGCGTAGTGAGACTTTGCAAAGTGAGAAGCAAAAAAAGATATATGAGGAAAGAGAGAAGTGCGAAATAAGACATCTTATTTTTCACTTTTCATTTCATACTTGTCATTTCCCCCTTGTCACTTTTCACAATGAAAACTGAAACGTTTCACTTCTCATTCTTATTTCTCACTTCTCATTTATAATTTTAAACTTCTCATTTCTTAATTTTCACTTCTCTATTATGAATCATTTCACACATATAACATTCACTATTGTTCAGTCAAACGACATTTTCTACAAATGCCATTCACAGTCGTATGAGCTTTTGGGTCAAATGACTTTCCCTGCCAAACGACCATTTCAGCCAAAAGTTCGGCCAAATGACCTATTCGTCTAAAGGACTTTTTCGGCCATATGACCTGTTCGGTCAAACTACATTCACAGCCGAACGTCAAATTCTGCCATTTGTCCATTTTGGCTAAATGACTCTTGGGCCAGATGGGTTTCAGCTTCATGCTGAATGAAGAAATTTGAGGTGTGTCCAAAATGAGCAATAAGTGAACAACGAAAAATTGAACTTGTATAGTATGTATAGTATGTATAGTAGAAGTAAACTTACAGAATATAATAACTGAGTTCTGCATGCCATATTGTGAATTAATGATGTTTGAACACCAGATCGATATTAAATTTGAGCACGAAAACGTTACTGCACATAACTCCCATTTTATTATGATATCCATAGCATAACAGTGATTTAGACGTTTTTTTTTTTGTTATTTGAGGTACGCTGCTCATTAGAAGGATTAGTTGATACTTATCCTAGTTTAACTCATGCTTATAACGAATATGAGCAGTTCATTGCACTATGCTATTACTGTCTTAGCTTTTACCTACTCACATTTATTTTAACAAAATATAAACAATATGCTTGAAGCAAGAAGATGCATTTTCCAAATATGACACAATATTCCATTACAATTGTATCGCACATTAATTAAACCGGAAGTGTACTAAAATCTGTCTCATTATTCAAACTTGACCTTTCAAGTTGTATAATTTTGAGTTTCATAATAGCATTCCTTTCTAAACCAATAAGCGTGAAACAAACTGACAAATCTCTACATGTACAGAAGCTGATCCACATTCAGACAATAAAGTGCCGCAAAGACAATATGTTTCAGATCGATCTTAAATTAGCAAGTCGCACCTATGAGCATGCCTCGATGGCCTGGGATGAAAGGGAAAAGAGAGCCAAATCAGTCTCACTGGCTAACTTACACGAGGGAGGTTCGTCGCTTGGGTTGACGACGCACTAAATCGCAATATGGTACCTCAACGAGACTGACACTTTTGTCAGTCGTTGATGTCTTTTGTTTCGGAACATTTAAATTACAAGTTGCTACGCCATTCTTTATGGTGGGATTGCGAAAGAGGTGCTACTGGGAAACTGATCGGTGTCGGTATATCCACTCGCTATAGACCGAAAGAGGTCTTGAACCAGATACTTGTGCATATTATAGCCGTGCACTAATGCTGGGGAATCAGTTCACAGAAGCAACATATTCACTATTGAAAGAATAATGGTTTGGGCTACGAAGTGAAGGCGTCCCTTACTGTGTTGCGGAATCGTTGCCGGTGGAGCGCGTACGAATGACGAAATTTACCAACTACGTTGCTCAGTCTAAGAATTTTCGCCCACATGTGCTCCAATTTCAGCTGATCGGATTGTATAACCGAGAGGCGGTAGTTTGGAAAATGATGGGTTTTGAAATGCTTGAAATCATGGACGCATTTGTGAAAACAGTCACGAAGCTAATTTCTGTTGTTCTACCTATGTCTTGTACTTCTCATTTGCATCACATATCTATGAGTTTTTTCTTTCCAAATGGACGCAATTGATTTTGACCTTCGATTTTGGAACGGTCATTGTGCTCTTCATTCAAGCTGTTTTTGGCCAACTAGTGTCCACCAATAATAAGATTCCATTCTGTCTGGCAGTTACGTCAGTTGAACGTAATACGCTGAATACAACAGCTACAACAGCTGGTTTTAAAAATGCAAGCAGAAACCTTTGCTACATTTTATCAATTTACGTTCCATTTCAACATTCGCAATACGAAAATTCTCTTACTCTTTCCCTGAAAATCCTGTCTGGCTCTTGTAAACCTTCACTGACGCCATAAGTGAAAGTTGGTAACCTGTTAATTCTTCATTCACAGGGTGTATCAACAAAAATACTAAAAATAAGTAATTTTATGAACGTATTTATTTCTATGCTTGTAAGTTAGTAATGTAAGTGTTAAAATCTACAACTACACTCTTGTCTTGCTTCAAAATTGTTCTCAGTTGATCTATATACCAGGACTCAACGATAAGAATTTACAAATGTTGCTTGAATTACTTTTCATTACATGTCAACCAATATTTCAATATTCATACGTATTTATTATAGACGCACGTTGTACGTCCCAGGTCTTCCGCGAAACTATAGCGCAAATGAATGGCACCGCAGTTACATTCATCGCAAGCTGGAATCAAACCATCACGCTAGCTAAGTACAGAAGCACGCAGTAATTAAAGGATATCGCGTTGGCTGCTGAAAGGCAACCGTCAAAACAATCGTGCACTCACCAAATCAACCGAAGCTGCAGAGTAGCTTTTTTTCTCTCTTTAGTTTGACAAGTTGCTCCTGTCAAGCTACACGCAGGTCTACTTGAATTGCGCTACGGAAGTTACAGCAGGTCAACAAGTATGAACACGGTGCTTTGTATCAAGCTCATGGGTTTGAATAGAGCCCATTTAACATTTTCCTTCATTGATTATTGACGTATCCGGTTCAAACAGTGTATTTACAATTAGGAATGTGTTTCATTATCTTCCTTGACCCTTCCCTTTCCACGACTTTTACAAAGATTTCAATAGGAAGGAATCACCTTTGAGAAAAATTCTAGAACAAAAGATTTTCATGCAAAAATAGTGAGAAGCGAAAAAAAAGGTTTTGATTGTTAATCAATAGTTACTTAATTATTTTTAATAGTTTTGCGATTTTTACACAAAATTGATTATATAAGCAGTCTAATGAAACCATAAACATGTGCTAAATATTGCTTCTGTTGTTGAAACAATTCGATGAAAGTTGAAAGGTGCAAAAATTGATGGAGCTCTACAGCTATCATGAGGAGGAATAGGGTAATTCTCGTTGGTTTGATTTTAGGAATAATTTTATTTTTGTAAACTCGTATAAAAATTCATAAACTTCGAGAACGATATGCTATTTTTTAACCTTTAGGGTCTTGCAGTTTCGTCTGTGCTCTGTGTATTAAATGTAAGACTAATAAATTATCAACAACGATCAAATACTTCATATTGCCAGTTGTATCAATCCTATACATATCTTGATTTCTTGTTTCTATAATTTTGTGCTGCCCGAATTGCAACGCGAAACACCAAGTCGGACGACCATAGGATCTGGCAGGCACTACAAGTAAGGAAAACGTCAGCGATGTTCCAGTTTTTTTCTGTCGTTGCTTTTGCTTTGCTACGCTTAGTCGTTCATTTCCTTACTTTTGGCACTTGTATCAACTGTAGGCACATTTCAGTTTCAGCTTATCTACCTTTTCTTTTGTCGGTAGTTAGTGTTTTTGATTGCGCAATTTGTGCATGCCGTTTCTAGTAATGAGCACACAAACTTAAGATTAAACGCAATAAGCTCCGTTACTACATATCCGTTGATTTGCTCTGATAACAAAATTATTAGCTGTAAGACATTGGTAAAAATATTTTTATGGCTTTTTTGCCTCTGGCCTTAAAAACAAAATTTTAACAGATGGCACGGAGATCCGTAGTGTTATATACCAATCGAGTCAGCTCGAAGAATTTAGGTGATGTCTATGTGTGTTTATGTGATTTAGGCTACTTTTTCCAATCTTAAACAAAATGTGATGGAGTCCGCTGCATTGACATGCACATTAACAAAAAGTTTTATTAGGAATTGGCTGGGAACAGTTGAGAGAATTCAACTTCTTGGGTGCAGATTTGACTCTATTTGCTTTGTAACAAACTACCATGTCCGTCGCGTTTTGATGCCAGTACTGGGTTATGATGTTTCCGGGTCATTAACTATAGATGCCGCTTCAAGAATACTCGAACGGTACCATCAACTGATATGGTGTCGGTTATTATAAATGGATTTGAGAACATTTCACAGTCTTAAATTTCTTGCCAGCCATTGATTATATTTACAGATATTTTTGAGCATGAGCATGAGCATGATTTTTTATTTATTTATTTATTTATTTAGTAGTAATTGTCATCTGACATCTGATGTCTCAATGACTACAAGGGTAAAACTTATCACTGAATCTAACAAGCATACACATAATACATAATCATAATACACAAGAATTAATCACTACAGTAAAACAGAACTTAACAAACTACGTTTGTGTCAAACGGTGTCTCGAAAGTGTGTTGTGAAAACTCGCTGTAGATTTGCTGGCGATAGATTAAAATCAAAGAGGTGGAACACTGCATTGAAATTGGATGACATATATCGAACTGGATCATGCTGACCATATCGACTGTTTCTGAGCACCAAGCTGAATGATGATCGTGCATTTTGTAATTGCTACTCCGTGATCGACCAGAACAATCGCAATTGCGCAGTGAACCAATGGATGAAAGCATCCCAAGTAGCACACGCAACATCTTCCTAAAAGCACCTTGTTTCTATTCAGTTTCATTAACTTTCCCGTCCCCAACGTCTGTTTTTAAGAGCTTTCAAAAATCTAAACTGCTGTTAAACCCCCTTTTCATGACCGATTCTTTCGCAAGAAGTTGAATTGCATCCGGATGGATCGCAATTTTCGATTTATACTAGTTTCGAGTGTGCCCACGGTACGGTTCCAGAATTATTCCAGATTCCGTTGGGGTCAGCTCTTCCCGGAATAAGTGGCCATTTACAATTTTAGGTCAAAACAGGTCGTGCGACACCTCCAACTTCATGATTTTACAAAGCAATGATGGAATGACATTTTTAGGGTTCCTGGCCCACTCGGATTCAATCCGGCCACATCGGTCACAATCCGGGGACATACGGAATGGCCAATTTCTAAATTGATTCAAAATAGGTCGAGAATGGTATTTTTAGGGTTCCTGGCTCACTCGGATTCAATCTGGCCAAATCGGCCACAATACAGGGACCCAAGAATTCCACCGTAAATTTATACAGAAATTATACCGTGAATGAAATCAACAATGGAATTTTCGGAAGAATTCCCAGATTAAATCCCAAAGAAATCCTGAAAGAATTCCTGTGGAAACTTCAAGATTTCTACTGGGAGATCCTCCAGGAGTTTTTCCAAAAATTCCTCCTGGAGTTTCTCCGAAAGTTCCATTGGCAGTCCTTAAAGAGTTTCTGCAGGATTTTCTCCGAGAATTATTCCAGTAGTTCTATCGGCAGATTCTACGGGGGCTCCTCTGAAAATTCTTCCGGGAATTTCTCCAGAATTTCCTCCGGGAATTCATTCAAGCTTTCTTTCTGGAATTCATTTAGGCTTCTTCAGGAATTTATATAGAAATTCCTCTAGAGGCTCCACCGAGAATTTCTCTGGGAGCTCCTCAAGAAATTCTCCGGAAGGTTCTCTGATGACGATGTAGATCCAGCTACATACCCCTAGAAAGGTTTCAGCTAGACAAGATTTGTCTATAAGATGAATTATCCATTTTTTCTGAGAATTCTTCTGGTAGTTTCACTGGGGTTTCGGGGTTCATTTGAACATTCACCCGGGAGTATATTCACAACTTCCTCCGGAAGCCATTTAAAGAATTCCTCCGAGAGTTCCTCCAGGAATTCCACAGGCAATTCATCCGGGTGTTTATCCGGGAATTCCTCTGGGAGTTCCACCAGTAGCTCTTCAAGGAAATCATGCAGGATTTTTTCAGGAAATCATTTAGGTCTTTTTCAGAAATTCGACTGGAAATTCTTCCCAAAGTCCTTCCAAAGTTTCTCTGAGAGTTCCTCTAGGAATTCTTCTAGGAGTTCCTCCTGAAATTCCTCCGGGAGTTCTTACGGAAGCCCTTTCGGCAGTTCCTTCGGGAATTCCTCCGGGAGATCCACCTGCAGTTTCTATAAGCATTCCTCCGGAAGTTTCTACGGTAGATCCTCCGAATGTTTCTCTAAGAAGGAACCCATGGAGTAATTTTCGGAGGAATTTCTGGAGGAATTTCCGGAGAAATTATCAGAAGAATTTTCTGAGGAACTTCTGGTGGAACTTCTGGAGGAATTTCGTAAAGAACTACAGGAAGAACTTCTAGAGTAACTCTCGTAGGAGCTACAGGATGAACTCCCAAATGAATTTCCGTAAGAATTCCAGGAGGAATTCCTGGAAGAATTCTCAAAGGATCTCGCGAAGGAACTCCCAGGGAAATTCTCCGAGGAACATCTGGAGGATTTTGTTCCCAAAAAAATGCCTGAATGAATTCCCGGAGGAACTACTGCTGGAACTCCCGGAGGAATTTTTAGGGGAACAGCCGTTGGAATACCCAGAGTTGAATTTCTAGAGGAACTTCCGAAATTCCATTTCCCGTGAAATTCCTGCCATATATCCCCCAGGAATTCCCTACGAAGTTCTTGAAGGGATTCCCGGAGGAACTTTCGTAAAACTCCTGGAGGACCTCCCGGAGGAGCTCTCACAAGCACTTCCGGAAGAATTTTCGCAAGGAAGTCCTGAACTAATTCTTGAAGAAGTTCATGTAGGAATTTCTGGATAAATATCTGAAGGAATTCCCGGAAAAATACCAGGAGGAATGCAGAAATTCCCAGATGAAATGCTGAAGAAATTACCGGATGAATTTCCGGAGGTTAGTTCTGAAGAAATTCCTGGAAGAACTTTTAAAAGATATCTTGGAGGAACTGTCAAATTAATATCCGAATGAAATTCTGGAGTAAATTTCTAGTGAAGTCTGGAAAGCATTCTAGGATAATTCCGCGAAAAAATTTCAGGAGAAATTCCTGGAGAAGTACCTGAAGCAATTCCCGGGAAAACACCGGAGATTTTTCTGGAGGAATAGCCATAGAAATGTCTAGAAGGAAAAATTGGAGAAGAAAAGAAATCTTCGAGGAATTTTCTCATGAATTTCCTAAAAAAAACAAATTTAGTGAAGGGTTTCTAGATAAGAAGAAATTACAATTACATGAGAAGGATTTTCGAACAATTTTCGAACGATTTTCAGAGGAATTTGTGGATAACTTTCCGGAGGAATTTAAAAGTTATCAGAGGAGCTTCTACAAGAATTTCAAGGAGAATTCTTAAGCCCGAAACTTTTCGAGTTGTTTTGCCCCAACCTGCCCGGCTACGCACTCGTATCATTCCCATCATTGGTTTGTAAAATTATGAAGTTTGAGATGTCGCACGACCAATTTTGAATCATAGGACCATTTTATAGGACCTCCGGATTGTGGCCGCAATGGATCCGAGTGGGCCAGGAACCCTAAAAATATTATTCCCATCATTGCTTTGTAAAATCATGAAGTTTGAGGTGTCGCACGACCTATTTTGAATCAATTTAGAAATGGCCATTCCGTAGGTCCCCGGATTGTGACTGATGTGGCTGGATTAAATCCGACTGGGCCAGGAACCCTAAAAATATGATTCCCATCATTGCTTTGAAAAATCATGAAGTTTGAGGTGTCGCACGACCTATTTTTAATCAATTTAGAAAATGGTCATTCCGTAGGTCCCCGGATTGTGGTCGGAATGGATCCGAGTGGGCCAGGAACCCTAAAAATATCATTCCCATCATTGTTTGAGGTGTCGCACGACTTATTTTGAATTGAGCTAGAAAATAGCCATTCCGTAGGTCCCCGGATTGTGACCGATGTGGCCAGATTGAGTCCGAGTGGGCCAGGAACCCCAGAAATATCATTCCATCATTGCTTTGTGAAATAATGAAGCTTGCGGTGTCATACGACCTGTTTTGACCTAACATTGTAAATGGCCACAACTGACCCCAACGGAACCTGGAATAATTCTGGAACCGTACTGTGGATAGTGTGGAAACTCTCCATGCGGATGGAATGCAACTTGTTCCGAAAGAATCGGTCAAGAAATGCGATTTTTACAGCAGTTTAGATTTTTGAAAGTCCTTAAAAACAGACGTTGGGGACGGAAAGGTTTAAGGCATTGAAAAAACATCAAAGCACGAAAAAGTTGCATCAAGTTGTCAAAAACGATCGAACTGTGATCAATGTTTCATTAAAATTGCAATGCAGTGTTTGACATTTGGAAACAAACAAACAAAGAATACTGAATTTCTAGAGGAACTTCCGAAATCTCATTTCCCGTGAAATTCCTGTCATATATCCTCCAGGAATTCCCTGTGAAGTTCTTGAAGGGATTCCCGGAGGAACTTTCGTAAAACTCCTGGAGGACCTCCCGGAGGAGCTCTCCTGAAAGCACTTCCGGAAGAATTTTCGCAAGGGAAGTCCTGAACTAATTCTTGAAGAAGTTCATGTAGGAATTTCTGGAAAAATATCTGTAGGAATTCCTGGGAAAATACCAGGAATGCAGAAATTCCCAGATGAAATCCTGAAGAAATTACCGGATGAATTTCCGGAGGTTAGTTCTGAAGAAATTCCTGGAAGAACTTTTAAAAGATATCTTGGAGGAACTGTCAAATTAATATCCGAATGAAATTCTGGAGTAAATTTCTAGTGAAGTCTGGAAAGCATTCTAGGATAATTCATGAAAAAATTTCAGGATAAATTCCTGGAGAATTACCTGAAGCAATTCCGGGGAAAACACCGGAGATTTTTCTGAAAGAATAGCCAAAGAAATGTCTAGAAGGAAAAAATGGAGAAGAAAAGAAATCTTCAAGGAATTTCCTCGTGAATTTCCTAAAAAACAAATTTAGTGAGGGGTTTCTAGATAAGGAGAAATTACAATTACATGAGAAAAATTTTCGAACGATTTTCAGAGGAATTTGTGGATAACTTTCCGGAGGAATTTAGAAGTTCCCAGGGGAGCTTCTAGAAGGATTTCAAGGAGAATTCTTGAGCCCAAAGTTTTTCGAGTTGTTTTGCCCAACCTGCCCCCTCTGGCTACGCCCTGGTATCATTCCCATCATTGCTTTGTAAAATAATGAAGTTTTAGGTGTTACACGACTTATTTTGACTCAATTTAGAAAATGGCCTTTCCGTAGGTCCCAGGAACCCTAAAAATATTATTTTCATCATTGCTTTGTAAAATCATGAAGTTTGAGGTGTTACACGACCTATTTTGAATCAATTTAGAAAATGGCCATTCCGTAGGTCCCCGGATTGTGACTGATGTGGCCGGATTAAATCCGACTGGGCCAGGAACCCTAAAAATATGATTCCCATCATTGCTTTGAAAAATCATGAAGTTTGAGGTGTCGCACGACCTATTTTTAATCAATTTAGAAAATGGTCATTCCGTAGGTCCCCGGATTATGGTCGGAATGGATCCGAGTGGGCCAGGAACCCTAAAAATATCATTCCCATCATTGTTTGAGGTGTCGCACGACTTATTTTGAATTGAGCTAGAAAATAGCCATTCCGTAGGTCCCCGGATTGTGACCGATGTGGCCAGATTGAGTCCGAGTGGGCCAGGAACCCCAGAAATATCATTCCCATCATTGCTTTGTGAAATCATGAAGCTTGAGGTGTCGCACGACCTGTTTTGACCTAAAATTGTAAATGGCCACAACTGACCCCAACGGAACCTGGAATAATTCTGGAACCGTACTGTGGATAGTGTGGAAACTCTCCATGCGGATGGAATGCAACTTGTTCCGAAAGAATCGGTCAAGAAATGCGATTTTTACAGCAGTTTAGATTTTTGAAAGTCCTTAAAAACAGACGTTGGGGACGGAAAGGTTTAAGGCATTGAAAAAACATCAAAGCACGAAAAAGTTGCATCAAGATGTCAAAAACGATCGAACTGTGATCAATGTTTCATTAAAATTGCAATGCAGTGTTTGACATTTGGAAACAAACAAACAAAGAATACTGCACTTCATGTTGCAAACACGAAACAAATTCATTAAGTTGCATATTTTTACCATGTAACTTCAATGCGTCTTTCCAAACCTAATTGTTTTTCCAAATTTAGTTGCAGATAAGTTGAATGTGTCTTCATGTTTAATTTAGCATCGTTCAACGTTTTGACAACTCACATTTTTTCCTGTGATGGTGCAATCAAGTAACAGGAAACCTGGAGTACTAAACTTCGTAATCGTATGGTTTTTATTGTGAGTCAACATCCAGTCCCTTCGAAGTGTTGAATGGTGCTGTGGTAGATTGAAGGACTATCAATCACAAGATCCATAAATCGAATCCAGTTTTATATTTTCATTTTATTTTTTTCCGCTGTAGTATTTTGCAGCATTGTTGCAATTTTACTGCAATCAAAAGTTGTTTCCGTAGGCTCCACCTCTTGCGCTTTTTAGATGGCAGGAGAGTTATATTTGATGGCAAATACGCAAAGATTGTTTCTTTCCGAATAGTTGCACATAGTTGTCATAGTGAAATGTTCAGTAGTGACACAACTTGTGCTGCTTGGGATGGGGGATTTGCTCTCCAACCTCAATGTGCACAGTCCGAAAGCTCTAGTATTTTGGATGGTCGATAACGGCGCTGGCCACGTCCGCACGATCATAGGGGATGGTAAGGAATTGATGATGCAGTCACTCGCCCACTGCAAGCCGAGAACACCTCTGCACTCGCCACGAGTTCCTGCGGATTTTTATTGGAATCTGGGGTTAGGTTTTATGACAGAGGTTCGTCTTGGTTAACGGGTTGCCAATGTGATAGTGTAATGAAAGGGTGGTGGTGTATATTCCAATTGGATGCCGAAACGAGCTTTTTGGCTCATTTCGAATTCTAACAGTTACCTGCTAGAACTAATCAAGATGGAAACGGTATAAAAGCCCATTACCAGTTCTAGCGATTGCTAGATCATGAGAAATATATGAAAAGGTACAAAGTAGGAGGAATGGAACGGGCCTGGGTTTGAACCCACGACCTCCTACGTATGAGGCAGAAGCGATATTTACAGATATTTTTCTGTAAAAACTGACAAATCAGTAGTGCTTCACTTTTGCATCATGAACGTTTTTCCATGTTCCCCGCGTTATCTGCTGAATTTGGCGGAGAAAATCGCATGAAATGACTCGGGAAAATTGAAGCCTTCTTTAGCCGTGCGGTAAGATGCACGGCTACAAAGCAAAATCATGCTGAAGGTGGCTGGGTTCGATTTTCGGTCCGGTCTAGGAAATTTTGGGATTGGATATTTTCTCGACTTTCCTGGGCATAAAAGTATCATCGTGCCACGCTCATTATATACAAAATGCAAAATGGTTATTTGATTAGAAACCTCGCAGTTAATATCTGTGGAAGTGCTGAATGAACACTAAGCTAGAAGGCTGCAATCAAGGCTGACAATAGTCGTTCTCGTCGTATGAAGAAAGCGAAAACAATTTAGTCTTCGTCATAACATTGCACAACGCAACACCTATTCCGCTTTCTTTTCGCGTAACATGCCTACCACGACGAAAGTCGTGCAGCCAAAAGTTATGACGATTTCTGTCGTCACTTCTTCACATAATTGTTTGGTCGTCATAATAGACGGACTGGTTAAAAACATAATGGCGTCTCAAATAAACAAAAAGTAAGAACTTTGGTAACATAAATGTATTGATAACATTTATAACGCCTTCTTACGTTACTTCAAATTCATTATTACAAAGAATTAATAAAAATCTTCACATGGCAGTTGCCGCTTGAAGAATTATGGTATGAAGTCTTAGTTCTTCGATGTCGTCATGACAATTTGGTTGCACGACAAATATTAACGTCTCGTGCGTCATCGACGATGCATCGAGTAGCAATGAAGTCACTAAAACTCGTCGCAACTGTGGTATTTTGTGCTGCGACGATGACTATTGTCAGCCCTGGCTGCAATTTCCCATTCCGCGCCTCGTCGCCGCCGCCGACATTTTTGTAACGGCACGCCGCCGTTTAAAATTTGTCACGCCTGTGGTTTATAATTTTTCACGCTGATTCAAAATTTAAGAAGTCCGCAGAATTTTCCATGGAAATTCCGACGATTCAATGAAATTACCATAGTTTTATCCGATTGATCCCTAGAACATCACGAATTTTTCGTGGAAATATCAATGATATTCTTTAAAATTTGAAGCATTTTCCAGTTGAAATTTCGAAAATCCTAACTAAGAAAAACTTCTAGTGTAAATTTTGAAGGATTTTCCGTTGAAATAAAAAAGAATCAGAAGGGTTGTGTACAAGACACGACCGCAAAGGTAGACGTTGGACAAAGTAAGGATATTATTGTAACACGATACGCATTGTAGTTTATTATGGTTATGATTCAACTGTTTACCAAAGTATTATTGTTTTGTTGGTAGGAATGTGAGTATGATTAAAGTATGAGCATCTGAGACACATTTTTATCAAACATGTTGTAGATTGTGGAATATTCACACCACAGTTAGGTTGATCTTTATCTTCCTTCAGAAATTCCTTTTCTTCAGTGAAATTGAAATTTGTTCCGATTAGTGTTGTACTGCAAATCCATTCCGTCTTGAAAAGCCTTACCTTGAGTGGCTTTCGTGATTCTGCTACGGACGGCAATTTTCTGGCGTCGCAAAGGGATTAATTTGCACTTTGAACAAAATTGTTCACACTATAACCTTCCATTGTATAAAATGGTGGTCCTGAGAAGAACCGATTAGTTTACGAGGACGGGACTGGGACAGCTATCCGCTCTCCACGACATTTCAAATGAAATGCCACGCAAATGCCGGAAAGCTATTTTCTTATAGTCGATAAAGTAGGCCTATTAGTCCCGCCTCTTTGTTGATCAGTATATGCAAATGTTGTGTAACCGTAACACTCACCAAAGGGGTGTGGCTACAGGGTTAACATTTTTGATTACAAGAAAGCAACTTTTCCTGGGCATGTGCTGTTCCGTTTGAGACGCCGCGAAGAGCAGACCGCGGTCCCACCATCGGCATCGGCGGAATTCCTGCTGGAAATTTTATTCCTGTGTCAGAGAGAGACGCTACAGAAAATTATTCGCATGAATAGCAGCAGTAGCAGTCGAGTGAATTTTTCTGCTGCTGGTTTCATGTTTTATTTCTATCCATGCGAATACATTGTTGCGACTTCTCCTTCTGATGCGCGCTCGTGATGTTGCTGCCAACGGTAACTTTGTGCTGTCACCAAGCGATTATGATTTGCACTTTAAACAAAAATTCGGCTCAGCTAAACCTTGTGATACTTAAATGAACCGAATGATTTCCAATCACAAACAGCAACAAAACCAAAATCAGAATCTTGAAAGAACATTTCACTTAGCTGCCACTGATGGTATCCATGCGAATACATATTTGTAGCATCTTACTCAGACGCGCGTTCGTGATTCTGCTACGTACGGCCATTTTCTGGCGCCGCAAAGTGATTAATTTGCATTTTGAACAAAATTCTTTACACAACAACCTCCCCTGGTATAAAATGGTGGTGATGAAAACAACCAAATAATTGGTCCGGCAACAAAACCAGAGCCAGAATCATGCAAGAAAATTTCACTGCCACTCGATAGTTTGCCGCTTAACCGCTACAGATACAGAAACCACCCCCTTCGATGCTAGGACCGCTACCAACGCCATCGTTCTGTGCGCTTTCCGTTCCCGCTCTCCGTGACCACTCACCGTGGATCATCGTACAGAAATGACGCGCGAGCGCGAATCATGGGCCTTTTTATACCCGGAGAAAATGAAACGATGGGTCACAAGGCCGGTAACTTACATCATTCTGATGTCCGTGTTGGGAATGCATGAATGGGATTGGTTGGTTTCAATATTTTTGCTGAGTAGGACAAGAATTAAAATTTTCAATAGCTGATCGTAAATAATCAAAAGTTTCAATAAAATTGACAAATTTCTGTAGAGTTGCGGAGTCGATTGATAAAGATAAAGGCTCTATTAACGTTCAATCTTACATGATTACCAATTTTAGATTCCGATTTGACACCCAGTACCATCGGGTTGTCCAACGTCAAAAAATCTCGTTATAATAGAATTTGTGAACGGAGAAAAGTCGTTTGACAGAAAGCCAAAATTGTTTGTTGGTAAGGTCGAAAGTTGTTTGGCTTAATTAACTAGAATTGGCTGAAGCCCAGTTAGTCTTAAATTATAATGCCAAAAATGTCATTTGGTCGAACAGTGCCTTTGGGTAATGTGACCAGACGTCCCGCGTTTTGCTGCATTTTTCAACTTCGTTTTACAAATTTATTACAATTTATACAGCCTTACAAATATTTTTCCAGTTTTTTTTGGCCAAAATCTATGCGGAATGCACTTTTGGAGGATCCACCTTTGTGATTCGCCTGTTCCATGCGTTCACAGAGAATTAACCCAAACTTGTTGCTGCACACTACAAACCAATTCTATAAATTCTTAGAATTGAATTTGGTTTTGATGGAATGCTTTCGTTATGCATCTAACGGAAATACACATTTGAATAATAGTAATATAATTCTTAGGCACTAGAATGCACTAAGCCCACACGAGACAGAATTAGTCTCGGTGAACAGATCTTGAGAAGGGACATGTCTTCTGACTGATACCGAATACGATAACAATTTAATAGTTCCACATACTTGCTTGCACGACATTAACCAGATTAAAAAGACTAATTACATAGACCCCAAATTGTGAGACTATGCATGTAGTAGAAAAATGGGTAGAATAATTGTATGTCAATTATCGATATGAGATTATTCTACCCTCACCGTGTAAATGTACTAACGTTACCAAACGACGACTCGCCTTTGGGCGAAATACCGCGGAGGCAACCCGAGATACGGGGGCGAAGAAAGAAGAAAAGGGAAAGAGCGAAATAGGATTGTTGGATCGGGATCAGTCGGCTGTGAGCCATAAGGCAAGCAAGTCCAGCGATAAAAGTTTGGTTTCCTAAAACCACCGCCAAACCCGTGAGGTAGCATTTTGAGCTGTCAGGTGAAGCCGGAGGTGATTCCTCATCTCGTCGAGGACAGCCAGGACCGTGAGCATCCGGAAAGAGTGTCCATCGTCAGGAGCCCCGACCCTGGTTCCCTATTTGGAAGGGTTATCGTGAGCCTCCTGGGAAGGCCAACATAAAGTTGCTTTCGACAACACGTGCTGTTACCTACACTCAGAAAGGCCGACGCGAGAACCCACGCCGTCGTCGCTCGCCAATACCGTAAGGTGACCAGCCAAGCTCTACGCCGTGGAAACGCAACCACCATTCCCGGCGGCCCGCCAATCCTCGGTGGCATCCTCTAGTGCTTGTTACTATAAGTCCGGCTGAATCACCCGGGTAGCCCACCAGAAAGTCCAAGCGAGTCCGGCCTGCACCTCGGAAGTCCGTCACTGCGTTAGGTGAAGGAGGGACCGACTCGTATTATCAACCAAGCCACGCCGAATCCACGAGCATTCGCAGGGCTCTTTCGGCCGTTAACGAACGCGACACGGAGCCACAGCGACAATCGACAGCCGAATCCTCAACCATCGTTGACGCTCTCGGCTCGTATAGAATACGAACCGAACCTAGGCCACCCCGCGAAGTCTGACATGCAGTCGGGGCGACAATTCCCCCGAAGCGTTCAAGGTATGTTTGGAGTATGTTCTCCGCATGACACCGTAAGGGCCCCAACTTCTCCGATCGGCTGCAACGTAAACTAACCCTAATCCACTAACCCTAATGATGAAAAGATGAAAAAAAATAAAAGAAATTAAAATGTATCTCTCTCTCATTTTTCTTTGTTGGAAGTCGTCTTATGCATGCAAGTGGTTGGTTCTGACTATTATAGTCCGCTTCTGAGTTGAGGCATCCGTGTGTTCCCTAAAGCAGGTCGATTGCCGACCCTGAGACCTATCCTACGAGGTGAGCTAGTTTGGGACGTGAGGACGTCCACTCTCCAGACGTGTGGACGTCATCGAGAGTTACACCTTCAAGCCAGTAACGCAATCTAGATAGGCGTCCCACTTTCGAAGGACACTTGCTGGTCACATTACCTTTGGGTGAAAAAAAAAAAACAGTTAACCGAGTAGCTTAAATAGCCAAAAGGTTCATTTGGCCGAAATGGACATTCGGCTGAATTGGTCAAAAAACGTTTAGATGAATAGGTCATTTTGCAGAAAATGCCGTTTGGCTGAAATGTTTGCTTCGCAGAAAGGACATTTTCGGGCCAAATGACTCTTCTCTCGTAATCCTTCGAGTTTGACATTTCACTCCAGCGCCTTCTAGTGAGAATGTCATACGAAAAATTGTTTCGTGTTACATGTTCGCAAGATGGTGGTAGAGGAGTTGAGCGATGGATTTTTCAAAAAAAAATGATCAAGCTGTTACGTCTGTTTGTCTGTGCTTTATGTACAGGCGAGCAAATTGTATACAATAGAGCTTGTACAGAATGGATATAGCGATTAATGATTGAATACAATTCTAGAAGGTATAAGGTAGAGTGGAATATAAATAGGACACGCTGATGTACAAAGATTTAGTCTTGAAAGAAAAGTGAACTGGAAAGTATCTGTCGCGTTACAAATTATTACCCCGGTACTTCGTCATCGCTCGGCTGTTTGTCGCTTACCGCCAAATGACATTTTCGGTCAAACCATTCTCGACCTAATCGGTTCCGACAAACGTTTCATTCGGCGCAATGGAATTTGGCTAGATGACTTTTGCCCTAACCTCTTATTCGAATAAATGGCATTTCGTCGAATGACTTTCGGCCAAACGAAAGGTAGGGCCATTTGACCGATAGGCACAAGGCCGAAAGGTGTTTGGCCGAACAAACCATTAGGCCAAAACTCATCTGACCGATAATTTTATTTAGGCCGACTGGCCATTTGGCCGAAAAAGTTGTTTGGCCAAAATGACGGATGGATACTTTTGACCATATCACCCGTTCAGTAATCAAATTTTGGCTGTTGGACCAAATTATATTATCAGCCAAACAACCATTTCGGCCGAACGACATTTTCGGCCTTATAACCTATTTGGCCAAACGACCATTTCAGCCAACCGATGTGTTAGGGAAGAGTGCTTTTTGGGCCAAATTGCAGATTCGGCCGTATGTAGCTTTGGCCACACTTTTCCGTTGTATTACCGTTTTGCCCAAACGCCCAAACGTGATGACTTTTGAATTAATTAACGTATTATTCGGCCAAATGGCTTTCGCCAAGTTATTTTCGGTCAAACGTCCCTTCCTCTTTTTTTTTAAATAATTTTCCATTGAATTTCCGGAGAATTTCTTATGGACAATACAAAGAATTCCTTGTAGAAATAAAAAATCAAAAATCCTGAAGTTCTGAACAATTTTGGTTAAAATTTCGTAAAATTCGTGTAAGATCGGATTAATGAATCCTATGAAAATTTCGAACAATTTGCCGTTGAAATCCAATTTTTTTGCTTTCCGTGGATTTTCTGAACATTTTCCTGTAGAAACTTGAAACAATTTACCTTGGAAATTCCAAAGCAATCTCAAAACTTCAAAGCTGCCATGGAAAATCCGAAAATAATTTTCAAACGAATATTATGAAGAAGCTCAGGGAATTCTCGACAGAAGTTCATCAAATTTTTCCGATGAAATTCAAACGATTCTCCCGATGAAGTTTTTTTTGTCTTTATCAGAGAGGCTTGCAGCCCTGGTCTGGTTAACCTCTTGTTGAAGTCTTGAAAACATCCTGAAAAAATGCAGAAATAAAGCCCCCGATTTAAGGACCGGTGCACACCTCTAGTCGGAGTCCTCGTCGAAGATTGCTACAGAATCTAATTCAAGTCAGGATGATCTGTTGTTTATGTTTACGGTGGGTGGGTGGCTGCGCCAAAAATCTTGACAGCTTCTAGATGATAGAAACTTTGCGATGCCAGCGCCGCCACGAGATTGCCACTTGTGTTGCGTTTCAAAACGTTCGTTAAATTCCTTTAAAACGATTAAGAACTGACTTGTATATCTATTCTCTGTGATCCTACTACCCAAAGTGCTATGTATGAAAGTGATTGTTTTCGTTACTTTCTTCAATGCATGAGAAAGGCATCATCCCTGCTAGGTGAATTAAACTGGGTTTTTTATTGTCTCATGCCAATTAAAATTAATAAATTACTCTGGCATGATATAATAAATAATTAAAGCTAATAAATCCCATTCTCCCCTTGAGATTTTTAGGGAACAAAACTCCCCTTGTCATAAGACGAGTTTGTACAATCCCATTTAATTTCACCACTTAATTGTATCTTGACAGATACGTATTTCGACCTCAACAGTAAGGTCGTCTTCAGTGTCTCGTACTTGACTCGACTTTAGGCTTTAAAAATCTCAAAATAATTTTCGGAACAAAACTGTTAAGTGTCCATTGAATCGGTTCATTAGTTATGATTCCACGAGCGTAATCCCAAGATCTTCATGGAAAGATGTTACACGGTTAGAAAGAAGTACCTAATATTCGGAACTTTTCACTCAAATCGGGGGTTCAGTGTGGGAAGTCTCGTTTTGACCGTCATACATACATACTCATATACATGCATACATAAACACTAGACTGGCCCAGGAAACAAAAAGTTGATTATTTATCATACAATGTTCTGTGAAATTGTTTTGCTGTTTTTGCAATTATGAGCTCAATCGAGCAATCAGAAACAATTTCCAGATCGAATGACTAACGGAGGTGTATTTTCCTATACATTTTGGCTGAAATCCCCATACAAACTTCAAATCAAATGCGCCAGCTTATGTAATAAGCGATTGAGCTGAAATTTTCAGAGATTGATTTTCTCACCCAAAGACACAATTCTGGGGGGTGCCCCGTGGAATTCGACAACATTGTTTTCTCCCCATACTAAGCTGGGCCAGTCTAATAAACACGTACATACTTTTTATTATATATATTAGGTATCTATATTATTGAAAGCGTTAGGTACGGGAGGTCCACGCTTTCTTCATTTCCCCTCGATTCCAAGCTATTGAGTGACTTCAGGTATTTCTTAAGCCACTCAGTATCTAGGAGTCATCTTTGCATACTGCGTAGTTGGCCTGGCCGTATGGAAAGAAAAATGACGGAATTAAAAAACCGTTTAGATTAGAAATTGGGGGTTCAGTGTGGGAAGCCAATTTTTTTTAAATTGAGTAAAATTGACTTAATATTGAGTCAAATATACTTAATTTTGAATAGAAATAACCAAAGGTTAGGTAAATTTTACTTAACTTTTGTAAACATGAGATTGGGCTCCCACACTTGACTGCCTTTGTTTAGTGGTTTGCTCTTCAGTTTATGATAACAAAGGGAAGAGGGAGGGAGATACGAGAGAAAAAAAAGTGCCTTAAGTTATATCCATGAAATTGAGCTCAAGTCTGTATAAAGACCTCAGTTGGTTGAACGAGTATTTCAAATTCAAAATCAAATGATCAAAGTAGATGAGCGATGGTCAGATATAGGGTAAAAGACCCAATAGTGGAGGAACTAAGCACGTTCCATCACTATTTCTTGCTTTCCATCAAGTCTATACTTCATTGCACTTACCTCAAGAGTGTATAAGAAAGATAGTTAAACATATTTCATCCGAAAAGTGTTGTAATTGCAGCAGAATCCTATATTGCCACCTTAAATGGTACCTCCAATTATTGGTGCAGTGTTCCAATAGTTGCGATATTTTTTATTTCGTGTACCTATAGTAGGGTGGCTCAAAAAACACTTTTTCAAATTTTTTGATGGGCCGCTCTCTTATTCGGTTCTATTTGATGCCCTGATGCTCTGGACAAAATTTCAGCCAAATCGGTCAACGTTTGGGCGGTGCTAAACTTGTTGGAAGTTTGTATGTAAAAATATATGCAGAAACATCCAAAAACAGTGATTTGTAGTTGGACGGCACAATTTACGATCAAGAGTCATGATACTCATTCAGTTCTTGTAGAATTAAATACAGAATGTTATGCTGAAAACCGCGAGACGATTAGAGTTTATTAGGCAAAGATATTAGCATTTTACTGGAGTGTTGTAGGATTGAATTTATTTCTTTTCAAAGGTAAAAGAAACGAAATTTGCTCAAACCCCACTTCAGAAAAATGCTAATAACTTAGCCGGGCAAACTCTAATCTTCTCGCGGTTTTCTGCATAACAATCTGTATTAAATTCTTCAAGATCTGAATGAGTATCATAGTTCTTCATCGTAAGTTGTGCCGTTCAACTGCAACTCACTGTTTTTGGATGTTTCTGCATACATTTTTGCATATAAACGTCCAACGAGTTTAGCACCGCCCAAACGTTGACCGATTTGGCTGAAATTTTGTCCAGAGCATCAGGGCTTCAAATAGAACCGATTAAGAGGGCGGCCCGTCAAAAAAGTTGAAAAAAGTTTTTCCCATACTAATTTGAGCCACCCTAACCTATAGTTGTGATTCCCATTGTTTTCTTATGGGACTCTCAACTAAGGGAACACTACCGCAACTATTGGAGCAAAGCCGAGAAAAAGATAAGGTATTTTAGTGATACTTTACCGATTTTGAGGGAAATCCAAACCTGTTTCTTTTATTTCGTCTACTGATGTGTCAACAAACTGATGGACTACATGGGTTGCTGCGTTAAATTCGAAGATTTTGTAAAAACAGCACTACCGCAACTATAGGAACACCCACGACTATTGGATCTTTCACCCTAGATATCTCAATCCTCATCTGACACATACCAATTCCTCTACAAGTGGCTGATTCTATTGATGCAGAGAATTATGTCGAAAACCTTTTCGCTAGCAGATACTATTACGGTTAGCAAATGGTTGAAAAACTAAATAAAAATACATATACTACATCATTTCAGTCTAATTTAAACTCAAGTTGGGATCTGCAACCTTGCCTGGGCTGGAAACCAAGTTGGTAACACCAAAATTGAGTCTATGTTATTTTTTTTTTCCTGTTCGGGTGTTCCACTGCGACCAGTTATTAGATCTATTGTAGCGTTACCCGTTTACTTATTTATCATCAGACTAAGGCCGGAGTGGCCTGTGCTGCACATAAAAGAGTTCTCCATTCAGCTCGGTTCAAGGCTGCACTTCGCCAACCACGCAGTCTGCGGAGGGTCCGCAAGTCGTCCTCCACCTGATCGATCCACCTTGCCCGCTGTGCACCTCGCCTTCTTGTTCCCCGTCGGATCGTTGTCGAGAACCATTTTCACCGGATTACTGTCCGACATTCTGGCTACGTGCCCGGCCCACCGCAGTCTTCCGATTTTCGCGGTGTGAACGATGGATGGTTCTCCCAACAGCTGATGCAACTCGTGGTTCATTCGCCTCCTCCACGTACCGTCCGCCATCTGCACCCCACCATAGATGGTACGCAACACTTTCCTTTCGAAAACTCCCAGTGCGCGTTGGTCCTCCACGAGCATCGTCCAGGTCTCGTGTCCGTAGAGAACTACCGGTCTTATAAGCGTTTTGTAGATAGTCAGTTTGGTACGGCGGCGAACTCTATTCGATCGGAGCGTCTTGCGGAGTCCAAAGTACGTACGATTTCCAGCCACTATGCGTCTCCGAATTCCTCTGCTGGTATCGTTATCGGCGGTCACCAGTGAGCCCAAGTACACGAACTCTTCAACCACCTCGATTTCGTCACCACCGATAGAAACTCGTGGTGGGTGGCTCACATTGACCTCTCTTGAGCCTCTTCCTATCATGTACTTCGTCTTCGACGTGTTGATGACTAGTCCAATCCGTTTAGCTTCGCTTTTCAGTCTGATGTAGGCTTCCTCCATCCTCTCAAAGTTACGTGCCATGATATCAATGTCGTCGGCGAAGCCAAATAACTGGACGGACTTCGTGAAAATCGTACCACTCGTGTCAATCCCTGCCCTTCGTATTACTCCCTCCAAAGCGATGTTGAATAGCAGACACGAAAGACCATCACCTTGCCGTAACCCTCTACGGGTTTCGAAGGGACTCGAGAATGCCCCTGAAACTCGAACTACGCACATCACCCGATCCATCGTCGCCTTGATCAACCGTATCAGTTTATCCGGAAATCCGTTTTCGAGCATTAGCTGCCATAGCTGGTCCCGATCGATTGTATCATATGCGGCTTTGAAGTCGATAAATAGATGATGTGTGGGCACGTTGTATTCGCGGCATTTCTGCAATACCTGACGTATGGCGAACACCTGGTCTGTGGTAGAGCGTTCACCCATAAATCCCGCCTGGTACTGCCCCACGAACTCTCTTGCAATTGGTGTTAGTCGACGGCATAAAATTTGGGAGAGGACCTTGTAGGCGGCGTTCAGCAATGTGATTGCGCGGTAGTTGCTACAATCCAGCTTATCGCCCTTTTTGTAGATGGGACACACGACACCTTCCATCCACTCCTGCGGCAGAACCTCATCCTCCCAAACCTTGGTAATCACCCAGTGCAGCGCTCTAGCCAGTGCTTCACCACCGTGTTTAAACAGCTCTCCTGGTAGTTGGTCAACTCCAGGGGCTTTGTTGTTTTTCAGCCGGCCGATCACCTCCTGGATTTCCTGGAGATTCGGAGCCGGAAGTCGCATGTCCTGCGCGCGTGCTCCTAGGTTCATTACCATACCGCCACCGTTGTCTGCCATATCGCCATTCAGGTGCTCTTCGTAGTGCTGCCGCCACCTTTGGATCACCTCACGCTCGTTCGTAAGAAGGTTCCCGTTTATGTCCTTACACATATCGGGCTGTGGCACGTGGCCCTTACGTGAACGGTTCAACTTCTCATAGAACTTTCGTGCGTTATTAGCGCGGTACAGTTCCTCCGTCTCTTCACGGTCTCGATCTTCCTGCTGGCGCTTTTTCCTCCGGAAAATCGAGTTTTGTCTGTTCCGCGCCCGTTTGTATCGTGCCTCGTTCGCCCTCGTGCGGTGTTGCAGCAATCTCGCCCATGCTGCATTCTTCTCCTCAACTAACTGCTCACATTCGCCGTCATACCAGTCGTTTCTCTGATCCGGAGCCACCGTGCCTAGTGCAGCGGTTGTGGTGCTTCCAATGGCGGATCGAATATCTCTTCAAGAGAAGAGCTGCTCTTCCGTTGGGAGTGCCACTTCCAGCTGCTGCGCGTAGTCTTGGACTAGTCTACCGTCTTGTAGCCGCCCAATGTTTAGCCGCGGCGGACGACTCCGACGCGTGTTGATCACCGTCGAGAGTTTTGAGCGCAGACATACTGCGACGAGGTAGTGGTCGGATTCAATATTCGCACTGCGGTAAGTGCGTACGTTCGTGATGTCGGAGAAGAATTTACCGTCGATTAGAACGTGGTCGATTTGGTTTTCCGTTACTTGATTAGGTGATTTCCATGTGGCCTTGTGGATATTCTTACGGGGAAGAAAGTGCTTCGGACTACCATTCCGCGGGAGGCTGCAAAGTTTATGCATCGTTGGCCGTTGTCGTTCGATACGGTATGCAGACTATCCGGTCCGATGACCGGTCTATACATTTCCTCCCTTCCTACCTGAGCGTTCATGTCACCGATAACGATTTTGACGTCCCGCAGTGGGCATCCATCGTATGTCTGCTCCAGCTGCGCATAGAACGCTTCTTTCTCGTCGTCGGATCTTCCCTCGTGTGGACAGTGCACGTTGATGATGCTATAGGTGAAGAAACGGCCTTTTATCCTCAGCTTGCACATCCTTGCGTTGATTGGCTGCCACCCAATCACGCGTTGGCGCATATTTCCCAGCACTATGAAGCCGGTTCCCAGCTCGTTGGTGGTGCCACAGCTTTGGTAGAAGGTAGCCGCTCGATGCCCGCTTTTCCACACTTTCTGTCCTGTCCAGCAGATTTCCTGCAACGCTACGACATCGAAGTTGCGGGGATGTAATTCATCGTAGATTATCCTGTCGCAACCTGCGAAGCCAAGCGACTTGCAGTTCCATGTTCCAAGCTTCCAATCGTGATCCTTTATTCGTCGCCTAGGTCGTTGCCGATTGTATCGAGTCGTATTATCTTCTATGTTGTTCGTAATGGTTTTTTATAAAGGCGGCTTATTGGGCCTGCGCAAACCTCCTGTCTCGTCGGAAGGCCGTCGTGTCAGGGCTGTTTAGCGTCCCACCTAACACCAGGACTTGGGCTTGTGCGCTTTGAGCGGCACACGGTCGCTTTGGCGGAGCCTACTTGCGGATTCATGCAGCTTTTTATAGAGGTTTAACAGGGCCCACTGTCAAACCCCACCACATCCTAGGCAGGCGCCACAACTCGCAGATGGCCTGGGGAGGGATCGTCAAGCCCTTGGACATAGTCCCTGCTGCCCACAGCGTTACCCGTATCCTTAGTGTTTAAGTGCATGTCGAATTACTCCATTACTATTGATAAGCAATGCAGTATCGGTTTCGATACAGTTGTTGTTTTGTTTTCTCAAGTGCACCATGACAAGGTCCCGCTATTTAGACCCTTCACAGAGAGCAATCCCATTGAAGGCGCGCCCCTTATCAATAGGAAATCAATCCTGTCTTGAGAAAACAGAACAGTAATACTGTTTTTGGCCATGCATCGGAGCCCTAGCCACATCCTTGTCTTGCTTCTAGAATATCACCAGTAAAGCTACAAACCCGGGATTTAGCTCTGTCTACAAGACCATTTCAAGCAAGAGAATTTGTTCAGTAATAAGAACTTCCGTGTGTTCCTCTCACTACCATTGTTCACCAGTTCAAGAAGAGTTAGTACGTATTTAAACCCCTAACTCGATTTTTTCAGCAGTCAGTTATGCCTAGGACCGAGGATTTTTTTTATCTAATTGCTTAAAAAGTTACTTCCGCTGCATACAGTTCCTCTCAAACGAGAGGAATTCAAGTCTTTCAACTGTCTGCAAGGTAACATTATTTATGGTTTATTTCTGAGACTGCGGTTGGTAGCGGGGACTAAATACGATGAATCCTTAATTACCACAACATATTGCCCTAGCTAGAAAATGGATTAAGCTGGGGCTCTGTTTGGTAGATCTTACACCGCAACACACTACGTCAAAGTGATCTACCGTGTTACGGGATCAGGGAGTCTATGTTATTAGTCCATAAGTCAGTTTCTAAAAAACAATGCTGCATGCCATAGTTCTGCACTATCGAATGTGGTCTTAAAACAGATAAATTAGTAATTAGTATGGAAATGATATTCACAACATTTATGGATTTCCCTCTGCAAAGTGATGTCGATCGCTCATCTAGAAAACCCTATGAGAGGTTTGCCAAAGATCAGTTTCCGATACATATAACGGCATTTTCCCAAAAAAATTGATCCTCGGATTCGCAACCAACAACCGGACTTTTTCCAACCAACATAAACAACGACTTCAGAATTTCTTCTTATACGTACCGTTAGCTAATTTCGATCCGATATAAAACGACTACACACTCTACCACCCAAGCCAGAGTCAAGGCAAAAATGCATACATAATAGACCATTAACCGATAGCAGATTATGGTAATGGCGGCTCTTCGATCGGTTTGCCTCGTTCCAGAATCATTCTGCGGCAGCGACTACGACGGCGTTCGATCACTGGTGACAAAATATCAACCGTGGTCCAGTTACAGTTAAAATGCAAATTTGAACATCTGTGCCACCAGGCTGATTCAGGCGAACCCGCAACTGGCGGTGCAAAATACTTGCAGCGATAAATAAAAATATAAAAAAACTATGCTAATATTGTCGACCGTCTGTTCCGGTTGAGTGGCCAATAAATAAAATCGATTACCACGCGGACGCTCTCCGATTTAGGTATATTGGCTTTCGAAGTCTAAAGTACCACAAATCTCCTAGCGATTCTTGCAAGATGATTTTTTTTACTATGCTAACTGCTCGTTCGTATCTCCAAAGCATAGTTCATAGAAGCTTGTGAAAAGCAGAATAAATATAGCGGTAATATGTATTGGCTTGTAAGTACAAGATGAGCCCAAGCAATCTACATGGTGGGGTGTTTCTTCAATTTAGTAGTAAAAAAAATATTACATTTAATTCATTTCCAATCGATTAATGCCTTTATGTTGTCTGCTGATAATCTTTCGTCTGCATCGTGCTTGCTGTAAGCTATCTCTAGAACCATTTTTATATTTTGCACAGATTTCGTTTTAAGCCAACTGTATTCTCATGATTTTTATGATTCCTTCAATAGTAAATTTCATTAAGAATCATACCAATAATCCACACTTGTACAAACATTTTACTAAGCATGATGTATAGTGAATGCATAGTCATCTAACTTTGGCCAACTTGAACAACCCAATATCCGTCTGTGCGCCCCGAGCGGCATTCATCTCGCGCATTTACTACGGTACGAAGGCGATGATGAGGACGACAACAAACGGTGATGACTAGAACAATAAATCACAACGCCTCAAAAATCGACGGAATGCGCGACGGAATGAAGCTGACGATGATGCTTGGGAAAGATTTCAACGCGCCCGGGGGTTCGTCGCCAAAGTTACGTAAGCCACGGCGCACCGGGAGAAAGAGATCGCGATCACCGGGTACCTACCTACTGTGTCATGTCCAGACATTGGTCGATGATGCTTGCTCCGGGCAAACTGTGAACTAACTGTAACTGTAAGTAAATGTTTTTTCAGAGTCGTAAATCGGAACGAATAAACCGAGTTTACACTGGCAATTATGACCGGCTGTGTGCGCCCGAACTAGATAATCTCGCTGTTCAACGGATGCTGGAGGGTTATCTAGTAAGTCGGTTATGAATCATAAACAAATTTCTTTGTTGAGTTTTTAGTTCTACGACTAAAAACGTTATAAAATGTTGATTAGAAAAGAAATCAATTGTACGCAATCCTTAATGAGGATGAATTGTAGAAGATATATAAAGAAGTCTAGAACTCATTATATAAAGACTCCAAAATACGAAGAATTTTATCAACATCATTATAGAAATAAATAGGAATTTAGATAATCTTATCATTCTGTAAAAACAATTACTTCACACATATTGGAAATACGTATTTTAATTTTAACAGAAAAAACTTTTTTTTTCTTTGCTGAATCTTAGATTGATGAAATAGTCAATCTATAGGTATATGGGAAAATTCAATTATGTTTTTGAACGTTTATGTAATTTGGGTTTCTCTACGCTTTCAAAAATTAATTAAGCTATGAATAAGATGATTTAGTACAGCGGTTCTCAAACTTCTTCTTCGCACTTTTGCATTAATTTGAGGTACCCCCTATTTTTTTTTTGCTGTAAATGAAAATAAGTGTGACTAATAAGATATATGGAAAATGGAAAATGGAACTGAAAATTAACGGAATATTTGGTTCTCCATAAAGTTGGCTGAATTTTTCATTATTCCGAGCTCTTGAACAGAGGCTTTCGGGCCTCTTGAATGGAAGCTTCCGGGCCTCTTGAAAGGAGACTTTCGGGCCTCTTGGAAGCCTCCGGGCATTTTGGAATGAAGCTTCCGGGCCTCTTGGAAGGCCGAATAAGAACTAGGGAGTGAGAAGTGAGTAGTGCGAAGTGAGGAAGAAGTAGAACGGAAGAAGAAAAAAGGAAAAAGGCGGAAGAAGTAAGAATGAAGAAAAAAGAAGGAAGAAGAAAGAAGAAAAAAGAAGGAAGAAGGAAGAAGGAAGAAGGAAGAAGAAAGAAAAAAGAAGGAAGAAGGCAGAAGGAAGAAGGAAGAAGGAAGAAAGAAGAAGGAAGAAGAAAGAAGGAAGAAGAGAGAATGAAGAATGAAGAAGAAAGAAGGAAGAAGGAAGTAGGAAGAAGCAAGAAGGAAGAAGAAAGAAACAAGAAGGAAGAAGAGACAGAAGGTAGAAGGAAGAAGGAGAAAGGAAGAAGAAAGAAGGAAGAAGAAAGAAGGAAGAAGGAAGAAGGAAGAAGAAAGAAGGAAGATGAAAGTCGGAAGAATGAGTAAGGGATAATGAAGAAGAAAAAATGAAGAAGGAAGAAGGAAGAAAGAAGAAGGAAGAAAGAAGAAGAAAGAAGATAAAAGAAGAAAGAAGGAAGATGGGAGAAAGAATGAAGAAAACGGAAGAAAGAAGGAAGGCGGAAAAAGGAAAACGGAAGAAGGGAGAATAAAGAAGGAAGAAGGAAGAATGAAGAAAGAAGAAGCTAGAAGGAAGAAAGAAGAAGGAAGAAGGAAGCAGAAAGAAGGTGAAGAAAGAACTTCTCATTTTTCATTGTTTGCCTCTTTTTGCTTATTTGGCCTAATGGCCATTCGCCCTAATGACCTTTGGCCTAACGGCCTGACACCCTTGGAAGGAGGTTTCCGGGCCTCTTTAAAGTAGGTTACAGAACTTTTTGAAAGAAGTCCTCCGAGCTGCTTGAATGGATGCTTTCGAAAAGCGTATAAGTTTACTTCAACTGAGCGTTTCAGAAAAAGCCTTCATGTCTCTCAAATGGAGGCTTCCGAATGTGTAGACTCTTTATTTTAGCTCGGAAGCATCTCAAGTTATCAATAAGCTGTATATTTCGCCAAATCGGCCATATGGTGGTACTTTAATGCTTATATACTTTTAAATAGTCGTATATTGGCCCTGAATGGCGATTTGGCGTAATATAGTGCTAATGGTTCCGGGTTCCAATTATCAAAACTTTACCAAGAAGATTTGATCAAAATTGTAATACATCCGCCATTATGTATTTTTGTCCAAGGTACCTCCTGGGCCCGGCGAAGGTAATGGAGGCGATATAGGTACATACGAGTTTTATTTCACGAACAGTATTACGATTAAACATAAAAATATAAAAAATAAAAAATAAACTCACTAGCCCCAAGTCTCGAACGAAGTGATTTAGATTTTTCTCCAACATAAACTACACAATGCAATGTATATCTTTACAGCTGCTTGAAACATCTGCATGCCACACAATTACAATTGATTTTACTATGATAAGAATTATCATATACGATACATTCAATACAACATTTGTCGACAATAATCTGATAAAGTTTGATATGCAGTGCGATTTAGATGTTTAATGGACGCAAATGCGACTTTATTTGCTGTTTGTTATACGATATGTGGTTTACTGGGTCACTACCACTACTCGTTGTTGTTGAACGGTGAAAATGAAGGTGTATTAAGGAGCAGGATGGACATAGTCGGCGACGACGGTCAAGCTGTGGAACCACTAATGCTGGACGAGGTTAAGAAGGCTCTAAATGAGCTGAAAAACAGGGAAGGACGAGATCCCGGTCGAGCTTCTCAAACACGGAAGTGAGCAGCTGCATCAATCAATCCACCACATTATCCAGAAAATATGAGAGGATGAAGAACTGCCTGCCGCCTGGTTGGATGGCCTCACTGACCATTGCCATGACTAGAGTGTGCCAATTACAGAGGGATCACCCTTCTGAACTTGGCGTACAAAATCATGTCGCGTATCCTGTTTAACAGACTGAGACCGCTTGAGGAGTCCTTCGTCGGCGAATACCAGACAAATTTTCGTGAGGGCCGATCAACGACGGATCAGATGTTTAGCTCGCGGATGATCCTTTGATGAATTCAGTGGAGAGAAATGAGGTGTGGAAGATAATGTCCGAACATGGTTTTCCGGCGAATCTGATTAGACTGATACGTGCAACGCTGGATGGCTCGAAATCAAGATTCGGATTGCAGACGAAGTGTCAGCCTCGTTTGTGACCTTAGACGGATTGAAGCAGGGTGATGCACTTTTGAATTTATTGTTCAACATTGCACTCGAAGGCGCTATTAGGAGATCTGGCATGCAGAGGAACGGCACTATCATCACACGGTCGTATATCTTCCGGGGTTTTGCGGACGACATCGACCTTATTGGAATCGATCGCAGAGCAGTAGTGGAGGCTTTTGTCCCACTGAAGAGGGAGACGGCGAGGATAGGCTTAACCATTAACTCTACCAAGACAAAGTACATGGTGGCAGGTAGAGATAGGGGAAGACCTAGTGTGTTGGTGCAGAGGTAGTGCTTGATGGGGATGTGTTTGAAGCTGTTGAAGGATTGGTTTATCTTGGAACGCTTGTGACATGTGACAATGACGTTTCCCGTGAAGTGAAAAGACGTATTGCTGCTGCGAATAGGGCCTTTTATGAATTACGTAACCAGTTTAGGTCCCGTAACATGCAGACGGAATCGAAATTTTTCTCTATACAAAACTCTGATTCTACCGGTGGCCCTTTATGGACATGAAGCATGGACATTAAAGGAGGCGGACAGAAGAGCTTTCAGGGTTTTCGAGCGAAAAGGGCTGCGTACAATACTCGGAGGAAAACTAGAAAATGGTGTGTGGTGCAGACGCATGAATCAGTATCAAGTATACAAAGAAAATATTATGAATCGTATAAAATACGGCAGACTTCAGTGGGCTGGTAACTTAGTGCGAATGTCGGAAGAAAGAATAGCGAAAACAATGTTCATCAGAGAACCAGATAGGGGCCGGCGACTTCGTGGAAGGCCACGAACACGCTGGCTGCACGCGGTGGAATCGAACCTGGGGACCCTGAACGTTCGGGGAAACTGGAGGAACATCGCCCAAGACCGACGATTATGGAGCTCTATAATACGCCAGGCATAGGTGAAATAATGAATTTGAACTAACGTAAATATAAATGCATTATACATTTTTTCGATACAATTATGTTACCAGAGTTTCTACTATATTGTTGTTCTTGTATTTGTTTTTGTCTACGAATTTTGTCTCATTCCATCACATTTGGATTTACGTGCTGAATACAGTGGATCGCGTGTGCATCGCAAATTAGAACGAACTTCTGTGGAACCCATCCCTTTTTCATGGTTGGTCGAGATCTAATCTAAATGGAAAATCTAAAAACGTTCAGCACCTTCAAGACCGAGTAGGTCGTAATGTTCTTAGATGTTACGTTTCCTGTGGATACCCATTCGAATTCCAACAGAAATGGGCAATACAAGTAGAAGCTGTATGTGCACTCTGAACAGCAGCGGCCCGGAAGTTCTGAAATAAAAAAAAAATGTTCAAAGAACCGATGAAAAAACTTATGCGTACTGCGACTGCATGAATCACGAAATGGTGAACTGTCTTCGTTTTAAGACGCTTGATCTTAATGGCAGGTACAAGGAGGTAAAGAAAAAAAAGTTATGCAGAAGCTGTCGTATGCCACATCCTTAGTGACGCCAGAAGTATTGTACACCACAATCTTCGCCATTCGATGACATACTCTCACTTGATGCTAACGAAAAACAAATTAAAACTTTCGCCTTTTTGCACGATTGATCGTCGTCAACCTTACTTTAGGCTAGAATCGCATCAGCTCTAGGTATCACTGGACCAACCGACAACTTTTCTTTGAGTTGGACCGAAAATATTTCAAGAGATGTGAAAGGTTCTCGACGGGTATCCGTGGCATACCTGTTCGCACACCGGGACTTATTATCGGATTAGAACAAATTCGCCTTCGTACATCGTTACGATAAGGGGGAGACAACAGACCCGGGAAGACCAAATCTTGTCTGTGATGGTGTATTTACGGCAAGAGTTTCGATCATACTAGCGTACTGGAGTAACTAAATCTTCACCTCATGCGCGATTTAAAAAATCCAGAACTACGCGATTGAGTTTACTTTTTTACTAGCAGACCCATCGAACTTCGTCTCGCCTAAAATTAATTAGATAGCACAAACATTCATTTTGTATTCACAATTTAAGTTTTAATGTTTGCTCTGTGATTCTAATTTATTTGGCAGAGCAATCGTCTAAACTTTTTTATTTCACTTCCCATATTGGATTCCATTTGCTTGATTAGTTCCCGAGTTACGCAACAATTTGTGTTTCATTTGTATGGGAGCTCCCCTTTCTAGAGAGGGGAGGAGTCTAAAACTATCTTAAGAACCTTCCCCGGTCTCAAAAAACCCTACATAGTTTCCGAGTCTATAAGGTTCAGACAGACAGAAATTCATTCTTATGTATATAGATTTAACTTTTATTGCTACAGAAGAAGATTATAAAAGCTGTGTAATTCAGACAGTGTATATGTGTGTAACTACTTTTACTTCAATGATAGCGATTTATGTTTTATGTTGCCTACCTATCCTAGTGTTGTTGGTTCAAAGTTCGTAGAAAAATATGATGGACAGCTTAAGAGTGCCGGAAAATAAGCCATTTACCCTACCGTATAGAGTGTACGTCGAGGTTTTCCTAGCTTCCTATCGGTATATCGCCTATCCCGCTTATGGATGAGTATGGAAGCAACCGAATGAATAGAATTACGGCGGTGCCAACGCTGTGGAATCAACACAGTGTGTAATCAACCCAGTGTGTAATGAAATGCGCCAACATTCTTACATAGCAGATCTAGGAGCAGTGATTCGTCATGTGTCTGAATAAAAAAGAAATTACCCAGTCAACACAAAATCGTATATGATGCAACATAAGATGCTAAAGTGGAGGCGATATACGCACATGTTGTATGGGGAAGTACCTATATCGCCTCCACTTTAGCATCTTGTACGGCATCATATACGATCTTGTGTTGACTGGGTACTCATCGAACTATTTAACAGAGAATGTAAAACTTGCATGCTATATTCTGGCACATACGTCACTTTGTCAGATTTACGGCAAATTAGAAAAGCAAAAGAATGTAAAACTTCTGCATTTCACTGATATGAATCTCAAACCACACGCAACAGTATCAAATATTTCCTTATTAACCCTCTAATGCCCAATGGTCTTAAGATCGCCTTCAGACTGTGATTTTTTTTTGTAGTTTTCAATTATTCAGATTTCGAAAAGTTTTTGATTTTGGTTGATGATTTTAGCATTTCAGTTATTGATTGAAAGTTTTTTCTATTGCATGAGTATGTATCTTGTGTGGCAAGTACAATGGATACGCTATACCCTGAGAGTCGCAAATGTTTCCCATCCGAAAACATCCTAGAATCGAATTCGCCATGTCTGGATTGACAATCCTACGCATTTGCTCGTAGCTAAGTGACTATGTGGAGACCCAATAAGAATATGTAAATGCACCGACAATTTTCACCAGATAACAAACCCGTTTGATTTTACCATGCGAGCAGTAAAAATCAACTCTGGCCCTTGCGGAATGTTGTCACATGAACTGAAGCAGTGGTGAATTTCTCTGAAATCGTGGTAAAATTTACCTAAATTTCAAAGTGTTTTAAAAACAGAGCGTCAGCTTATATTCCCGTGAGAATTGAAAACAAAAAACTTATAATTAATATAATTTTAATTTTTTTTAAAGAGTAACTTCAAACTTATGGCCGGGATTGTGCATTCAGTAATTACCCTAACTTTCATTTTTTTCGTCAACCACACTAAGTGTCAGTAGCATGACTCATAGACTCCACTATGCACATTAGGCTCACCAACCTGCTGTACCCAATAACCAACCACTCTGAGTGCACTTAAATCAAAACATAAGCCAAGCCATTGTCTCAAACCAATTGAATAATCACCTTAGATGGTGCGCTTCAATTCCTAATGTCAGTCGATAAATCACATCCTGCAATCGCACTGATGTCTGCACAACCGTTCAAAAATCTGAACGGTTGGTTCGTCAACATGCTCATAAATCTGAGCCTGATTTATTTACCCGTCACTGTTGCCGTGAGACCAATTTATTTCAGTTCTTGAATCTTGCAAAGGGTTATTTGCTCCCAAGACCCATCGGCGATCTATGTTGGTTCACCCGCGCACCACGCATATTTGTAACCAGTGTATTGCAATTGACGGTTCAGAACTGGATCAGTTCTCCTTTCCAATCGGTTATTAGTCAATTCGACAAGACCTCACGCTAGACCTAGACGCTAGACCTCACGCTGACTGATGCAACAAAAAAAATCGACTCATCCATATGAGATGGCATTCGCCATCGAGACGGATACCGACACGTCAAGATGATTTTACGGCGAGTTGTTAATTAGGGCACTACGTGTTTGTGCACATAGATTTTCGATGCATTTTTAATTCAAGATTTTATTAGTACAGTATGATATGGATCACGGGACCTTCCTTAATAGCCTATATTTAAATTATTATTCAAAAGCGATAACAGCATTTAATTTCACTAGACTAAAAGTGTTTGTATCAGCAAATTGTGTAACTGTGCACAACAGCAGTAATAGGCGAATCATCTTTTGAAGTGAGAAATCCCTTATTATTTATTTCTAAATTGCACAATTTTTTGTTCATTTGTTTATATAATGCAATGTTGGCAACATTTCAGTTTATAAGGTATGCAAAAGTTTCAAACCATTGAAGAAATATAAACTGCATTGTTTATCTAAGACAATAATTCATCCAAATTTAAGATACGCAGAGTAGCGATACGCTCCGAAGATCCGAATGAACGTTGTCATTACAGTTAAAGTAGAATCACAAAAAATTGACACAACAAGGTATAGCAAATAGAGTTTAGAACAATTTTATGAATAATAAACTGGGAGTTTTTTTTTTAATTATTTATTACATGGGATTAGAAATTCAGTAGATATGTCAAAAGAAGTACCTTCTTCGGGATCTATTCAAGAAAAAACATTATTGTCATTAGTAATCAAATGAACATATATGTATAATGTGATTAATCAAAAGTTTAACATCGGACATTATTTTTCAAATAATTAACATTTTGATATTTTTAAATTATTTAGAGAATTGCACTTCATATATTGTTATGGATTTTTATTCGTGATTATAATTTTAATTCCTGTTGATGACAGCGTTAATTTTTCTCCTAGCGTATTCCCCATCGAATATATCGTGTCAAGTTTTATTCAACAGTGAATGAAATCTAGTATTTGCTCGCTATTATGACAAAAAATGTGCAACAATTCACAGTGGTTGGTGTTTGCTATATACGAAAAGACAACATCATAACCAGGGGAAATAATGTAGGATTTTATTGCTCCTTCATCATAACAATACGGCTAGATAATTTCATGCTTACAAATCGGAATTTGTCCGAAAACATTAAATCTGTTTAGATTTGATTTTCACCCATTACTTTTGATCATTGCTTTTGAGTTTTTTTGAAGTTTTTGAGTTTATTACGTCAATGCGGTTAAACCGGGGTAACAATCGTACATAATGATTACTCGTTATCTTAGTGAGCATAAATGCAATAGCAAAATAAAAACACGTCTCTTAATTGGTATTTTCGTTCGGCATGCTTCTCAGGCAGAATATCCACTGTACCTGTACGTCTCGTTGATGTTTGCATGATTTAATTAACATTTTTAGAGTACGCGCAATTGTTTTTGCTTGCCTTCGTTCGTTCCTTTTTATGTGTGTCTCTCTACAATGCCGTTTATTCATGCTCTCAGTTACTTGAACTCTTCACTGGCTGCTATGCTCATACGGAGGCAGAAATGGTTGAGGTTCCACTTTGAGTTCGTTTTTGTGGCCGTTGCTTGTAACTTGCTTTAATTTATTTCGTTTACATTCTTTCTGCAAATAAGGAGAAATTGCGCTCTCCTCCACCCAGTTGGAATCAGTGTTTTCTTCTTTCAGACCCATAGCAGTAGCAACAGCAGCCAGCAGCGGGTCGTAAACCGTGCTAGCTAATGACCCTTTCTCTTGAGTTTCCTTGACTGAATGCTTTCCCTGTTTATTTTTTTTTCTTTCGCAGGCTCGCTTTTGGATGCAAGTGGTAGACGAACTGCGGCGGGGAGTAAGGCTGAAAAAAATCAACTTCTCCCGAACGCCGATCGAGTACGAATTGACGCCATACGAAATCCTGATGGAGGACATCCGGTCCCGGTGAGTTTGATTTCCATTATATATGTTATATTGCTTCAGCAGTCAAATCTAGTGCTCTTATTCCGATTGCTCTATGATAAAGCTGTGTTTCAAAAGAACACCCAAATTGCTGAAAAAGTTACTTGCATTCTTAGACCTCATTTTACATTCTCATGCAATTGCAAGCTAACTCTCAACATGTGAAATGTGAATCCATGTTTCATGAAATATCATTCAATATCTGACCAGCTATCATGATTAGGTACTTCCATTAATCATCCTTCATTCAGTCGCTAATACTTATTTTTTTAATTTTCTCAATCCTTCGCCCTATTAAACTCCGCTTTCTATAGGGTGAGAAAATATTACACGTGCTTTTTTTTCTCTCAGTTCATCGAAGAGGTGCCCTAGTTAACTAATCAGTCTACCAGAGCAAGTACACATTTTAGTCAAAACGAATCACATCACATGGAGGGGAAATCTACACTAAATTCACAACTCCTGAAATTTCCGGCAATTTGTGAAGGCAATCCCGAAGGAGCTTCTAGTGCATTTTCCTGAGATTTTCTTGAGGAAATAAGGAACAATTTCTGGATAAAAAAAATACCAAAAGAAATTCTGTGAAAACTCTCGGTGGATAATCTGAGAAAAAAAAATCAGAGGAACTCCTAGGGTAATATTTAAAATAGTCTTCGGAGAGATTCCTAGAATAATCTTCAGCAGGGTTGTTAATCGATAAATTATCATCGTTAATTTAACGCCAACTTCGATAACGATAACACTTTTACGATAATGCTTCGTTGACGATAAAATGAGCGTTGAATTAACGTTATCGTTATCGAGTATTCGTTGATTTATCGATAATTATCGAGTTGACTGTAACATGTACTACAGTTTGAAGTGCAAATATACACAAGTTGGATTTGCAATATGTATTTTCAAAATATTGTATCGCCTTACAATATTCGAGAACGCCTTTAAATCCTGGAACTAAATTGGGATACAAGGGGGTCACCGAGTTGACCAACACATTATTTCGTTCAATCATTAAAGTTCTTACAGAGTCTCAGTTCTCCATAGTAGAGAATCTGAGAGCGTTTTTAATGTCTACCTATACTTATGTTTAATCTAGCATTATTAACAAAACTTGAAGAAGATTCGGAGCACCCAGTTATATGTATATTTTATGACTCACAGTTTAGACTAAACTCCTTAGTCTAACCAAATCATAGGTGACGAGGTTAGTCCACCAATCTGTTGAGAGAATGGTCACTCTGGTGCTGCCTGGAATGCAGCACTACAGATCGTTGCATCAAATATATTTCTAGTACTTGGATCCAAATATATTGCCGATGACATCTATGCTGCACAGTGAAAACAAACGCTAACCACCAACAGAGCACCTCACTTCTCATCGTTTCGTAAAGCAGCATGTATTAGGCAATAATTTTAGAGTGCCCCGCTTCAATCAAAATTAACTCTGATCAACTAGCAGCAAACAATTTGTTCCATTCTCGACTTCTGTCAAAATTTTACACCAACTTTATTCGCGTAATCTAGTAACCACATTATCGCAAAATTATCGAGTTAACTTACGTTAAATTATCGAACTACGATAATAATTCAGTTGATTCATCGTTATCGTAGCAACCGATAACGTTGATCACAATCAACTTTATCGGCGATAACGATAAATTAACGATTAACAACCCTGATCTTCAGAATAATTCCAGAAGGGGATCTATGGATCTATGGAACAATTCCTGGGGGAATCTACGGAGAATCTCTTAGTGGTATCTCCAGAAGAATTCAGGAAAGAATTTCCGAAGAAATTCCTATGGGAATTTCCGAACGAATTCCTGGGAGAATTTACAAAGAACTTCCGAACACTTTAAAGAACTCCGGGAGTAATTTCCTTAGGAATCGTGGGAAAATCTGCGGATGAATTAGGGGAATAGCTTTTAGAGGAATTTCTGAGAGTATCTCCGGACGAACTCTTGGAGCAATCGGAATGACTGCTCTGTAAATTCCCGGATAAATTCCTGAGGTAATTTTTTGAAGAACTCCCAGGGGAATCTCCGGATGAATTACAGGAGCATATCAATGATACTGACCCTGGTAAAATTTTCAGTGAAATCTCTGAAGAAATCTTCGGAGAAAGTGCTGGATGAATTCCCGGAAGAGCTCCTGGAGGAATCCCAGGAGGAACTTCTGGAGTAATCTCTTGAGAGAATTTCCGAAAAAATCCCTGGGGAAATCTCCGGAAAATAATTTTGGTCGGAAGAATTTCCGTAGGAATTTTTGAAGGAATCTCCAGAGCAACCCCTGAGGTAACCTATGGAGGAACTCCTGAGAGAACTTCTGGAGGTATTTTAGGTAAATATTCGGAAGAGCTTATTGAGGAATTTCCGGCAAAAATGCTGGGGGAATTTCAGGAGGAACCCTTTCGAGGAACTCTTGCAATAATCTCCGGAAATAATACTGTTAGAATTTCCGTAGAAATTCTCGGAAGAATCTGAGGAACTCATGTGGGAAATTCCGAGGAATTTCCTTGGAAATCTTTGGGAGAATCACTGAAGCAACTCCTACATAAAATTTCCGGAGGAGCTTCTGAGGAAATTCTTCGAAGGACCTTCGTTGGGAACTGTATAAACTGGATAAACTCCCAAGAGAATTCCCTAAGGAAATTGGGGGGGGGGGGGAACCTACGCATGAATACCTCGAGGAATCTCCGAGGCAAATCCACGAGAATACCCGGGGAAATTCCTAGGAGGCTTTTGTAGGAATTTTTGTGGGACCCATCGGAGGAGCCCCTGGAGAAACTCCTGTGGAAACTTCTGGAGGAATTCCTAGTGGAATCTATGAAAAAAAAAAAAACCTCAGGAGAACTTCTGGAGGAAATGCTAGGGAAATTTCTGAAGGAATGTCGGGAAGTATCTATGAAGAATTTCAATGGAAATACCTAGGAGAATCTCTTCCTGAACACTAGAATAAAACTCCAAAGGAACATCTGGGGAACATCCAAATAAATTCCTGAGGACTTCTCCAGTAGAATTTCTGGAGGATTCTCCGGAGGAACTCTTCAGGGAAGCCTACAGATGTACACTTGGAAGAACTTCCGAGGAGTTCATGAGGGATTGACGGGGGTTGACGCGAGAACAAAGTATAGATGAACTCAATAGGGAATTTACAGAGGGCAGAATCTCCGTAGGGATTTCTGCGGAAATTGCCAGAAGAATCATTGGATTTCTTGAAGAAATTTCTTAGAAAATCTCCAAGAGCCTGGGAGAATTTTTTGGGGAAATTTTAAGAGAAACTTCTGCTGGAATTTCCAGAGGAATTGCAGAAAGAACCTGCGAAGGATTCCTGGTGGAATTTTCGGAAGAATTCCTTTGGAAAATTGCGAGAAGATCCCCTAGAAGAATTTCCAAAGCAACCCTCAGAACAACCTGCAAAAGAAATAATGAGAAACTTTTCGGGGATTTCACTACTGGACTTCTAGGGGAATTTACGAAGAACCTTCTTTGGTTCCTTCAAAGCAATTGATGGGACAATTTTTGCTGGAAATTCTATGTAATTTTTCGAAGGAATTCCTGAGAAAACCCTCGAAAGAACTCTCAAGAGAATCTCTGAAAATGTTTGAGGAAACCTCAAAATAAAATCCTTGTTAAATTTTTAATCTATTCAAAATTTTGGAAAAAAAAATCCTTTCGAATGAAATTTCCAATTTTTGTTGGAAATTCTATGGAATTTTTCGAAGGAATTCCTGAGAAAACCCTCGAAAGAACTCTCAAGAGAATCTCTGAAATTTTGTGAGGAAACCTCGAAAGAAAATCCTTGTTAAATTTTTAATCTATACAAAATTTTGGAAATAAAATCCTTTCGAATGAATTTCTTGAAAATCTTTCGAAGTAATCCTCGTAGAATTTCCGTAGGTTTGCTTCAAGTATTCCTGGCGGAATTCGTCGAAGAGATTTCAGGACCTGGATACCTGGAAGTGAAGTTTACAGAATGAAAGAAGTCCTGTGGAAATTTCTTGAGGATTGGTGAAGGAGGTATTTCCAGATGAACTTTTCGAAAGACTTTCCGGAACAATATCTTGTTAGTTTAGAAGGAAAATCTTTCGGAAATTAATAGGTAATAAGGTGAACTCCTGGAAGATTCTTCTTTGAAAATTTGAAGGAATACACTTCAAATTGCTGTTTTAATATCCGTGAGAACACCTGGATGAAAAGCTTACATTTCTTGTTATAAAACCTTGTAGAATTGTAATTGCCCAGATTTAATGCAATAGTTGTGAGATTTGGTACAGATGCACAGAAAGACATCACCTCAACTCCCCAAGCTGAGCCAATTGGTCTCTTTGTATCAAAAATTTGAATTTAAAGAGAGTCGTTCTTGTAAACCAAAGTGTACCGGAAAGGCTATATTTTTCGTTACGATTTGGTTTACACGAACGACAAAAATAGACCTTGGTGTTTTTCTTCCAAATTTCTTCAAAAAGTTTTGTCTCTGGTGGGGTTTAAAACCCAAAACCACCCCCGTGGCTACGCCACTGTGATGAATCGATGACTATTAACACGCCGAATACCGTGATCAGAAAATCATGGGAACTAAATTTTCAAACAGCTGATTCTCAGCCGTCTTTTGTCCTATTTTCACAATTATTTTACGGATGTCTGACCCATCTCATCTAGTTTCACCATACTGGTGAATTAAGTTTCTAGGGATGGTCATTTTTGCTCTAGAGAGGCGTGAGTAATAGATAGTTTTTCCGCAATATAGTAATAATTACTTTGCATGACATATTTCAGTATGAATAACACTTATAGGTTCTAAAAATGTTTTATAACACTATTCTAGCATTGACTATACTATGTGTGAACAATATGTTTCTTTTGGACATCCCTAGCGACTCCAAAATGACTTCTATAACAAATGAAAGATGATATGCAAATTTTGCCGAAGAAAACTACGAAAACTCGTGCCAAGGGAAATCCGTCATGTCCATGTCAATTCGTGAAGGTCATATGTACGATATTTCACACAGTTTTGCCTAAACCAGATGTTCTCGGTTCTCCAGACTGTTCTGGAGTTTGGATCAATTGGTCTACCAGGTCAATTGCACTCGATAGCTATCTGAAATCGACTAGTCGTGTCCGTACAAGTCCGTAGAGCCCACGCGTATTATTTGCAGCTCAGATATACCCAAACCAGATGTTCTCGGTTCTCCAAACTGTTCTGGAGTTTGGATCCATTGGTCTATCACAGCGGTTCTCAACCTGGGGTACATGTACCCCTGGGGGTACCTTCGCTGGCCCTAGAGGGTACCTCGGACAAAAATGCGTAATGGCAGACGTATTACAGTTTTACAATTCCAATCGAAACTGATAATTGTGTATTTTTTTATTTCAAAACTTTGTCTTGTACATAATGTACATGGCGATCAGTCAATCAAAGCCAATTTAATGCTGCCCTCCATAACCTTAAATCTAGAATCTAAAGGTTCCGAAGGCTCCATGTGAGAGGCATGAAGCCTTTTTTTTTTTTTCAGAAAAGCTCTATGCTATATGTTCAGAAGCTTTCTTTCAAAAGGTTCGGAAGCCTTCTTTCAAGATGCCCGAAAACCTCGCTTCAAGAGGCCCGGAATACTCTGTTCAACAGGCTCAGAAGCCTCCTTGTAAGACGGTCGAAAGCTTTTCTTTAAAAAAAAAACTCGAAATACTCATTGCAAGAGGCTTCATTCAAGGTGCTCGGAAAGCTCCTTTCAATAGGTTCATAAGCCTACTTTAATGAGGCTTGGAAGTCTGCTTTAAAGAGGCTCAGAAGCTTCTTTTCAGTAGGCTCGGAAGCCTCCTTTCAAGAGGCCTGGAAGCCTTTTTTCAAGAAGCCCGGAAGCCTGCTTACAAGAGAGGCCCAAGAGCCTCGTTTTCAGATGCCCGGAAGCCTACTTTCATGAGGCTCGGAAGCCTCCTTTGAAGAAGGTTGGACTGCCATAATCTGGCAAAGTGACGTATACGCCATTTGCCAAAAATGGTGTTAACGAGTAGCTCTTTATCAAGCTCTTTAACAGAAAAATGGAAAACATGTAGATTGTAATTCGGTGTATATGTTACTTTTTCAGATTACGGCAGCGGAAGCCTACCTTTTAAAAGCTTGGATGGCTCCTTTCGAGAGGCTCGGAAGGATCCTTTCAAAAGACTCGGGAAGCTCCTTTCAAGAGGCTCGGAAGGCTTTTTTCAAGGGGGTCGTAAGCCTACTTTTTAGAGGCTTGGAATTCTTCTTCCAAGAGGCTCGGAAGCGTCCTTTCAAGATGCCTTCTTTTAAGGTGCTCAAAATACGACATTCAAGAGGCTCAGATGCCCTCTTATCAAGAAGTGAAAAATCCTATTTTCAAATGATTCAGAAGCTCCGTTCAAGATGCACGGAAGCCTCCTTTCTAAGGGCTCGGAATCAGGGATAGTAAAAATCAAATTAAAAAAATGAAGATGATCTAAACTTATCTCCTAATCTCCTCTCCTAACCTCCTATCAAGAAGTGAAAAAAAAAGTATTTTCAAAAGATTCAGAAGCTCCGTTCAAGAGGCTTGGAAGCCTCCTTTCTTAGGGCTCGGAATCAGGAATAGAAAAAATCAAATTTAAAAAAATGAAGATGATCTAAACTCACTCGTGATCTAACTTTTAAATTATTAAGTGATTATAACTCGTCAGCGATTGAGAATCGTTTGAAAATCGTATCTTGATTTAAAGCATTTACCGTTACATTTTGAACTCTTTTTCCTTACTACCATGAAACCATAACTCCAAATAGAATATGTAACGGAACTGTTGATAATTAGCTGATATTAGTAAAGAATAATGTTTGAATGAAAATTCTGTGTTTATTATCGTTTAAGTACAAAATTTGAGAAGTTGTCGCCGGCGACCACTCGCCTACTGTTTTCACGTGACAAGTTTTCACATAAAAGATACAATCATTATCGTCTGATAATGATTCAGCACAACACTGCTCGGAATTATTCTTTCAATGGGCTTGGAAGTCTACTTTCAAGAGGGAGTACCTCAAATAATGCAAAAGTTCGAAGGGGTACCTCTCAAGAAAAAGGTTGAGAACCGCTGGTCTACCAGGTCAACTGCACTCAATAGCTTTCCGAAATCGACCAGTCATGTCCATACAAGTCCGTAGTGCCCACGCGCATGATTTGCTACACAGATTTACCCAAACCAGATTTCCAAGGCTTTCCAATATGTTCTGGAGTTTGGATCAAATGGTCTACCAAGTCAACTGCGCTCGATAGCTATCTGTAATCGACCAGTCATGTCCATACAAGTCAGTAGAGCATACGCGTATGCTATGCGACTCAGTTATATCCTAACCAGATGTTCTAGGCTCTACAATCTGTTCTTCAGTTTGAATTACTTGGTCTACCAGGTTAACTGCTCTCGATAAATATCCGAAGTCGACCAGTCATGTCCATACAAGTCAGTAGAGCCTACGCGTATGATATGCGACTTAGTTATATCCTAACCAGATGTTCTATGTTTTCCAAACTGTTCTGGAGTTTGGATCAATTGGCCTATCAGGTCAACTGTACTCGATAGCTATCTGAGTTCAACCAGTCATGACCATACAAGTCCGTAGAGCCCATGCGTTTGATATTCCACTCAGTATTTCTCAAACCAGACATTCTTGGTTCTCAAAACTATTGTGGACTTTGAAACAATTGGTCTACCAGGTCAACTGCGCTCGATGCAAATCTGACAGCAACCAATTATATTCATACAAATCCTGGAAGCACACGTGTATGATTTGAAACTCAGTAATACCCGAGCCAAATGTTCTAGGTTTTTCAACTGTTCTGAAGTTTGGATCAATTGGTCGCAAGTTCCTCCTGGAATTCCTCTGGAAGTTTTTCCGAGAATTCTTCTCGAATTTCCTGCGGAAGATCCTCCTGGAGTTCCTCTGGAAGTTCCTCCACGAATTCCTCCAGAAGTTCCTTCACGAATACCGCCGGAAGTTCTTCCAAGATTTCCTCCGGAAGTTCATCCAGGAATTTTCTGGAATTCCTTCGAAAGTTCCTCCAAGAAATCCTTCCGAGTTCTTCCAGGAATTCTTCCCAATGTTCCTCTAGGAATTCCTCCGGAAGTTTCTTCAGCAATTCCTCCGGAAGTTCCTTCAGCAATTTCTCCGGAAGTTTCTTCAGCAATTCCTTCGGAAGTACCTTCAGCAATTCCTCCGGAAGTTCCTCCAAGAATTCCTCTGGAAGTTCCTCCAGGTATTTCTCCAGAAGTTCCTCCAGGAATTGCTCCGGAAGTTCCTCCAGGAATTGCTCCGGAAGTTCCTCCAGGAATATCTCCGAAAGCTCCTCCAGGAATTCCTCCGGAAGTTCCTCCAGAAACTCCTCCAGTTCCTCCAGGAATTTCTCCGAAAGTTCCTCCAGGAAAATCGCACCAAGCCTCCACAAAAAAATACCCATTTATCTACCCAAACTTTCGGTTAGAAGATTCAAGTGATCAAAAATCGTATCGGATATCCCTCAACCTCATAACTGTGGATATCCTTCAACAAATGTACGAATGAGTTAATATGAAATGAAGTCAGTCAAAAAGCCGCTTGGTACGGTTTGGCTGAACCCCGACCATGTTTGGTCTGGGGTGGCCCTCCCCCCTTATTTACGCCAATGGTAGCTAATCCCAAACCCCATTTATTAGGTTCTCTGTACAATTTCGCCAGTTCTAGTCAATCACGGAGTAGCAACTATGAATTGTGCGGTCATAATGCTCATTAATACTCATGCTTATGAAAATTTTGCAATATTTTTCCTTCATTGACAATTTCTTAATTTTCTTTGAAAAAATCTAATTATTCGTGGAAGGTTTATTTTGCTGCCATCTTCTATATAATAAAAATGAAATGGTCTGTGTTCGTATCCGCATAACTCGAAAACGGCTTAATGGATTTTCTTCATTTCTTCAGCAGATATGTTCGTTATTGTTTCCGACGGGTTCATATGCCATTTCTTCCTAAGAAAATCACAACTTAAGTTGAGTAAACCGTGAAAAACTAAAATAAAGATTCAGAGTAAATCTCGGGTACTTATTCAAAAGGACGTATGTGATTTTGTAAATAAAGTTTCAAACGTCGATTAGTCCAATCTGATGGCACTCCCACGCAAATCATCACCACAGACAGGCAGGGAAAGCCTTCGGCTACCTGTTGGTGGTATTGGTTTGCGTGAGAGTGCCATCAGATTGGTCGAATCAACACTTGAATTTTTGTTTACAAAATCCCATACGTCCTTTTGAATAAGTACCCGAGAAATATTGCATGGGCAGTTCACAACGCGCATTTCCACCTACTATGCAGGACAACGTCTGGCGGGCCGACTTGTATCAATTAAAACTCAAAAAGTAACTTGCCATGTTGAACTTTCTAGGAGAGATCGACTATGATGGTGATATTTGAGGTTATGGCTTTCAGTCTTCTTATGCTCAAAAACGGGTTTTACGTTTTTATCCGACGTTTCAGTTACATATATTGTACCTTTATCAAAGAGTCTGTGGACAATGGTGGATTATGTTGTATTGATGTTGTATGTTGTGTATGTTCAGGATTGCTTACTAACTAAGTCCCGTTTTATTGTTACATTGTCTTAGCATAGAACGTTTTGTCACAACTTTATGTTAACTGCAATAAACGAGAAACACTGATTGTACACGTGACAAAACGTTCTATGCTAAGACAATGTAACAATAAAACGGGACTTAGTTTGTAAGTAACCCTAAAATACACAATACACAACATACAACATAAAACACCATTGTTCACAGACTCCTTGATAAAGGTACAATATATGTAACCGAAACGTCGGATAAAAACGTAAAACCCGTTTTTGAGCATAAGAAGACTGAAAGCCATAACCTCAATTAAAACTCAAAAAGCTAATTCAAAAGTTTATCTCAAGAAATAAAAAAAAATGCAAATTTATCTCGTTCTCCTGTATATTTTTTCCATTCACCTCCGTTCATGAAATTTATTCTTACACAAACGCATGTAGATTCGGAACTCTACTGAGAATTGCCCTAAATTACTACGATTTAACCTCGGCAGCTAGAAAAATCAAACACGCGCGTCGCGCAATTGGCACTCTCAGCATCAATCAGTATTGCTTATCCACTAAAGCATTGGTCCGATCCGAAAGAACATACGGTTCGTATACGGTTTCCACATAGGTAGTCTACCGAAGCAACAACGTCATGCAGTCACGTTTCGGGGCCAAACATGTTTACTCGCTCATCATCTATATTAGCACTTTTTCCCCCGAACTCAATCCAGTGCGTGAACTCCAGCTATGCTGAAGGTTCAAATTCAAGCGTGGCGGGGTGTCTCAACAAATCAACTGCTACGTGAACTAGCTAGATACTGTTTTAATTTTAGGCCTGTCTATGAGCAATACTGATTTGACATTTGCCAGAATGAAGTGGACCAGAGTGGCAAACGCTCATATGCATACCGATTGATTACAAACACATCCTCTCTGACTCTCGTTGCTATGCTGTTTTATATTTTCAGAAAGTACAATCTGCGCAAAGTGATGGTAGATGGTGACATACCACCGAAGGTGAAACAAGATGCACACGCCGTTATACTGGAGTTTATCCGATCTCGACCACCATTACGCAAGGTAAGTTTCGTTGGTTTTTCGTGTGTTTCAAGCAATTCGATTCTTTATTGTTCAAAACGGAACATCCACCATTCAAATGTTCGTCTAGATATTAAAAATTACGTCGGATTGTACAAACAACTGTGAGACATTAATTAGTAAATTTAGCTGCGGGGAGATAGAACACAGATTTTCTATGTTTCAACTATTTCAATAAGCTACCAGCTCAAATTTGTAAATAGCCATTACTATGTCTGAAACTTGATTTATGCACATGCACAACATGTGATAGATTTAGTTCTGAAAAAGGTATTGGAGGGTAACCACTTCTATATCCGGAACATAGGTAATTAACTTTGAATGAACCGAAATAGCCATTGTTAGCTTAAACTGAATAACACATCCCTGGTTGTACTTACTATATTCCTAATTTTGCTTTTTTGATATATGTATTAAATTATATTTTTAATATTCATAAAAAAATGTAGAAAATTTAACTCGAGTATGGGAGAAACCCCATTTCAACTGTAGCGTATTAATTGCGAACATTCGATCAATTTGTATCCTTATGCACAAGACCAGCAAGAGGTCTAGTTATTTCGATTTAAATACTTCCTTTCTTGCCGCGGGGTGTTCCATTTTAGCACTGTCAAGGTAACAAGTAATTGAACGAGACGAGAGAATATCCACATATTTTTGCCTGGATAATGCTATGACGAACTGCTTGCTCCATATTATTATCTTATCGAGTTCAATCTACGAAGATATATAGGAAAAATATCAAAACTCGGTAACGCAAACATCGAGTTCCGTGTTCTTACTTGACAGTTATAAATTAAGTTAGATTCGAGGAAAACGCTATCAGTTCCTGCTTGATTAAATCGTTAAGACATGTTTCACTAATGGTCACTGATGTTCCCCTTTTGCAGGCCTCCGAACGGAAACTCGCACCGCAACCTCTGAAACGAGTGGCTTGCCCCCGGGAGCAACTGCTTGATTCGATACGAAAGGGTCGAGTGTTGAAGCCAGTGCATCCTAAGCTGAAAACAAGACGTAAGTACCCCCTGCCTTCGACATGACTTCTTCAATACACTGGAATAAATCTTTCCAATGCGGGCTATTCGGTTTGCAATCGTCTTCCGTCTTCCGGATTTTCAAAATGCCACACTGTACGCCGCGCATGTTCCAACGAACAGATGAAGAGTCCGCTCTCGATTATTTATTCGATTAATGTTTTCCATCATTATCGCCATTAATAAGTAAGTAGTCGGTAATATTTAAGGTTCATCGCATATTCCGGTAGCGTTTTGAACTGCTTCATTGACATCATGATTTATTATCGCGATTTAATAATGGCGAAATGTACAGTCAATCTTTTCGTATGGCGATCTTTTTGGATGAGAATATGATGACGGGCGATGACTGGAAACTCCATATCAACTTTGAAGAGGTTTAACTGTACATTGTACCGAAGCAACATAATTTATGAAAATGCAGGTTGTCCAACGATGCGATGGCGCCTCCTTCCTTCCAAAACATTCCTGGAGGTTACGATGAAGCGCGTGTGCTTGGGTACAGCTGACATCGGATGGGCACACGTTTAAGATGTTGTTTTGTTGCCATTCAATGGTTAACAGCAGAAAGAAACGTGCGTGCGTGACTTGACTTGATTTATCGAAACTTACTGTGTTTATGTGTTGACTTCGAATTGTAAATTCATATTTAATAACATTTCACTTGCTGCCGCATTGGCATACTGATTTTGCAAATAAGAATATGATGATTATAGGAGCACAGAAATAGTTTCTGTTTTTTAATTTGTGGATTTCTATTATGTGCACATACACTCACACATACAAGCACACATGCCTTAATTTTGGACATTTTTTGCTACTCATAGTTTAAACGATTTCATTTATCTAGGAAAACCGTCCCCATTTCCATCTCACTAAACATATGTATTCATCTTATCACAAAAAAAAAATACAGCACCAGCCTCGTCGCATCTTTTCGCTAACATGCGTGCTCACACCTGACAAAAAAAACACAAAAATAAGAAACAGATCAAATTTAAATTCATTTCACAATTATTAATTTGAAGTTACAAGTTGTAATTGTATTACAATTGTAATTTTAAGTTACAAGTTAGTCAAGAAACATTTATACATTTTTATGTGTGTTAAGTAACCAACTGAAATACTAAAAGAATTTCCGAAATAAATTCTGAGGGAAGGTCTGAAATAATTCCTGAGGAATGTTCTAAAGTAATTCCTGGAGGAAGAACTGAAAAAAGGGGTTTTTCTTAGCCGTGAGCCTACAAAGCAAGACCATACTGAAGGTGGCTGGGTTCGTTTCCCGGTTCGGTCTAGGAAATTTTCGGGTTGGAAATTTTCACGACTTCCCTGGGCATAAAAGTATCATCGTGTTAGCCTCATGATATACAAATGCAAATGGTAATTTGGCCTGGAAACCTTGTAACTGTTGAAGTGCTTAATGAACACTAAGCTGCGAGGCGGAAATGTCTCAGAGGGGGATGTAATGTCAATAAAAAGAAGAAGTATTTTAAAAAATCTGAGTTCCGAAGGAATTAGATTGAAATTACTGAAAGAATTTGTCTTAGGAATTTCTGAAATAATTGTTGAAAGAATTCCTGTTAATATAATTTCCGAAAAAAAATCCTAAATGTAGGTATTTTCAGATTTTTTTAAAGATTTCTTAAACAAGGAATTTTTCAAGAAATTTCGGAAGGAATTTCCGAAGAACTTTCCAAAGTAAGTCCAAAAGAATTTTTTAAACAATGTTCTATAGTTTCCATCCCTAATTGTCGACAGCGTTCCTGATAAGGTAGAAGCTCTACAATATTATTTCATGATAGACGTCTTAGTGTATATTTAATAAATTTTGATTTTTCTGCCTCTATTCTAATAAACTATATAGGGAATCCACACTACCGATGCATATTTGAGTCTCGTACGTACTAAAGTGTAAAAAAAGCCATTACATTTTTTTGACATTTCCCATAACCGATTGGAGGTTAGTAATCTCAATTTGAAACATTTCAGGCACATTATTCACATCAGTAAATGGTGTTGAGAAAATGGAAATTTCGCTACTTTGTTCTAGAAAATTAGCGAATAGGTTTGAAAATTCCTGTTGAAGGGCTTCGATTTTACCATCATATTTACCAAAGTTGAATGAAGTCGAGTCAAGTACGAGACACTGAAGATGGTCTTACTGTTGAGGCCGAAATATATATCTGTCAAAGGTACTATCAAGTGGTGAAACTAAATGAAATTGTACGAACTCATCTTATGACAAGTTGAATGAAGTGTTTTCCACTAAATGAGGGAAATATACCAGTTTTCAGCATCCAACTGTGCAAAAGGGTTAAATTTGTTTCAAAAGCTTTGATGTTGAATAATAAAAGTTCGACGTGTTGATTTTAGCCTTGCAGCTTTATGCTCAAGTCATTGAGATATCTTATAGAAAGGCTAAATCACTCACCCATTCAGGATCGTTCAGCTCGGACATTGATTTTCCTACTACTGAACCGATCGGCGTGAAAATGAGTATTCAGAGGGTTTTTGGGGCTGGAGAAGGTTCTCATGATGGTTTGAGACATCCCCCTTCAGGAAAAGGGGCTCCCATACAAATGAAACACAAATTTCGCCATAGCTCGAGAATTAATCATGAAAATGGAACCAAATTTGGCATGTGGAGGTTTTCGGAGGCAAGAAATGTTGCTGGGGTGGTAGGAGACTCTGGAAAGGAGGGCTCGCATACAAGTAAAACAGAAATATCTGCAAAACTCCAAAACTAGAGATGTCGTAAAATCCCGATTAATCGATTAGTTACTAATCGATTACTCTTGATTCTTGTCGATTATTGAATCGATTAATCATTGTATAGTAATCGATTCAAAATTAATCGATTATCACAACGATGAATCGATTAATCGAAATAATCAATTAATTTTCGACATCCTTATGATGTCGTAAAATTCTGATTAATCGATTAGTAACTAATCGATTACTCACGATTCCTCTCGATTATTGAATCGATTAATCGTTGGGTAATAATCGATTCAAAATTAATCGATTATCACAACGATGAATCGATTAATCGAAGTAATCGATTAATTTGCGACATCTCTATCCAAAACCAATCAAGCAAGCAAAAGTTTTTGAAGACAAGAAATGTTACAAGAGACCTCTTCCCGGGAGGATCAAATGATTTAACGTCTTCTAAAAAAAGAGAATTATTATTCAATCGTAGGCTAAACCAGCGGTTCTCAACCTTTCTCTTGAGAGGTACCCCTTCGAACTTTTGGATTCATTGAGGTACCCCCTATTTTTATCGTCGTAATAAGCGTAACTAATAAGATATATGAAAGACGGACTTGAGAACAGAGATGCATCCTGAACAGAACATGAGCCAAGAGCGTGCCTTGGTGTTCTTAGTTTGGAACTCTGAACACAGTTCAGTGTGCACTGGGTTGGTACGCAAGAACAAACGATCACGGTAACGAAGGTTCTCTAGATTCGAAACTATGCAAAAACATACGGGCATGCTTGATTTCTATCCGTTAGATGCCCACGTGTTCCATTACTAGACGAACAATGTGTAGCATGCCGTCGCTTGAATTTGTTTTCCTAGGATACAAGTTGCTATGTTAGATCAGTGCTCTTGAACAGTGTGCTGTGTTCAGAACGTTTTGAACAAGAACACGCGTTCTCGTGTTCAGAATGCATCTCTGCGAGAACTAAAATGGCTCTCCATTATTGACATATGGTTTCTATCGGAAAAAGTTATTTGAAATTGTGCCGTTTCCAATTCAAATGAGGTTTATATATTAATCTTTCAAGCCTCTTGAGCTTCTTGAAAGGATGATTTGTTTATCGGCTTAATCGGTCAGTCCTACTCAAAGTATGAGGGAGTGCCACCGGTGGTGGTTTCTATTCCACTAACCAAGCCGTCCACAACTAGAACGTTAGGCAAGAAGATTTACGCTTCGTTGTTGTGCTGTTCAATAGAAGGTCTCTATGCCTCCCTTTCACACTCTATTGATTCATACTTGTTCGCGCCGTAGCGAACCCTCATACTTTGAGTAGGACTGACCGATAAAGCCGATAAACAAATCATTCATCACAATCACGGTCGTAAAATCCGTTTCAATTATGTATTTTTGCTATTGTTCCGGTTGAAACTTTTCGGAGTTCCTTGAAGCCACTTCATCAATGTTCCCGGTGTTGAAAGCTCAAAGCTGTAAAGTTTATTGATAACATAATTGTATGATAGAAGAACAAATTAATTTACTCACAATTGGTCTCGTACTAGGTAATATTAATCAATTTAAGGAACTAATTTAGAGACAAATTATAGCTATTTAAGTTTTAATCTGTAAATAGTGTTTTCAATTAGTAATTTAGAATATATTTTTAGGATTTCTAATTTACTTTGCAATGCTGCTTCCACGTCACTAGCAAAACAATGACATACAAATTTCTCTTTCTATTTGTTATCTCAATCTCGCTGACAACCAGTTGACCGTTGCGCTTGGTCACTCATTTGTACTCAATACGTTATCAGCTTTGGGGGGCGCGCCAATAGACACACTCGTCGCAACATCCTCCCCTTCGTGTCGTGTGGACACTTGTTCGACGGCACCACGCTCACTACTTCCCAAACTATCACTACCCGACTCAGCACGGTCACCTTTATCTGTTTCAGCATGATTGCATACGTCAAGAACCGCCAGATTACACACCGCTCGCCTTCTCAGCATTCCATTCGAAGTTTGCACGTCCGTCTGACGCACGACTCCATCTTTACCCGGGTGGGTTCGGTTGAAATTATGCGGAGTTAACGATTCCTGCTCCTCACTATCCAGCGGCAGGAAAGTAAACGGTCGGGAATTCATGCGTCGGCTAATAACGTTACAAATGATTCATCGTCCAGCGTTCGCGATTCTGGCAGCGTTCCGAATGCAGTTTTTATGGATCGGACCATCCGCAGCATCCACCCATATTGGGCCATTTAGTGTTTGCGTCCGTGAAAATGTTTCCGTCGTCGAAATTGATGTCTCGCAACTCGTTTTCTAGCTCCCTGCTAGCGCCGGTGAAGTTTGTGCCGTTATCCGTGTATACTTCTTGCGGTGCACCTCTGCGAGCGATGAAACGACGAACAGCCTTCTTACACGAATCGGATGTTAACGTATGCACTACCTCCATGTGTATGGCCCGAACCGTTAGGCACGTAAAAAGCGCTACCCAGCGTTTTACGGAGCTACGACCGATCTTCACTAGGTACGAGCCGAAGTAGTCGATTCCTTCAAATGTGAAGGGTCGAATGAAGGGGGTAATACGACACTGGGGCAGCTGGCTCATCTTTGGTACCACAGGAGATGCTTTGTAAACACGGCACCACTGGCATCGTTTTGCTACAGTTCGAATCAACGATCTCAACTTCGGGATATAGAATTTTTGACGAATTTCGTTGACGATCGTTTCGTTGTTGGCGTGACGAAATTTTCGGTGGTACCAATCCAAGAGCAGATTGGTGATCGGATGTTCCTTGGGCAGAATTATGGGAAACTTGGCATCGTACACCATGCAATCTGCTCCGCTAACACGGCCATCAACGCGCATCAGCCCGTCCTCGTCCAGGACTGGAGGAATCTTCGCCAGCGGACTGCTTCGGCTTAGTGCTTGTTGGTTCCCTGGAGTAACCTGTGCATTGTGCCTCAACGTAGCCAATTCATCCGGATAATAGTCTGACTGGGCTGTTCGCCACAGGCTCTTCTCTGCGCTTTGCGAATCCTCGCTTCTGAGACTCCCACTTTCTTTGTATGATGCTCGCTTGCTACGTTGCAGCAGTTTCTTGTAGAATTTGTAGACATATCCTATGCTCAACAGAATCTGCTCGTATTTCGAAAATCGCGACGTATCAATAAGCGGAACAGCCAGGAAATGACTTCAAACGTACGCAGGTCGGAGTTCTTCTTCGTTTCCATGGATGTCCTCAAACTTGTCCTTCGGCCAATCATTCTCCGTACCATACAGGAAAGCTGGACCACGCATCCATCTGCGATCGGGACAGTTCGGACCTTTCCCCCAGTTCGTCGCTTCATCGGCGACGTTTACTTTTGTTCCCAACCATCGCCATTCATCTATTTTTGAAAGGCTCAAGATCTCATTGACTCTGAAGGCGACGTACTGGCTATATCGACGGGTATCCGATTTGATCCACGACAGAACAGTAGTTGAATCGCTACGTACGCGTGTTTGATCTGAATAGAATGACCATCCACTATCGTCTTACGCAGCCGCGCGCCAAGTAGGGCCGCTTGTAACTCCAGTCGTGGTACGGAAACAAGCTGTAGTGGAGCTACCTTTGTTTTGGAGGCGACTAAAGCACATCGTATCTGCCCTCGATCTCGAACTCGAAAGTAAGCGGCGGCGGAGTATGCTTGTGCACTTCCATCCACAAATATGTGGAGCTCCAGGTTTGTAGCGATTCAACACTACGCCCAATGGTAGGTACCAGATTCGTCGCCGATCAAACTCAACCATTTCCTACTGCGTCACTACGTGGATGTAACCTTTCGATTCATAGTCAGCCACTTGTTGCCTCACGCTTTCGTAGAGCTGTGGATCCTTTTCTAGGCGTCTCTCAAGGCACCGCCATCGTCGTTCAGCCATCGATCTGCTCTGATCCACTTACCAGACCCGCTAAATGGTGGCTACTCACGGGTAAACCTGGGTGCCTTGTTGCTTCTACGCCACGCTGATCTGCTGCTGGATGTTGTCCGCTCTGCAGGCACAATGACTCAAATTGCTCAGTCAGACGTTGCTCCTTGGACAGAAATTTCTGCTTTTCCTCTACGCGCATCGCTTGTTCCTGCGCGCATCGGTGCTCGAGTAGCTTCAGTCTGTTGACCAGGTCCATTTCGCGTTTCCTTCTCATATCGTTCTCTTTTTGTTGCTGTTTCTCAACGTCCATTCGCTTTCTCAGAGTAGCTTCGATTTCCAACACCCGTTTTAGGTATATACTTCTTCTATACTTCTACTTCTGTTCTTCTGCACGTTTCTTCTGCACGAACAATAGTGCTAGACGCGTAAGTTTTTGCACTTAATTGCACAGTTTACTCTCCAGATTAGACAATCCAATGTTTTCATGGTAATAAACCCATATGTCAAGACATGTTATGATATTGAGTAAGTGATATGTTTCCAATAGTCATGAAGATCGATCACGAAAAGCACCGCAACTTAGTTTGCGTTCTGTGTTTGGAAAGGAAATCATCTTATATTATGTGTGCAAATGCCATTTCACTATTGCATTAGCACGATAAACTCAACGAATTTTATTGGATTACTAGCTTTATGTACTCGGCCTTGCTCGGACTTGCCAGTTTAGTTCGCAGCTTTTTTTCACTATCGAAAAATAATGAAACCAATTGATTAACAGGGTAATTGTGTTTACTTGTGGATACTTCATCATTTGATTAAAAGAAGGCTTTTGGAAATATTGACTGATTTTGAAGAAGGGAATTTGAATAGCCTTATTCCGGGCAAACGTCTATTTCTAAAAAAGGGAAAACATCCACTGATGTCTTATTCCGGGCAAACGCATATTTTTAAAGAAGGGATCACACCCACCATTGCCTTATTCCGGGAAAATGCCTACTTTTAAAGGAGAAATCACATCCACCATCCAGAAGGAAACAAATTAATCATTGCTTTTCACTGGGCAAACTATGATTCCGATGAAGGGTAACAATTATCATTGCTTTATACCCAGCAAATACATGCTTTCTATGAAAGATTTTATAGATTGTACAATGTCAAAGAACCTCGGATGAACTAAATAAGAAGGTATACTAAACTGTTCGTTTAATAAATATATTCTCTCTCGTTCAGCTATGACAGTCCTACCCAGTCTGATATAGTCTTTCATAGACAGAGAATATGGGTTCCAAATTTGGTGAACATCGGAAATGGGTTCAGAAGTTATGCTGAATAAATCGCCAAGTAAACAATACCTCTCTTTCACAACCTACCCATTTTAAACGGACCTACCAATATCCACTAAAATCGTTTCCTTAGGACAGACAATATTTGATACAATCTCTTATTTTCTAAGAGCATGCTTAACCTCCCTATCGTCGTCTCCTTAAGATAAAGAATGTGTGTTCCAAATTTGGTTGATATTGGCTGATGGGTTTGGAAGTTACACTGAGTTGATCGATAACTTAGCAATTGCCCTCCCTCCTCACCCTCCCTCTTTTCCAAAAAGCATCCCTCACCCCCCTATCGTCGTCTCCTTAAGATAAAGAATGTGTGTCCCAAATTTGGTTGAGATCGGCCAAGGGGTTCAGAAGGTTCACTGAGTTGATGGATGACTAAGCAATATCCCTCCCCCACATCCTCCCCCTTTACCGAACAGCATCCATAAGTCCCATATCGTCGTCTCCTTAAGATAAAGAATCTGTGTCCCAAATTTGGTTGAGATCGGCCAAGGGGTTCAGAAGGTACACTGAGTTGAAAAATGACTAAGCAAAACCCCTCCCCCCACACCCTCCCCTTTTTTCGCACAGCATTCATAACCCCCCTATCATCGTCTCCTTAAGATAAAGAATGTGTGTCCCAAATTTGGTTGAGATCGGCCAAGGGGTTCAGAAGGTACACTGAGTTGATCGACGACTAAGCAATACCCCTCCCCCACACCCTCCCCCTTTTTCGAACAGCATCCATAACCCCCCTATCGTCGTCTCCTTAAGATAAAGAATGTGTGTCCCAAATTTGGTTGAGATCGGCCAAGGGGTTCAGAAGGTACACTGAGTTAATAGATGACTAAGCAATACCCCTCCCCCTACACCCTTCCCCTTTTCCGAACAGCATACATAAGCCCCATATCGTCGTCTCCTTAAGATAAAGAATGAGTGTTCCAAATTTGGTTGAGATTGGCCAAGGGGTTCAGAAGGTACACTGAGTTGATGGATGACTAAGCAAAAACCCCTTCCCCACAACCCCCCCTGTGTGTCATAAATTTGGTTGAGATCGGCCAAGGGGTTCAGAAGGTACACTGAGTTGATGAATGACTAAGCAATACCCCTCCCCCCACACCCTCCCCCTTTTCCGAACAGCATCCATAACCCCCCTATCGTCGTTTCCTTAAGATAAAGAATGTGTGTTCCAAATTTTGTTGAAATCGGTCAATGGGTTCAGAAGTTATGCTGGAACATACATACAAACATACATACAAACATACAAACATTGAGTTTTATATATATAGATAGATAGATAGATAGATAGATAGATAGATAGATAGATAGATAGATAGATAGATAGATAGATAGATAGATAGATAGATAGGTATTGTAAGAAAAGTATCACATGTGAACATAATAAATGAAAACAAACATAAAATATTCGCTTTTTGCAATTGTCAAAGCCTGAGCAAAGATATGTAAAATTGTATGATTATAATAAAAACAAATCACTGGTTACAAAAATCTAGCAAAAGACTCAATGCCCGTGGTACACGGTAAGCTTAGAAAGTTCTATTGTTTGACACTGAAAATATCGCATTTCAATCATTCAATAATTTGTCCAAAAGCGTACAACAGGCAAAAGACATCATCATTATTCTTATTTTTGGCGTTTATTACTCAGCTGCATTCCATCCGAATTACTTGATTTTTAAAATATGGCTTATTTCAATACACGGAGAAACTCTTTTACTTATTAATAGGTACTTTTGTTTGCTATCTCTTTCCTTCTGCTGGAGAATTTACACATTTTGGGAGAGTAAGTGGATCTCCTTAGCCGTGTGGTAAGACGCGCGGCTACAAAGCAAGACCATGCTGAGGGTGGCTGGGTTCGATTCCCAGTGCCGGTCTAGGCAATTTTCGGGTTGGAAATTGTCTCGACTTCCCTGGGCATAAAAGTATCATCGTGTTAGCCTCATGATATACGAATGCAAAAATGGTAACTTGGCTTAGAAACCTCGCAGTTAATAACTGTGGAAGTGCTCAATGAACACGAAGCTGCGAGGTGGCTCTGTCCCAGTGGGGGGATGTAATGCCAATAAGAAGAAGAAGAAGTGGATCTACTTATGAAACTATGAAATGAAACTAGCCATGTTCTAAATATCAAGTAATTTGGATGGAATAACTTGCTAAGCTTACCGTGTAAAGATTGCATAGGTATTGAGTCTTTTGTTACGGGTTGTCTGGGTTGTTGGGCTGAAGTGCGGTGCTTGCATCTTGCTCTCGTTTTGTCATGGGAAAGGGAAAACTAACCAAACTTTGAGTAAATTTTGTTGCGATATTCTCAGTAAGTATTATGAACTCAAGTTTTGGGTTGATTTATCTGTCCGTGTATGTTTTTATAACGAGTGATTTGTTCTTTTTTTATTTTACATCTCTGTGCTCAGACAATTACTGATGCATTAGGAAAGCGAATATTTTATGCTTGTTTTAATTTATTATGTTTACATGTCACACTTTACTAAGAATCCCTTTTATCCCATAAAATTCGTTGAATTTATCGTGAATTGGCATTTACACACATCTTTAATTACGATTTCCTTTCCAAACACAGAATGCAAACTAAGTTGGGGCGCTTTTCGTGATCGATGTTGTTCCATGAGATTTACAGCTCGATCAATCTTAATGTATGACAGATCTACGTGGGCTGGACACATTACCGAATGTCGAAGAACATTGATTTATTTGAAAGATTTCGTATTGCTACTGGCATTTCAACAATAGTTGATTAAATTACTATTGAAAAGGTAAGCACTATAAGTATATTTATATTTTGCATCTAATATGTATGTATATGGGAAAAAACATACAATTTTAAAATAGGGCGTATTCAAAATTTCACCGATGAAAGATTTTAAAACACCCCGTATCCTCTAAGCTTTTTTTTTCGTGAGAAAACCACGGAGGTTCATGAAAATGCGATAATATTCGCGTCTGGGGGCACCGTGCGGCGGGTGGTGGCACTTTCGGTGAAGATTTTGCAGATGTAAATACGTTCGAACGCACTGTAGCTGCATCTACTTTCGCGTACGAGAAATTGTTCCAGTGCTTACAATGTCTGTTCACTGTTGTGAACTTGTTCACCGCCACAGGGAGGTTGAGAACTACTGTTTCCATCACCTTGGGTGGCTCGAGTTTGCGATCGGGTCTGACGTGTGATTGCTTTCTGCATATTGATGCCACAATTCTTTGAGGATGTTCCGGTTGAAACTTTTCGGAGTTCCTTGAAGCCACTTCACCAATGTTCCCGGTGTTGAAAGCTCAAAGCTGTAAAGTTTATTGATAGCATAATTGTATGATAGAATAACAAATTAATTTACTCACAATTGGTCTCGTACTAGGTACTATTAATCAATTTAAGGAACAAATTTAAAAACAAATTATAGCTGTTTAAGTTTTAATCTGTAAATAATGTTTTCAATTAGTAATTAAGAATATATTTTTAGGATTTCTAATAAAAAAAATGCTTCTCAGCTGAACACTAAAGTGCTCTGCAACACATAAGAAATATTATAGTCACAGCTGCGACGAGCCTGGATAAGCCTGGATTAGATGGGCACTATAGGCACATCCTACCAGACTTCAGTAGGGAATATTATAACTTCTGTTCAACTTTGCTCAACTTAATTCAACTGTTTAATTTTAAATGAATTTCGAAAAACTTAATAATTTTGCGTATTGAATACCCATAACCACGATTTTACTATGGGCCAAGCTGTTAGCTAACTGCCAAACAGTTAAATATCCAAAAACTCACTTGTCATAAGACGAGTTTGTACAATCCCATTTAATTCCACCACTTAATTGTACCTTGACAGATACGTATTACGACCCCAACAGTAAGGTCGTCTTCAGTGTTTTGTACTTGACTCGACTAACGAGACACTGAAGACGACCTTACTGTTGAGGTCGAAATACGTATCTGTCAAGGTACAATTAAGTGGTGGAATTAAATGGGATTGTAAAAACTTTTCTTATGACAAATGAAGACATTCCACTAAAAAGCTCAAAATAATTTTCTTAATCCAAAAACTGTTAAAATTGATTTTAAACATCAAGTTTAGGGTCTATGAGAGAAATTTTGAAGCTCTGGAAAAGGCGTTCTGTTGAATCAATAAAAAATAAACATGAAAACAAAAACCAATGCGAAATAAATGGTGAACGCATGGTTGTTTGTTTAGCTTGGCGGATTAAACGAAAATCTTACATGGGAGGAGAAAGAACCGCATATCGTTGAATTCCAGTGAAATTGAAGGATTTTTTTATTTCAGTAATGAATATCTTATATAAAATTGTATTGGTATTATTCGTTCATAGTAGTATAAAGGTTTTAACGAGTGATTTTATGTTTTGAACCATTTGGTTCCATGGGTGCATATTGCACTATTCTCCCATATATTCAATGCCATAATATATGCTGTTTTTTGTTTATCCCTCGGGCAGTAGCACTTCATTCTCAGTCGGACATAGGTACCATTAACCATTTAACCATAATACAATTTATTAAATTAATATCAAACTGCCAACCGCTCCTGATATGATTAATTCATTCACCGCCCAGCTTGTTTGAGCACGGAGCCTCCCCGACGACAAACCCGGGAACCTGTTACCCTGTTACCCAAGCTATGAAACATTAAGACCAGACCCATAGACTCCTCCGCGCGCGAACAAGTTATCGACAAAACTAGTTTCGCATAAATCTATCCTGGTTGGCGTTGTGCGCAGCGTAGTGCAATCGATGGGATCGAACTTGAAAGCTTCCCTCCCGTATAATGTTCCGATGTTTTCCCTGGATTGGATTTTAAAGGAACCGAAGAGTCGCACTGGGCGGATAATAAATGTCCGATGGCATTAGATGTGATTATTATGCTTTCATCTTTACCTGGCGGCGATCGTTGCCGTCGTCGGTCAACGACACGACGTAAATCTCTTGCTGTTGCGTTGGTACGCATCCCGTCACCTATGCGTGTTAGTGTGGAATATTTTTGTAATTTTGCCAGAAATGACATAACAACGAATGCGAAACCACATTGCATTTGTGTTGCGTTAACACGATGAATAAGCGTGTACCCCTAGTCTTCGATTTTTAGTTACTTCGAATTTCCCGTCATAATGGCCATTTTTTAGCAGACAAATTAAAAAAAAAAGTTTTCTTGGAATTAGTTATAATACAGCTTATATGAAACATATTTGTCGCTTGGGGTATCTTTTCTCTCCCTACACCTATACGTAATCAATGATTGACCCCTTTGCAAAAATGCGTCGCTCGGTGACAAATTGCAGATGCGTGCGCAATGTCGTCTTCGTCTGTGATGACCAATAATGCACCGCGAACACATTCCTCGCTATGTTGTCGGAGAAAAGCTCCCTATAATCTACGCCATTTATCGTCACTTTCACTTTCTGCGAAGAACCGCTTTCCTAGCCGGAGGTCTTCTTATAGAGCAAAGCCAGCTGTTTTTAAGCGTACGCTATCGCCCATAGGTATTAGACCACCTTTTAGAAAACATAACACAGTATTTTTTTGTGAATATGTCTCTGTTTATTTTTAGATGTGGGAATATAGACATAAGACCATTGACTTTCAATAAAATTGTCTAGAACGATGATAAATTTGATTAATTTTCATTCACCCATGTAGTTACTATTCATAAGTTCTCAGTTGGGGGGACCCATTTGAAAAGCAATAACAATGTAATAATTACTCTTTTATTGAAATCTGTCTTGTCTTTCAAGTTAAATGCAATTTTCAGACACCACCTCAAAAAACCATGACTTTTATGCAAGAGACTCACTGTCAAAGTCATATGCAACGTGTTTGACAACTGGTTTAGAAAAAAAATATTCAGACCGCCAGATAGCGGAGATTTCGGGAGCTCGTATTGATCGTATTTTCAACATATTGCCTCTTTTTATATATTTTTTAACAAAAACTATAGCTTTTCCGAATTTGATTGATACATATATTCAAGTCACAGATCGGTAAACTATCACCCGCGAAATACTCTTACGCTGTCAAAATCAAGGAAATCAGTTGTTACTTCACGGAGTTTTTTGAATCAATTAAATTTTGCCTGTCCAGATTATACTGTCTCTACCCCTAAAATATAACATAATAAATACAACAAATATATAGTCCTGGTTTGAAAGCAATAGCCCGAAGCTTACGACCGAGAATGTACATACTAATTTTCGTTTCTGATGAGAAAACTGTCTTACATTTTTTACGTATTCCAGGCGTCACTCGAACAGTTGACTCGTTTTGCACCATGTTAGGCTTTACCATCTAATGATAATGACACTACTTCTTGTCGCACGACACGCACGTGAGAAAACATAAACCGGAATGCAAACAATTTTAAATCGATAAATTAGGTGCAATGGAATATATATTACTCAAAACTGAATTGCATTAAAAATCCATTTAAAAAAATCATGCTACATACCATAAGCCACCCTATTGAACATTATAGAATGTTCCTGTATTGATTGAGATGAGCAACTCCATTTGTACTCATAGGTTGTTTTAAATATGGTATGATCAAAAGGTCTAAGGTTAACAAAAACGCTTATCGTTAGTACCAGATCAAAACAGTTTTAATACGAATAAGTTGTAGTAGAAACAAGTTTTGGTTTTCAAGCCATTGACGGAATAAGAATGGAGACAGAAATAGCTGCGTAACTCTACATGCTTTACCGAAAAGATGGTTATGTGGGTCATACCCATGTGACCACATTTTGTATACTTGTAACAAAATTCATAAATTCCCATGACTTAATCTTCATTTATCACACATTCTAACTAAATCCATAACTTAATACCCTTGATCTGCTTCCACATGACCTTTCTCCAGCGGTACATGGCCGCTGTGTTTCCTCCCCATGATCCGTCATTCTCATCATAACACCACACCGCTCACCTTTTACATAAATTTTACTCTTTTTGTTCTGTTTGCATTTGTAGGCGTCGCTTCTATGCTTTCCATCATTTTCCCAATGTCACACCACGATGCCATCAACATCTGTAAGTAGACGTCCACATACGTTCGTTGTGTATGTTCGTGTTTGTGTGCGTCCTTAGTTATTGTTGGTGTCTTTCGTCAGAACACAGATTCATTATCCGTTGCATGTTTCATCAGATCTTCATGTGATAAATTTTTCTTCACTCAGACACATTGTTTGTTTGTTTTGGCGACGGCCACCAACCAAGTACCTATCACTGAAAATGCTTTGCGGAAACATGAAAGCATTTTCGCACACACGACCCATTTTACAGCCGTTCTCCTTTCACGCCCTGATGACGCTCAACCATACGCTTGACTTACTGACCTTGTTGCGTAATTTATGGAAGCGCATCGCATCGACCGGCAAAAGTGATGGTTTATGGTGCAGATGTGTTCTCTTTTTCGTGAAGTGGGGTACATAGCTCAGCACAATGCCGCTGAAGATTGAACCCACACAACCCGTGATTCACGAGTTGGCTTATTTTCTGTGGTTTTGTGCTATAAGTTTTTCATGGCACCATTCAGTCTAAACCCATTCAAAGGTAAAAATAAGAGTCTCTCATGGACCTAAGAGTTTGATAACCGCATAAGCAGCACACAGTTTGAACCGCAGCAGCATTTAAATCGCTTTTGTTTCAGCATTGTCGTCAAAGTTCAACCTAGTTTTGGTTAATTGCAGCATATGGATTTAATATGTGAAGAAGTGATTAAGAATTTAGAATTATTTTGTGAACTATTGTTCTTCAAGATGGCCTCCGGGTCTCAGATTAGCTTAGCTCTGATTGACTATACGTATGCCAAATTACACAATGGCGAATTGGGATTGGCCAAACATTCTCAGTGTGCACATTTAATTAAGTCAAACATTAATTACCTGATTGAAAACAACGCCGGCCTCTTAGTCGATTCAGTTAGATAGATGAAAAGAGTAGAAATAGAACTTTTTACTATATAACTTACTATTTGATCTGGTTTTAGTTTTCAGCCTTGGCTTTTACCGCACGGTTAACCTCGTAGACCTCGAAGGCTTAGGTTTCTGTTAGACTACTCTAAAATTTTGCAACTCATGGAAACATTTGGAGTGAAAAATAAACCTTTCGATTGCCTGTTGTTTGCTTCAATTGCGTTCCTTAAATTAGCTCCATTAGAAAAGAAGCAGTTGATAAGCTGCAAAGAGCATCTGGATCTGAAAACCACTTGATGTTCCGAGTGTCGCCAGCATATCGGCTTTTTCGTCACCATCAATACAACAGTATCCTGGAACCTAATATATTGTGGGGCATCGAAATTCGTACACCTAAGTACTTCATTTTCGCAATCAGCTACTATAATATACGATTATCATCCAACTAACAAGTTTGTTATATTTGCTGATTGACACGGGTCTTATGTGACACATTTGTCTATTTGTGTTATGCCACACTATTTGTCTTATGTGACACATTTATAAATCCGTACACCTATTTATTGACTTGATATCTTTATTTCGCCACAATTAAACTCTTATATAACACTGTAATTTGTTCAATACGTACCTTCAGAAGCTATCTTTGATGTTACACTTTTTTTTAATCTCGCCACTTGATAAGTTTGATTTGAGTTGATTTCAATTATCATTTGCGAGTAATTAGTGAATAAGAATTTTATATGACGGGAATAAGCGCCATGGACAAATTGGCGCATGATTCTTTTTGTATGTCGCGGTATTGTGGATTGGATTATTTTGTAACAGCCCTATAATTACTATTTATGTGTTGTTAGATAATATAACTACTATGAATACTCTTATATCCAAAGAAAATCAGAGAACTTTCTAGACCAGACCAAGATTCGAGCTCAGCCTCCTTCAGCAGTGTCTGCTTTGTAGCCACGCGTCTTACATCTAAGCTGAGAAAGAACGATGAAGCTTACTAGCAACTGTCAAACAATTATTTGTATACAGCAGTTTTTGGAGCTTTATTATATTCTGAAAATAACAGTTGACCAGACTGCAGAAAGAATTGCCACCATAAGAATTGAATACAGCGTCGTTGAAATCCTTCTGTTTTATAACAAATCCGCTTAGCAATGTTGGGACTAGTATTATACTAGAAAACATAGAATCATACGCTTCGTTTAGAGTATCCTCTCGCAAATATCCGATTTTGAGAATCCTTATCTAAATGCCCAGAAACTATATGACACTGAATTCAATTGAAATCTTTCGAAGCTCTGAGAATGAGGCATTTATTTTGAAGCCTTAACAATTTATTTTCAAATTCCATAAACCCCACCAGAAGCTTAGAATTTGGTACTTGCAATTCATGGAATTGTGTATAGTTCTATCAAAATCTCAAAAAGATTCTTTTACATTCTGCAAACAAAAAACTTTATTTAGAACTTTTTTGGAACACATTGATCTTTATCAGTCCGGTCCCTGCTCTTCGGGTCCCAGGTTGCAAATTTTATTTATTCAGACTAAGGTCGAAGTGGCCTGTGCGGTATATAAGAGTCTTCTCCATTCGGCTCGGTCCATGGCTACACGTCGCCAACCACGCAGTCTACGGAGGGTCCGCAAGTCATCTTCCACCTGATCGATCCAAATTGCTCGCTGCGCACCTCGCCTTCTTGCGCCCGTCGGATCGTTGTTGAGAACCATTTTAACCGGGTTACTGTCCGACATTCTAGTTACGTGCCAGGCCCACCGCAGTTGTCCAATTTTCGCGGTGTGAACGATGGATGGTTCTCCCAGCAGCGCATGCAACTCGTGGTTCATTCGCCTTCTCCACGTTCCGTGCGCCATCTGCACCCCACCATAGATGGTACGCAGCACTTTCCTTTCGAAAACTCCAAGTGCGTGTTGGTTCTCCACGAGCATCGTCCAGGTCTCGTGTCCGTAGAGCATTTTGTAGATTGTCAGTTTGGTGGATCGGAGCGTCTTGTGGAGTCCAAAGTATGTACGATTTCCAGCCACTATGCGTCTCCGAATTTCTCTGCTGGTATCATTTTCGGCAGTCACCAGTGAGTCCAAGTACACAAATTCTTCTACCACCTCGATTTCGTCACCACCGATGCCAACTCGCGGTGAGTGGCTCACATTGTCTTCTCTTGAACCTCTTCCTATCATGTACTTCGTCTTCGACGTGTTGATGACTAGTCCGATCCGCTTAGCTTCCATCTTCAGTCTGATGTAGGCTTCCTCCATCTTCTCAAAGTTACGTGCCATAATATCTATGTCGTCGGTGAAGCCAAATAGCTGGACGGACTTATTGAAAATTGTACCACTCGTGTTAATCCCTGCTCTTCGTATTATCCCTTCCAATGCGATGTTGAATAGCAGACACGAAAGACCGTCACCTTGCCGTAACCCTCTGCGGGTTTCGAAGGGACTCGAGAATGCCCCTGAAACTCGAACTACGCACATCACCCGATCCATCGTCGCTTTGATCAACCGTGTCAGTTTATCCGGAAATCCGTGTTCGTGTATTAGCTGCCATAGCTGGTCCCGATCGATTGTATCATATGCGGCTTTGAAATCGATAAATAGATGATGTGTGGGCACGTTGTATTCGCGGCAATTCTGCAGTACTTGGCGAATGGCAAACACCTGGTCCGTGGTGGAGCGTTCGCCCGTAAAACCCGCCTGGTACTGCCCCACGAACTCCCTTGCAATTGGTGGTAGTCGACGGCATAAAATTTGGGAGAGTACCTTGTAGGTTGCAAATTAAGATCTTTTATATTTGAAATCACCCAACCAGAGGATGTCAAAATTTAATACAGTTCTGGATTATTCACATGCAGGTATAACTTGGCATTACAAGAATTGTATAAGATTTAACCGCAGTACCCTGTATAATATAACTTTGGCGAATTTGGGAGAAGTATCTACATACGTATTAGTGTAATTCGTCACACAAAAAAAATATTTTTAATTGTATCTTGTTCCACAATATATATTAGATCTGACCTGGATTCAAACCTAGGCTTGTTTCGAGCGTCCGTACAGCACACCCATCCCCTAGCAATGGTTGAACGCCAACATTAGACACAGGAGAAATTCCTATAAATAATCACCGCTGAACGCTGACGCTTTATAAACACAGAAAAAATAAAGAACCTAAAAAAGTTTGAAGAACTCAACTTTGAGTACGAAGTTCAAATTTTGAACTCAATATTAGGTAGTTTTCACACTCTCTCTCATGAATGATATTATAAACAAAGAAAGCTGCATCGACCCAACGTGTATTGTTCCGTGGAAGAAGCCAAATTTGTGTTGTTCTCACCATAGACTCGGGGGGATGAAAATAACATAAATTTGAGTTGGTGAAACTTCATAGTGGGTGAAAATTCAACACGGGAGTAAAGGCAAGGTACTCACCGGATTTTTCGCATTTTACTTATTTTTGGCTTCTTCCACGCAAGGGCGGATTTGAGTGAAAGGAACCATAAAGTGAGTTGTTTCGCGGTTCCGTATAGTCGTTTCGGATACTCTAGGATGAGAACCCGAGCAAAGTCTGAAAACATAATGAGAACATATAGTTAACATATTTTGATTCTGACATCAAATTGAAATTGAAATAATTTGTTCTCCAATATGAATCATCATGATTGATTACATATTTTGATTTCATATTGCTACAAATTTAATTTCCAATTTGCTCTCATCGATAAAAGGAATAGCTTTAGATTTGATGTCACAGTAAGATTTTTCTGCTTTAGATTTTGATCTTTTAACCGTTAAAACGACCAAAAAGATTTTAAATTAAGTAATCATATTCGGCGATTTCACAACATTAAAACAAGTCTAGACCAACATTTGAAAAGGGCGTAACGCTAAAATTTATTCCTTTAGATTCTTTGTCGACATATATAGCTATAAATGTAGATGAAGAATCAGAAGGAAGTTTTCGATTTTCTCTCAAGCTTTGCTCGGGAAGGCGTTTGCATGTATTGAATAAAACAAATAAAACGATCTTATACAGTACACGCCCGTTCCAAATCACTCAGAGACTGAGTGAAATTGTATTGCCGTCTCTTCTTTTTCTCACGGAAATGTCGTAAAAAAATAAAACTAATCAAATTTTGAGTAGTTCCACGTTTTACGAAAAAATAGTATGATTTCCATGAGAAAAAAATACGGCAATACAATTCCACTCAACCTCTGAGTGATTTTAAACGAGCGTGTGGGCTGGTGGTGGGAAGAAACTATTTCTTGTATAGTTATTATGCAGATATTGTATAATATAAGCCTATGCAGTTCTTACATACATGTTTTGGTTTGGGTGTATATAACCGCGCAGTCAACAGAAAAAAGTATATGGTATTGTATATAAGAAGCTGAAGTGGAGGCGATATACCTACATATTGCATGTGGGGGTACCTATAACACCTTCACTTTAGTATCTTATGTGATATCATAAACGATCATGTGATGACTGGGCGATTTTTTGAATTATTTTAAAATTGTATTTCCAATAATTTACTACTAACGTTTAGGTACGTGTTATCTCATTGGCGGTATAATATTTTTAACTAGCTTTCTCCCAGTGCACTTTGCTGAGCCAGAAAAAAAGAGGGGTCTCGAACCACCACAGTAACATTTTTTGCCTTTATATACCTTTATATCTCGAGTCATGAAGAAATTTTGGTTTCATTTGTATGAGAGCCCCCTCTTCGAGATGGAGAGGGGTCTATAACCATCATAAAAACCTTCCCCGGTGTCAAAAATTCCTGCACTCAAATTTTCACGCTGATCGGTTCAGTAGTTTCAGAGTCTATAAGGGTCGGACAGACAAAGGGAAATCTATTTTTAGGTTATTTAGGCTATAAAATTGACAGTTACATATTTGGACACAAGCGTATATGCGGAGTCTCCAGTAGCCAGAGTTCGATTCTCGTTCCGGTCTAGGATGTTTTGAGGTTGGACACTTTCTGAACACTCTGGACATCCATTGTTCTTGCTACACACGATACATACTCATGCAATGGCGGGCATAGAAAAGCTTTCAATTCATAACTGAGGAAATGCCAATAGAGTACTAAGTTGAAAAGCAAGCCAAGTTCCAGTATGTTAGTTTTTCCTTACAAATTATGTCTGCATGCTTTGCTAGCACGCTAACTTTCATCTACTCGGTGACTGAGTAAAATTATATTGTCATCTATTTCTTTCCAACGGAAATTTAACTCAATTTTTGTCGAAAGCAGGACTACTCCTGCTCCTGCTGTAATCCTGCTTTTGACGGAAATTGAGTGAAATTGTCGTTAGAAAAAAAGAGATGGCAATACGATTCTACTCAGTCCCTGAGTAGATGAAAGTTATAGTGAGGCAGTGTCTTGGGAAATGTTTTTTTATACTTATTCATCGTCTACCATACCACGAAAACCTTTATGACAGTCGGAAAATAAAAGAAGCTACAACAAATGCTTGTGCTTCCACTTTCATGGATTAGCCGACGCCAAAGCCATTCCACCATCATACGTTACATGCGCGCGATACGCATATTTAGTGATTCTCGACGGTATTTCGGTTCAAGTTACAAGTGCAAAATAAATTCACTTGATGTAGGTAGGTATCTACCTCCCTAGGAGAATTATGCTGCATGCGTTTTATGTCAGAAACGGCGAACTGCCTTCCCAAGCTCAAAAGTGAGCCAATCTAAGGCTGAAGTATTTGCATACATACCGATCGTGATGAGATTGAATGCGATTGTTTTCGAAGGAGAACGCTGTGGTTAATTCCACGTATCACCACACATTGTTTGGATTCGTTGGCAATGCAATGTCAAGCACTGTGGGTAGGGACTGCAGAAATTGAACATAACTATCCGAAAACTATCTGATTTTTTTACATTTAACAAATCCTTAAACTTGACAGAAAAAATAACTCGACTGATATTGATATGTTGGAGTTACTTCTCGAATAATCAAAATGTTTGTTTATTTTTTTTTCCGGATTAGAGTCGAAACGTCGGGGAAAAAATTAAAAAGTTAAGTTAGTTTTGTCACTTACATCCCTTTTGCGTTTGACCTTCTCAAATACTATTCTTCTAGTGCCATGAAATAAATAAAACACTTTTGGCAGCCCTATGATCCATAACAAAAACGAAAGAATACATTCTGCTGTTGGGTTGTATTATTAACTTTAAAATTTAGTATTAGGTACTTGTCTAATTCAACTACCGAAAACTGACCCAGCTTTTTTCACTTTTGCTTTCCAGCCAGTCAAGAATCTTGTATGGCAGAAGCACTCGGTTAAGTGAGAAGTCAAACCCATCAAAACCGTTGTTCGTCCCACTGCACAACGTATGACAGAAACACTATCCTTAGAAGTTTGTTAAGTGATATACAAATTCGATTTGTATTGTAAACAAATTTGAAATGGAATAAAATTTCAGTTTAAATTCAATAGCAACGAAGTTAACTCTCCTAAAATATATAATTAGTTTTTGCCTTTCTCGTATACTAAGTATACGGTAAAGGCTATATGATCGCTCCAAAAACAAACTTTTTATAGAAAGCCCGGAGACTCATAGTGTTATATACCAATCGACTCAGTTCGACGAATTGAGGTGATGTCTGTGTGTGTGTGTGTGTGTGTGTGTGTGTGTGTGTGTGTGTGTGTGTGTGTGTGTGTGTGTGTGTGTGTGTGTGTGTGTGTGTGTGTGTGTGTGCGCACAAAACGAAGCAAAAATGTCACTTATTTTCGGGCATTTATCCTCAACCGATTTGCTCGCAACAAATTGCATTCAATGCAGAATCCTTTCCCATTGTTTCCTATTGAAAATTGGCCATATCGGACTATGGGATCAGAAGTTATGGCCAAAATACAAATTCATACGAAAAAATCGCGTTAAAAATGTCACTCATTTTTCGGGCACTTATCCTCAACCGATTTGCTTGCAACAAGTTGCATTCGACGCAGAATCCTGTCTTATTGTTTCCTATTCAAAATTGGTCAGATCGGATTATGGGATCAGAAGTTATGGCCAAAATACAAATTCATACGAAAAAATCGCGTAAAAAATGTCACTCATTTTTCGGGCACTTATCCTTAACCGATTTGCTTGCAACAAGTTGCATTCGACGCAAAATCCTGTCCCATTGTTTCCTATTTGAAATTGGTCAGATTGGACTATGGGATCAGAAGTTATGGCCAAAATACAAATTCATACGAAAAAATCGCGTAAAAAATGTCACTCATTTTTCGAGCACTTATCCTCAACCGATTTGCTTGCAACAAGTTGCATTCGACGCAGAATCCTGTCCCATTGTTTCCTATTTGAAATTGGTCAGATCGGACTATGGGATCAGAAGTTATGGCCAAAATACAAATTCATACGAAAAAATCGCGTAAAAAATGTCACTATTTTTTCGAGCACTTATCCTCAACCGATTTGCTCGCAACGAGTTGCATTCGACGCAAAATCCTGTCCCATTATTTCCTATTTGAAATTGGTCAGATCGGACTATGGGATCAGAAGTTATGGCCAAAATACAAATTCATACGAAAAAATCGCGTAAAAAATGTCACTCATTTTTCGAGCACTTAACCTCAACCGATTTGCTTGCAACAAGTTGCATTCGACGCAGAATCCTGTCCCATTGTTTCCTATTCGGAATTGGTCATATCGGACTATGGGATCAGAAGTTATGGCCAAAATACAAATTCATACGAAAAAATCGCGCAAAAAATGTCACTCATTTTTCGGGCACTTATCCTCAACCGATTTGCTCGCATCAAGTTGCATTCGACGCAGAATCCTGTCTCATTATTTCCTATTAAAAATTGGTTAGATCGGACTATGGGATCAGAAGTTATGGCCAAAATACAAATTCATGCGAAAGAATCGCGTTACGAATGTCACTCATTTTTCGGGCACTTATCCTCAACCGATTTGCTCGCAACAAGTTGCATTCAACGCAGAATCCTGTCCTATTGTTTCCTATTTGAAATTGGTCAGATCGGACTATGGGATCAGAAGTTATGGCCAAAATACAAATTCATACGAAAAAATCGCGTAAAAAATGTCACTCATTTTTCGGGCACTTATCCTTAACAGATTTGCTTGCAACAAGTTGCACTCGACGCAGAATCCTGTCCCGTTGTTTCCTATTTCAAATTGGTCAGATTGGACTATGGGATCAGAAGTTATGGCCAAAATACAAATTCATACGAAAAAATCGCGTTAAAAATGTCACTCATTTTTCGGGACTTAGCCTCAACCGATTTGCTTGCAACAAATTGCATTCGACGCAGAATCCTGTCCCGTTGTTTCCTATTGAAATTGGTCAGATCGGATTATGGGATCAGAAGTTATGGCCAAAATACAAATTCATACGAAAAAATCGCGTAAAAAATGTCACTCATTTTTCGGGCACTTATCCTCAACCGATTTGCTCGCAACAAGTTGCATTCGACGCAGAACCCTGTCCCATTGTTTCCTATTCGAAATTGGTCAGATCGGACTATGGGATCAGAAGTTATGGCCAAAATACAAATTCATACGAAAAAATCGCGTAAAAAATGTCACTCATTTTTCGGGCACTTATCCTCAACCGATTTGCTCGCAACAAGTTGCATTCGATGCAGAATCCTGTCCCATTGTTTCCTATTTGAAATTGGCCAGATCGAACTATGGGATCGAAAGTTATGGCCAAAATACAAATTCATACGAAAAAATCGCGTAAAAAATGTCACTCATTTTCCGGGCACTTATCCTCAATCGATTTGCTCACAACAAGTTGCATTCGACGCAGAATCTTGCCCCATTGTTTCCTATAGAAACTTGGCCGGATCGTACAATTGGGTCAAAAGTTATGGCGAAAATACTAATTTTAAAACTACTAAATAAAATGCCACTTTTGCTCTTATGCTCATCCGATTTGTTTGCAACAAATTGAGTTTGGCGAGAATTTTTTATGCATATAAACAAATATGAAAAATAAGACCAATCCACATATTGGTGTTATTTGAAATTTTTCCAAACCTTTTGAACGAACGAGAAAGGCACCATCACCGCTAGGTGGATTAATCTGGGTTTTTAATAGAGAATTTGGAAATTGCAAATATGAAAAAATGTACTAGGCGGTAATATGCTTTGGTTATCGTTTCTGCTTCATACGCAGGAGATCGTGGGTTCCCGTTCCATTCTCCTACTTTGTATCTTTCCAATTATTTCTCATGTTCTAGCAATCACTAGGACTGGAAATGGACATTGATACTTGACTTCAGACAACTCTAAATTTGATTTGTCTTATTTTAATCAAAAAGTAAGTAAAACTTCCGTGGAAACTTGAAAATGAAAAACTTGTGCAAATACTCTCCTACCGTGGCCCACTGTACATTTGCCATCATCCCGCCGTTGCTGTCAGAGATGCAATTCCGATAAACTGTTTTTCCTTCTTCACTCTTTGCGTAATAGCTTGTAGGTAGTTTGCTTCAAAACATTTGGTTTCTCTATCTGCTTCCTGACTGAATTGTTTGCCCTCTTGTGTCAGTTCTTGTCGAGTGCTTCTTCGTCTTGAATAACAGCTTGAACATACCTACCGCGAGATTTCTTCCATTCACCTTTTCTTGTTAAATAAAAAAAACATACAATGTAACTACATCACAGGCCAGGCCACGGTTGAAGAAAATTGAAATTTTATGTTTCTTTTCATTTCTTATCGCGCCTTCCTCTAGCTAATCGACCGATCAACAATCGTTCGTCTCTAGGTCAGTGGGTATGTTGTTTTTCAAAGCAACCTATGTTAAAAGTAATAGGGTGATTTCCTGCAGTATTTTAGTGAGACACAATTTTCCCACTGCACACGCTTTGTCGGAAGATAAAAAGAGTAGATAGAAGTACACACGATATTTTAGTGAGTTTCTGTTCGATCTAAGTGCATTACTTAACCTTCAAATTAGTTTACCTAAGTGTTACTTCAAGTGCTATAAACAACTGCATAATTTTTAATTCCTAGATTATTATCAAATGTGATTATCTTAACAGGTATGGTTAGATGTAAATCGTAGGGGATCATCGATCATATACGTTTGTATTGCAATCATCATAATATTCGTTTGGGAATAAAGTAGCAATTTTAAAGGTCTCCAATTAATTTTGTGAGCAAGGACGTAGGATTGCCAATCCGGATGGCGTCAGGCGTCCGGCCTAGGATCTTTTCAGGTGGAAAACATTCTTGGCTCAGGAGATCGAGAGATCATCACCTCCAACAAATCAACCTAAACAATCTGTTTAATAACAATAGATTTTCGAATTCAGAGTATATCAAAAACATTACTCTAATTCGTAGCATAAAATACATATACGGGAAATAATCTGCGCAGAAATTTAAAGTTGGTAAATTTTGCTCCAAATTGCGTAATTTCAAACGGAAACCAATGGAACATGATGACCCGCACCGACCACTCGACTCGCCAACCATAATCTTCCATCAGAAGCAAAAGACACAAATTACTGGCGCTCATGAAATTACTGTGCTAAAATAAGCTAACTAATAACTATGTTTGGCTTGAAGGCCGCGCTCACATTGTACGGCTTGAAATTAGAAAGGGTTGAAAGAAAGAATTCGCTTATTTTTCGTTATTATTCAAATTGCTTTCGTCGACAGATATTTCTCTCGGCAGGAAGTGTAGATTGTGCATGAATTCCATTTGATGATTTGCATACCAGTTCTGATTTTCAACGGTAAAACCTGTTAGATGACATAACGAATTTCGAGCTGCGATTCAAGTTCAAGTCCGGGCTCCGAGATATCTGCCAAAATTGGTTCAATAACCTTAAAAGGCAAATGCCGTTTTTTCTTGCTTTCTGCTTTGCAACACACTTCGATAGCGGCGAAATTTAATAATAATATTAATAAGCTGTTTTTTCAGCGAGGATGCAAACTCGTGCGAGCTTCGCAGTACGGAAACACACAAAATAGACACGCGATTTGTGTCGACGTTGTTTATAAAATTTTGAAAATTAGTCAACTCATCGGAAAAGAGTGTATACCTTGGATAACGTTAAGATGGTATTCATATTGACAAAACACGATCGTCAACTTTCGTGCCTAAACGATGCAACTAAATGAAACTGAATAGAATATTGTTGTATGGCTGCTTCAGAGGCATGTGCAGACAGCTGCGTAATAGCCAACTGCCCAAATTTTCGTTCTTGATACTCTTCAGACCTACTGTGTGAAATGAAACGGTTTTTACTCGAATATGGCATAAAGAGTGCGATTTAATTACCACTCACGGCATGAGACCTGAATATACTTATTGCCGTTTGCATGTTCAACATGTTTTGTCATCATCTTGCGTCAAGGCATTCTGGATGTACCGGTACTGGTATAAAAGATCTTATGATTATACAGAAGAATGAAAAACCAGGTTTGGGAGCAATACAAATAATGAGACTTATTATTTGATTATATTATTTGCATATTTTTCACATTTATGTTTCAGTTTAACAAAAATATTTTTAAAAATCGGGTCTCCATATGACTTTAAGTGGCACCGAATTCAAATTAGGTTTTATTTTAATTTAATTCTTCTTTAGAGAGGTGTCATTTGCTCACTAAATGATTGCAATCATTCCTAGTTTCAGAAACAGATCGCTTATTTAGGTAATTCCTCATCCATCTCTAACCTGTATTTTGTTCTCCAGTGGAGGATGTAATGTCATTAAGAAAAAGAAGAAGAAGAAGATGTAAATAACCTCAACTCAATTAATAAATTTTCTTTGTTAACTCCACCAAAAGGTCTGCATTCAATTTTGACTTAAGGTTATCCGTCGCATTAAGTTATCAGCTCAGTGAAGTCTACAGTCACAATATTTTTTCTTCGTCTTGATACAGCTCGTGATTCGTGCGTTTGCGCCTCACATTATTTTTTAGATTCCCTCTTTTTTTTATACTTTCGATTTATAGTTGAATAGCAAATTTGAAAGCGTATTACCCTGCCTCAATCCATCTAAAGTCTCGAACGAGGTTGACATTTCGTCTTAGTTTTGCCAGAAATCCATTTTTGGACATTATCTGCTTCAGCTTTACTGTTCAATTTAATCCAACGATTCTTTGGAATCAATGAATGAAGATGAGTCTTCTCTTCAAGTTGTATTCCTGGATCCATCGATCCTCGATCGATCTTGCGAAAACCTGTCAGGTATGGTCTCCTAGGATGGACTACCGCCGCTGAAGGAATCCTAAAGGGGTTTCAGTCTGTCAAACAGAATACGCGACAGAAGAGTAATTCATATGTAACTGGCGCACTGTATGTGCTTTTTTAAAGACGGGGCTCTATGGCAGTTCAAATTTAAAAAATGTTCAAAAATTTCATTAGCATCTTTTTGATAAATTAGAAGCCTTGGCAGAATTTCAGGTAATTTGATGGTTAGGAGTATTGCCAAGATAATTTTGTTTATTTAAGAATTTGTACGGAAAAACGAAATTTATGTGAGGCTTACTATCGTAATGAATTCAAATGTTTTTCGTATCTTTTTAAACGAAACCGGTGGATAACTCATCCAGTTTAAGTTACGCCGGATAGTCATGCCTAAATCTTAGCAACTACAATGACTTACTCATATGGTGGAGCAAGCCAGTCCGAATCAGAGTCATGTTTCAGGAACAATCATTCAACCAGGAATTTCTTAGGAGATAAGCTATTAGTCCTAGTTATAACTGTCCGGAATGCATCCCTACATAAAGTATTGTTTGCCATCCTACACAGATCCTCAAAACAGGCTATTTTACTATATTTAATCTCTTATTTCAAATCTCTGAGTTTGTCTGGAAAACCATACGTTTATAAAACAAATCCGTAAAATGGTTCTGGTGCGTTGCAACCTTCTTGTAGCTTGCCATGTGAGACGCTTGTGTCAGGACATCAGAATAGCCTTGTACACTAAGGTACACTAAGTATTGATCTCCCATCGCATTGTAATGATTCCTCCAACAGCTCTGGGTTGAACCAGCTGAACTGATCCGCCTTGGAATTCTGTTAGAAGCATAGCCACCTATACTTCCTGATGGTCACTGGAAGTGTACCCCTCATGAACCCTCTATTTAGGCTAACCCGTGCATCCCGCGCTGCAAGAAGTCACATCAAAACAGGAGTCACCTCTTGGTCCTCTGAACGTTGGCACTTGTCCATCGTTCAGAATGACTACGTTCAGCCTTCCTGGAGACTACAGCCGGATAAGACCTCTAGCGTTAGTGAACCAGGAACCCCAGTCCACTGCCCACGCATTAAAGTCACCTGCTATAACTAAAGGCTTGAAACTAATTAGTTTCGCTATAAGAATATCTAACGCCCTAGTGTACTGCCTTATTCTCCATTTTGATCTTGGAGGACAGTAGCAACTACAAAATAAACACTGTTCATCTTTGCTTTAACGAAGCCCATATCGTCATGATATGATACTATCTCACGGATGGCACGTTGCCAGCAAGTATGCGGTACGGGTCAGACAGCAATGCAACACATCAGTCTATTCTCATAGTCGGACTGTTGTAGCAGCTCATGTGCTGCCTAGTAGTAGTTGAGGCTCACATTGCACGGCCAAGATGTTGTTGGACGTTCGATGGATATTTGTTGTCTACATCAGGAGCGCATATCAAACACCTCGGTGTGACCTGACAGGTGGAAGCTCTTTTACCGCTCTTTTCACTTTTTGCCTTTCTCGTACAACAAAGTTGTACCGAAAGGCTATCATTTCACTCTGAAAACGAACTTTTTACAGGAACATCTGATAGTAAAGTTTCTTATACCATTCGACTCAGTTTGATGAATCGAGGTGATGTCTGTGTGTGTGTATGTATGTGTGTGTGTATGTATGTGTGTGTGTATGTTTGTGTGTCTGTATGGTCACTTTTTCAACCTCAAAAACTCACACGATTTTCATGTACTTAGACTTAACTGATTTTATCGCAACAAGTTGCATTCCGCAGAGCCACTCTTCTAATTACATGCTATTTAATTTCATCAAGATTGATTAATGCGTTCGCAGCTGACGAAACGAGTGACGAAACTAAAATGAAAGCGCTGCGCGGGTGATTAAAATGCTCGCGACCGATAATGATGCTCTTAGTCATAACAATTATATCAATGTGAAGCAAATAACAATACTTGAAATAACTTTGTTATAAATTCTCTGTCAAAAATGGATGAAAGAAAATTTCACGATCTTCATAACTTGATTACAACATAATGTATTATGTTTATTTTACAGAAAAACAAAATTGCCAACATTTTTGGTAGATAGGAATTGGGAAAAAAACCGAATTTACCACCTTCAGTATATCTTGATTTAATCGAGAAAGGCATCGTCACCGCTAGGTGGATTAATTTGGGTTTTTATTCACGACTTCCATCCAGGGCAGGATTTCCTACCGGGGAACTTCTGCAATCCTCTTCAACGAAGGCATTGATTTTCGCCGTTTTTAAGGTCATCAATTTGCTCGACGTCCTTCAACGTATTTCAATAGCCTTCCTTTTACTGGTTTGGCATTAGCTTCATCCAGGTCGGCCACCAGCCTGACCTCACTTTTTACTACCTTGGGGGCTGCTTCAGTGACAGCCATGCGTCTACGCAGCTCCGCAGTCTGATATTCTACCTCCTTGTTGGTCTTCACCGTTTGGCGCACCACCAACTCCTTCTCCTCTCTCAGTAAAAAGAGGAATCCTGCCTTCTGCCTCCCTACTGACCGCCAGCAGGGACCTTTTCTCGCAGAGGGTCCACACGGCGGGTGTATTGATCTTGCAGTTATCCAAGAATACATGATCACATTTGAAACGCTTGTAATCATGTCCATCTTATCTTGTTCAACGCCTTCCAAATGGCTGATGATCAACTCCTACATGGTCATGCGATCTGTAAGACCACTTCGACTGGCGACAGTATCGCCAGTCGCAACGTACTACATTTTTTTGTTACGTGTCGTCATTTTTCATCCTACGAGAGCAATTTAAATAAATTTCGATAAAGTCGCGCGGTGATCAAAGCTTTCCTAATTATAGAATCCAATTGGCAAAAAATTGATGAAATACAGTTCGAATAAGATTCAACTTGGGCGAAGTATGAGCTTGCGAGAGTTATGCGTGAAGAGATTTAGCGCGCTCTTGTATGAATCTCTGAAAATATGCCACGAATCAATAGAACTGTTTACGCTTGCCGAACAGCACTTTAGCAGGTTGAAATCGCTGTTATTTTGCCTGTCTTGGTACAGTGATCACCACGTCACTATCCAAGCCGTTCCTGGGTGGACGTTAGGCAGAATAACAGCGATTTCAACAATGCTTGTTCTCTCATATGGCCCTCTGCTAATCTTCAGCTTCTATTCATTTCACACTTGCCGCTCGCTTGCGGTGTCAATCGAATCTGTATCTTCATTACATTCATCTACTCCCTTTCGCTTTGAGTAGTATAATTATCACCGAAAAAAGCCAATAAATTAATTTCGATAGTTTACAACCTATAGAATTCAAGATATTTAAAAAATAAATGTTTGCCAAAAAATAATTTTTGACAATATTTTTTTTACCTTATGAATCAATATGGTCGAAACTCAGGTGTGGTAAAATTCAAGTTATATCTGAGCTCTGGTCAAATTTTCAGCAAAATTGGTTCACACGCAATCGAGATCTAGATCTCCAAAGTTGACCATTTTGTATGAAAAACGGCTAGTGGGCTTTTTATTATGCCGGTCACTGTATGTGCCCAACAAAAAGAATTGATTCCTATCTATTTGATATTAACGTCAGTTGTACGAAATATGCTGAATTGAGAGAGTGTAAGCCGTTACAAATTTCAAGTTCAAATACAGTAACGCCTATTCGAAAAAAAAATCCCATTTTTGATAAATTCGTTTAACAATGTTCTTCTTCTTCTTATTGGCATTACATCACCACACTGGGACAGAGCCGCCTCGCAGCTTAGTGTTCATTAAGTACTTCCACAGTTAGTAACTGCGAGGTTTCTAAGCCTGGTCACTATTTTTGCATTTGTATATCATGAGGCTCTCGCACGATGATACTTTTATGCTCAGGGAAGTCGAGACGATTTCCAATCCGAAAATTGCCTTGACCGGCACCGGGAATCGAACCCAGCCACCCTCAGCATGGTCTTGCTTTGTAGTTGCGCGTCTTACCGCACGGCTAAGGAGGGCCCTAACAATAATTCGTACTACGGACAAATTAGTTCAAAAGCAGATTCACCGTTGCATATGAGGAGCTGGTGGTATATAGAAGTGAGTTAAACCGGAGACTTACCGGGTGACTCGATATTTTAAACTGCACAGGTTAATGCAGAATCAATCATTTTCTAACTCGCACTCTAAGTTGTTTCTAAAACATTGACTGAGAATCGCTTACATCGATTTATGTCCAATAGTTCAACAGACGGTTTTGAAATTCCATCTTCCGAGCTACCAAATTTTGGCTTTTTTTTTAATTTGCGGTGTGGTGAGCAAATCTGCAAAGGATAAATGCCCAAAAATGGCGTTTTTGGTTTAAAAAAGTAATAACTTCCAATCCCATATTCCAATCCGGCCAATTTACAATAGGAAGCAATAGGACAGGAATCCCAGTCGAATGCAACTTGTTATGAGCAAATGGGTTAAGGGTAAGTGCCCAAAAAGTGAGCTAGACTTTTTTGCGCACAAACACACATATGCATACACAAAGATCACCTCAATTCGTCGAACTGAGTCGATTAATATATAACACTATGGGTCTCGGGGCTTTCTATAAAAAGTTATATAAATATTTGTTGCACATTTAACACTAATCGAGCAAAACAAATAAACAGGTGAGAAAAATAATATTCAACCTTATACAATTTTTCTCCCTCTAGAATTCAATATTCAGCCAAATATTTCTCAGGTTTTACGATTCCATCCCTACTCGACTCAGACTCGCTCGATATCAGCGCTGTTCCCTGCTTTCGTATTACCTTATCTAATTATATAGATTTTTTATTCCACATCTAATACTCACACGCGTGCCCCTGTATACTGATGCGTGTTTCTCATCTAACACTTATCTGTCACGCGTGAAGGCTATTTCACACAAAATGTTCCATTCGTTGAATCTTTCCATAAACCACCATAAACTATGCAAACAAACTATCCCTGTGTGCACACATTATCATTAAAATGTGATGCTGCTGTGACCGCCACAAAATTCACTCTCATCCACCACGATGTAGATTGCTACCATCCGGAGAAGCACACATGTTCCTCTGTTTCAGACCCCCAAAAGCACCTGTGCACCCCTTTGTTAGCACGTAATCATTATCAAATAACATACCACGAAACAAGAAATTATGATCGCACACGACTAACCCACATTCCCTCTCTATACTTCACCTACGCCGGGTAACTAATCGTTGATTCCATCTCTTCATTGTCCTCACTAACCTCGTTCCCTTGAATCTGTCAATGGGACACCGTGCCCGTTTGAATTCACTGTCAACATAATTTCCATATTCCCCTCTCGAACAACTCGTTTTCTAGTCCACCCAACCAATGCCGCGTGACAATGTCATTATCATAAACACCGGCACTAATGATGCTGTAACAAAGCATCTCCTTCTTCCCGTAGTTAGTCCAGATGCTGGATTGGCCACAGTCATTCGACCGAAAGCTGGAAAATCTGTATCGATCCCCATTGATTCTCCGAACCAGCATCATAGATATGAGGCAGCAGAGCGGAAAAAGATGTGAAGTTTGAAGATCAATATCAGCAGATAGCCTAGTTAATCGTGTTTGGGACCACCACCCGGGTGCTTTCTGGACCACATCCGTGGGGATCACCTCTCTTCTGGTGATAATGCTTTGACAAAGCTTTTCTCACCCGAAACAAAATGCTCAAGTTGGCGGGTTATTAGGTTAATTTGTTTGGAATGCATACCGAACCATAGCAGCAGGAGAGATGGCGACGCACGCATAAAGGTGAACGTCAGCGGTGCGAATCGATGAAGATTTCTGCTGCCCTAAGTTGATCCCAATTTATTGACAGTCATGATGGGGATTCACTATAATACGCGGGTGCTTCCCGATCTTGGGCTGATATTTGGGACCCGGAATGGAGTTTCTTCAGTAGAGGAGTTGAATAGCTATTTCGACTTTCGCCCACAAATGGAAGCACCGGAAGAAGGGGTTTAACTGGATGAATCAATTATTGGGTTTGGACTCGCTTTTCGTTAGCAATTTGATTTCAAATATATTTTAGGTTAAACAAATATGACATATAAACGAATATATATTAGCATTTTTAGTTTCGCATATATTATCAATCTACGATTCAAGAGCTTGAAATATGCAATGATGCCTAATTGTATGGGTGTACCCTTAAACAATACCTCTATGTTTGGAAAAATAAATTTGGCGCCCCTCGAAAAAACTTTCATGAGTAAAAATATCAAAACTTTGATCCATTAGAGGCACACCGAAACCATGATTCAATTATTGAGCCAAAAAATAGGTTAGTGATATTGTCCCTAATATTCGAATACATTTTCTTTACGAAAATTATTTTTTTACACGATTTTTAGTTTAGTTATACAATCATATCCAGATTTTTAAAGCTTACCACATTCTCCCAATGCTTTTTTCCACATTAAATAATTGAAGTGTTGAATGCACCGCTCAGTTACTTTTTGTTATACATCCAACTATTACGGGACCCCGCACCTTTCCTCTTTGTGACAGAGCATTTCCCGCCATGCAAAGTGCATCCGCCTACAGCATTCACGTCAATTACTGCGGCAAAAGTTGTCCTCCAAAAAAAGTGGAGGAAATTTCACTCATGCTCAATCAATGCACCACACTGCCAGTGGGTACCCATATCTACCAAGTGCAATCAAAAGACAGACTACTTCCACGCTAACCACCCTTCCCGTACCCATGTCTACGATGATTGCATTATTGGGCTTTGCTTTATACGTCTCGATTTGTGCAGTGTAGACCTGTTTCGTTGACCCAGAAAGCTCCCCGCGATCACGTTGTTGTTGATTGCAGACTCTCTGGATGTCTGCGCGCGATCCTCGCCATCCTCGCAGGCAGGTCGTCTGGTCGGCAGCGGCGGCGGCGGCTGGCTGACTGGGCTGATTTTTCATGTCTATCTGCCAATCCGCGGTTTTCCTTTCTTCGACCATATCGAACGAACCGACGCGACGAGCATAGCATTCAAGTGCAAGTGCACCTCGTTCCCTCAAGTCGGATAGGATTCCCTTACCGCGAAGAATAAATGACTGTCAAAAGATCAACTGCAGCTGCAGAAGACGCTCGCGAAGAAAAATCGCTCGGTCATGCCATTTGCAGTATATCTGCATAAAGTGCATGGATGAATGGTGCTGATGCTGCTGAGCGGAAAACTGTGTCAAAGTGCTCCTCTCGAGTCTCGAAGGTTTAAACATGAAAAAGTGATCTTAAGAGTGGCGTTAATTACCAGCCCAAGGGGATATTCTTTTCTGCATTGGTTCGGTGCGACTGACCGCGAATTCATGCCACGATGGGTGCGTGTGAGAGGTGCTTACCTGAATTATGTTGCTGGCTGCCGCAAACTGGAAGGATGCAGAAATGCGACAATTGCATGCCTCATTGGGTGTAATAATGGAGATGTGAGGAAGGAGATTGGATTGCGATACGGGCACAGCCGAAGTTGCATGTCGCGCTTTTTTTTTCGTTTTGCCGTTCAACAGGTTGGGTCTCTCCCTCAAGAAGTGATCAACCAAACGGGACCAGGTCATGCGGATCAGACACGGTTATTTATGATGTTATGAAGTGGGAAATTTGTGCTGAAATATGGTTGCAAAAAGGTGCAACATTGTTGCCACCTTGTTAAGTAAAACTGCGAAAAGTTGGCACATTGGCATCGGCTTTTTTTGCTTCCACTGCGGCGGAAATTGAATCCGTTGACATTTTTACTTGTACGATCAATGATAAGTGTTTGCATCTTTCATGTCGTTGGCGAAATAAAAACAGAAGGGAGCTTTATACACAAGATTAATCAAGATGAAATCGATTACTTTTTTCAAATATTTTCTTATCTTTCCCAAGTATCAAGATGATAAACTTAGTATCTTCTTAAATATTGTTGTTTACTTATTCACTGATTTGCCTTCTTACTTTTAATTACTTCTTTACACACTTGTTTGAAATTTGCATTGGCTTTTGTCGGTGAACCAGCATGAACTAAACTCAACGTAGAAGGGAGCCATAAGCGAGCGATAAGTAAAAACAAATTGTTAAATAAAAGAGAAAGTATGTAGAGCGCCATCATTTAGAGAACGATTTACTTACTTCCTTACTTACACTCAACCAGCGGATTGCAGATTTTAATACAGTTCTGCATAAGAACCTTACAGAAACTGTATAGTAATTGGGCATATACAATTTCGGGAGATTTTAATACAATTGTTGTATTTAAATAATACAGATTTGTATTATTTTAATACAATATCTGTATAAAAAAGCTTACAGAATTGTATATGCCCAGATTTTATACAATAATTGTCAGTTCTTTGGGTGTACTTATTTTTGTACCTACTTACTTACCTATTTGAATAATTGTTTACCTATTTGCTTAATTGCTTTCTTGTTTGCTTATTTATTTGTATTCTTGAATACTTATTTATACTATCTTACTCCACTACTCAATTACTCGACTGCCTACCAGTTAGTTCAATCGCAGTCTTAGGTGTTGTAAGCATTACAAACTTCTCTCAAGAAACATATCTGCTCCTGCTCCCGAATTGGGATTAGAACTATATTCCGTGTTGATGGGTTCGATGTGTATGGTAGCTGTTGCTCTTAAAAACCAGGCCGATAGAAATTGAAGTAGAAAACCAGTACACCGTTCAGAAGTTCTTAAAATTCTGTACAAAGTCTAGGCATTGACAAAGTATATAGATTCACAAAAATGAACACTTTTATACAGCTATAAGTATGCTGAATTGTAAAGGTTTTTATGAATTTTGCTAAAATTCAGAACAACTTAAAACGAAATTTCAAAAAAATGTCGGTTAATTGTACTGTTTGAGGAAAGCAAACAGTTAGTGGCATTATTCACATCAGCTTGTATGCTGTTTAAAACATAGCGACCCCCCAATAGAATATTTTTTAGACATACCCATCAAATATATGTATAGCCAATAAAGATCCCGACCCATCCAATAGGATAGATATAATAGATACCGCGAAGATTTTTTCTCTGCCCAAGCTTCCACTAATTTAATTTAATAATCACCACAGGCAGCTGCGGCATCTCATTCAGACGGAATTCCCTATATTTGTGATCCCATTGCAAACCATAAATACTACCTCCACGCCAGTGGTCCCACCGACGTACGTATCAATTAGTGATAAAAGGCTTGGTGCATCCTCTTATTCTGGTCTACACATGTATATAAAAAAACTCGAAGCAAGGTAAAATTTTACGACCTTATGCGTCTGTTTATGGGTGGCGCTGAAATTCACCAGTTATAGAATGACCGAAATGGATAATGACCGTAGATGGAAGATACCTTTGGAACTTTTAGGAAGAATGGATTATATAATTAAATGATCAAAAAACGGTTTGTTTCATTCCACTTCTATTCCCGTTATGCAAAATTAGATGCATACATAAATTTAGCACTTCTTGCATGGCACGAGTATTAGGATGAGAAATAGCACCATAATCCCAAATTAATCCACATGCCGTTTTTGATGCTCTTCTCGTGCAATTCATTTTTTCATTTATTTATTCTACATCTAAGCAGATAACACTGAATCAGCAATTTGACGCCACAATACATGGTTCAAGGCCGCATCTCTCCATCCTCGAATACGCCCCACGCTCGCCAAGTCGTTTTGCACCTGGTCTACCCATCTCGCTCGCTGCGCTCCACGTCGTCTAATACTTGCCGGACAATAGAAAGGCTCAAAACAATAGTCCAAATTTAGGACTCCTAATAGCGTCATAATCACCATTCTGTTAATAAAATTATGATCATTATTGTCAATAAAATATGTTGCACTTCTTGTCATAAGGCGAGGATATCAACACATTTATTTCGCGTAGTATTGAATAACAAGCTGACATCGAAATGTTGAATCCATGCCGTTACAATGTAAAATGATATTCATATTTTGATATTTCAAATTTAGTATCAATGTGCCAAGCTGAATTTTTGTTTTGACACCGCATGCAACAATGCTGATACTGAGAGTCATCGAAATCGATATGACTTTAGCATCTCAACTTATCGTAAAGTAGGGTAACCGTACCCTTAGTGGAGGTAGCACCAATAGTGGAGGTAGTGGGGTTTTAATGAGATTTATCATATTTATAGACTTTACGATGGTTTCAGTTCATGCGTCGTGCTTTAAATGTCCTGTTCAATGCAACTCACATTAATATTTCGGTTGAAAAACGGTTGAAAACAATGTTTTCCTTAACAAAATTGACTCCCTTGCACCTATAGTGGTGCAACTGTACCATTAGTGGCGAGTCTCATAAGAAACCAATGGATAGCACCACTATAGGAACCAAAATTAATTTTTACCGCCACTAAAGGAACAGTGTACCCATAGTGGTGCAAGCAATATTTGGTAATTGTTGATGTTAAATGACATCTATCTCATTTTTGTTAGCAAATTTATTAGTTTATCTATTGACTAAGATAATAAAGCAGTAAATTTCCCATAAATATCAATTTTTAAAAAATATTTTCTTTTGTGGATCTACTAATACCTCCACTATTGGTACCGTTACCCTATGAGATCTCTTAGGGGTGATGTCGCAGCCCCCGACTCTAATTGACGCCTCCTGCACCGATTTCCGGGTGTTCGCGACTATCATCTACTTTTCATTATGCGTCAGCAGCTGGGAGGGAGCTCTCGATATTACATATCAAAATATTTTTTTTTTCTTTATTAGGAAGACTTTCAGACCGAGGCTGGCTCGTCTCCTACAACAAGTAAATTTTCAACAAGAAAAAAACAATCAACGTGCGCCAGGCGACTAAGAAAACCAGAAAAGACTAAATTCTGTTTTGCGTGTTATTGTTGTTATATTGCCTTCAAAAATTTTCTTGCCGAGAGTTTCGTTTTCGGCTCACACTGAAAGCTAGATTTCGGCTCGGCTTGACACACACATTTTTCGTATCTGTTTCGCCCTCCCAGGTCAGCAGTAGCTTCTTGCTGCGCAACCATTCCTCCTCGACCAGACTGATCGAATAGGCTGCAATAAATTCGACCTCCTCGATGGACTCTCCCTATATGTTCATCGTAACGTCATCGGCGAATCCCCCCAGTTTGACTCTACTCGGGAGCTTCAACCTCAGCACTCCATCACGTTCCGCAGCAGTAGTCCCTGGATTGATTACCACGGATGTCTGTCGTGATGGGGGCGCTAGCCCAACTTTCCTTTGTCTTATAGATCAGTACTCGATTCTGGAGGTAGCTTCCCAGAATCTTGTATAGCCCTACCGGTCCCCCAGCCGAGGTGAAGAGTTCGCTATTTCCGCACATCAGGCACTGTTGAACGCATTCCGCACGTCGAGTGATATTACTGCACTGTGACGGATACTGCGCTGCTTGCATTCGATACGGACCTCTGCAGTATGAATCAACGATTAAATGGCACCCAGAGTATACCGTCCTCTCCGAAAGTCGAATTGCCCGCTCGACAATCTTCCCGCTTCGTCCATGTACGGTGACAGCCTGGTCAGGATTAATTTCTTCAGTAGCTTTCCTACAGTATCTATTAGACAGATTGGTTTTTACGTTGAGGGGTCTCCTGATGGTTTCGATAACAGGACCAAACGCTGTCTCTTCCGAGAATGACCCGAACATGTTTGGATTTGTCATTATGGCTGCCTTCAACGCCATGTTCGGGATTTCGTTCGGACCAGGTGCTTTCCTTTTTCCTTTTTCCTTTCCGGACCAGGTCTCCTCAACCCTCGCCATTGGCTCCATCTAAAAAGGTGGGATAGGCGTATCGTCTAAAATCATGGATCATCACTCATTCAATTAACAAGAAAAGGAAGAACTAGAGCACAGTGTGGTATGTAGATATTTCTCCGTAACACAGTACGTAATGTTATGTATCCAGTGTTACGAGAAGTGTCAAATGGGATAAAGTCTAACTTAATATGTTTATTGTAATAAAAGTTTCCAGAGTCCAGGTTATCCGCAAGATTACTAAAAATCAGCTGCTTGAAATGTGAATTACAATAATTCAAATAACCTCACGCATACAATTGGAAATTCGAAAGTATTGTAAGTTATTGGAAATGGCATTAAAATAAGCTTAGTTGTTTCTCGCTCACTTATGAGTCTTGACTCTTGACCCTTCCTAGAGATACAATGGGTCAACGTTATTTGTCCATCCTGGACGGCTGCTCGCTTAGCCTTGACCTGGCGACTTACTGTATTTCTTCACTTAGACAATCAAAGTTAATTAACTATATTCCGGGTATTTGTGAGGTTTTGTCTTTTCAGTCTGGATATTTTTAGAACAACCGTAAGAACTTATTTCTATTTGATCTTGATGATTCTTTTTGTGTTTTCCCCCCTTTTCTCATTTTGTTTTTCAAATCACCTTAATGTTATTCGCATTCAAACTTTCCAACTAACATTCTATTGAAATGCGTTCCGCAACTTTGTTACCGAAACTCGCCGGGGAAGCCGCGGAATCTTGGATCTCGAAAATTGCGTAATTTTAATAGGCCTTCCATTCTAAGTTGCAAAGGAGCTTGTTGCACCACTTTCGAGGCTCCCGAGCACTTTGTGTGGGAATGACGACATGACGCGGCAACGACGAAGACCAACCGTGTACTACTCTCCTCTGCTGGTGGTGTGGTGACAGCATCTAGGTTGACTGTGTCACTTGATTGATTGAAGCATAAATGGACCGATCCGGATGGACGTTGTTGTTGTCTCGTCGCGCTGCTGCGTTGTTTGCGGTCGTCATCATCATCATCAGCTGGAAAACTAGATCGCGGCGGGCGCGCGTCACGTTAGACATGCAGCCGCACAATTTTACGTCAACCGCAGCCAACCGCACGAGTTTGCGAGACTTGCGAATGTACTTACATCTTCTTAGGCATGGTCGACATAGCGGACGAGACGGGACGAGACCAACTGGAAAATATCTTTTCTATGTTGGTTATTTTTTGTTACGAGATGGTACTGCCGGGAATTATTGTTGCCACTTTATGATTAGAAGCGCCGCCGCTGTTGCTTGCTTTCCGCACCGGATGACATTCTTCAGGTCGCTGTGTGAGCGAAAAAATGTAGTGAGTTGCTTTTCCTCAATGAGATGGTGATTTCTGATATGTTGAAGTATGTTAAATGATAGATTCCCAAGAGATAAAAAAAGTAGTTTGTGCTCATATCTCTTTAATTAACTTTATGTTTTTGTGGGGTTAATGTGAGCCAGCTACAACAAGTCTTAAGCGGAAGTGATGAAATCAATACAATACCAGTAAGAAATTAGGCGACTCACCGTGGTGAAGAATTATACTGACATTAACCTCCACAAAGCCCTTCGTTAGAATTTGGTTCATCGTCGAACAAAGAAGACGATCTATAAAGAACGCCGAAGCGTTGCTTGATCTTCTTTTTATTCTTCTTATTGGCATTACATCTCCACTAGGACATTGCTGCCTTATAGCTTCCACAGTTATTAGCTGAGAGGTTTCCAAGCCAATTTTACTATTTTTGTATTCGTATATCATTAGACACGGTGATATCGTTTTGCACACGAAAGTCAAGAAAAGCGGAAGTGAAGAGAACTTATGCGTATTTCTCGTATTTCTGGAAGCCCAGTTAGTAAATTAAATTACATATGGCAAGTACAGTAATAATAATATTATGGCACGCTTTATCATATTTAAGTTACATTTCAACTCCATTGTATGGAAAGAAGTGTATACAATGCTCAAAAGATCGACCCCATACTCGATCCTGGGTTTCAGATTTGATTAACACGAAATTGTCTCCAAAAATAAATGTTTTAATGCTGTTTAAGTATGCATAAAATCAAATTACTTTTTTATTATTTTACGCATTTTACGCAAAAACAGTTAAAATAAAACTTGGTCTTCCAATTTAGGAAAGCAAGTATACATGGACATCGAACGTATTGCCACTTGCACTATTCCATGCTCATTGCGGTACATTAGAGGTTGTAAAGGAATCCTTTTTTTGTGACTATTAGTAGATGGAATAATCAATTTTCGCATTCAATTGGGATCAAAGATAATAGCTCTAGCATGTTGTTGCCAACAGATCGACCTTAAAAGGAACTTATCCAGATAAGGGAATCTGACATCTCTAATTGCACCAGTTACTGTTTCACATCTAACCCCTACAAGCGAACATTTGAGTCAACAAAATCGAAAGTGCAACAACCGCCGTGACCAGCACCACCTGACTGACCTGAAAAGCCACCTGACTGACGACATTCACTGTCGAGCACCCGAGCCGGCAGTGCGGTTGCAGCAGCAGAGCAAAACAACCCACCCACCCACTCACAACATGTCGCTCGATTGCACTTGCAGTTTCAATTTACACATTCTCTTTTTCAAATGAAAAATAAAAACACACCAGAGAGGAAGCATATGTTTATGTATACGTACATTGTAGCAGCCAGCCGGCAGTGGGCGATTGTAGGAAAAATAACCAGGGTTTAGCCTTCCTCTTTCCGACCGAAATCGTTGAATCTCTATTCGATTGTCAAGTGCCAATGACTCACAGAATTTTGTAGGAATGGAATTGCCTATAAAATCATAAATGTCCCATTTAGAAGGAAATCACTCAAATATGGGACAGCTTTACATACCCGTAGGGACAGCAAACCTACCACAAAAACAGATTGAGGTCCCCTCAAACACACGCGACGCGATTCTATCGCTTGGCGACTGGGATACTGCCGCCGTTAGAATGGAAGCGCTAATGGAATATTGCTTGCAGCGCAGCGACCCAACGATAGAATCGCGAAGCATCTAGGAAGTTGGAAGGAAGGGTTGGTATAGTACAGCGGTTCTCAATCTGAGGTACACTCGTTCCAGGAGGCACCTGAGATAAAGTTCCAGGAATTACCTGAAATACAGCAAAAAATGTTCATCAAACTTTACACAATTGCGTTCAAATCTCTGGTATGTGATTATTTGCACATATTAACATATTAGGAGTTTTCATTTTTGTAGATGTTTGGTGAGGTCAGCTCAATGTTTCATCGAATCCAAAGGCTAGGAACAAGCAAAACCAATTTATAGTTGATTTCTTTCCACCTTTCCTTCCATCACGCGCTTGAAGATAAATTCAGCAGGCAGCAGCAGCAAGGATCGCAACTTCGAAGATAGTGAGAACGTGTTGTTTTCTTCCCCCACAATTAATGTTTTGTTCAGTAATTTTGTTTTTGGTAGAAAGCATTAATTTTACTATTACTCACTTGTTTGTGCAATTGTGGTTATTCATTTTTTTCAGGACCAGACTTAAATCCAGATAAATATGAAAAATATCTTACTATTCATCTCTGTATCCAGGTGCGATAAGTAGCGAGACATGAGAGAAAAACTGATACAAGAACGATCAGATTTGAGGAGACATTTTTTCAAGTTCGGATTTGCCACTGCGAACAGTTATTAAGCCTATTGAAGCATTACCCGTATCCTTAGTGCATGTCGAATTACTCCAGTGCTATTGGGAAGCAATGCAGTATCGGTTTCGATTCCATTTTCAACCACCCCCTTCCCCCTGTGGCATACTTTTAAAATGAAGAATGATTTTTTTTTTGCATGGATTGTCCACGGGACTGACACTTGTATACCTCTACCATAGTTTGTTTCGTAGCCAACTGTGGGCTTCGTGGCCGTGCGGTTAGTGACGTCAATCGTCTAGACGCATGTGCTGTGGAGTGTGGGTTCGATTTCCACCCCGGTATGGAGAAAACTTTTCGTAAAGCGAAAAGTTCTCCACTGGTTCACTGGGTGTTTGGTAAATGTTTTGTCCGTTATCTCATGCTAGATGTTAAGTGTTCAGTCTGTGCGACCACTGGTCGAAGACGGTGATTCTGTCTTTTTAAACATTGGAAATTCCGCACTGCCAGCCATAAGCATAATCACGGGAAGAAAAGAGATGGGTCCACACGGACAGTTCCATAAACGAAAAGCAGAAGAAAAGAGACTGCATCTATACTACGAAAACATAACTAAAACATCAGACCCCCCGGGATTGTCACACTTCGGGCACCCCCCCCCCCTAAGTGTTACGTAATTTATGGATGCTCCCTAAGGTTCAGAAGGAATAAAGTATTATAACAAGATCCCGCTATTCAGACCCGGTTCGGTTGTGGGCACCGTTCGGTTATGGGCACCCCTACGTATCTTTTGACAGATAACATGTGCTGTCATTCTGACAACCGTTATTAGTTTGCTATTGTAACATGATGTTTTGTGCTCAATATCAAACCGGATGGGGATCTCTACTTTGAACAAGGAACAAATCAATTATTTTTTTACAAAAAAATACAAGACGACAGTTTTTTTTGCCTTTTTCAAAGTGTCATGAATTAAAGTGATTTATTTCAAAAAGTGAGTTCCAATGCATATTTATACAGTAAATTTAATCTATTTTGAGGCTTAATGACGATTGCCATTAAAATTTTAGCGCGAAATTTTTGTTCTTCATTTTCCAATAGGCTGCGAAATTCGGTTGTGGGCACCTTTATTGGTTCGGTTATTTTATTGACAAATCATTCAATATCGTTTAAGTTGTCCCCTAACTTATTTTAAATGACGTTTTTATGCAGTTTTTATAATTATTTAGACAAAATTGATTGAAATAATGAGTTTTAATTCATATTTTTGGGTATGTCTAGTTATTATATCCACAAATCGGAACAAACCGACTGATTTTCTTGCAACAAGTTTCATTCGACGGGGAGACTAATCGCAGCAAGCCACGCGCGGATGGTTGCTTTTAAATTTGCTGCCACGTTTTTGTTCGTTCCCGCAACAAATAGATTTAGCTAATGTCTATATTTTACATATGTACCAGAAGAAAAAAATTTATAAGATTAGAAGTTTAAAATTTACGCGTTTGGTAACCTTTAATGAAGTGTGTTTCTTAATTGAGTGCGCGAAATTGTTTGAGGAGTTTGTATACGGGGATGTCCTTGGTGCAATATGTGTGGCTGTGTGATAATATCAGAAATACATGGACCAATAACGAATTGCTCAGAATAGATCTGGAAGAGTGAAGTGAATTGTTTGTGGACACTAGATGTGATCGTTTCCTCAGTTCATTGAACCGGAATTGGATCAATTTGGTGAGATTGTTTCAATATGTATTTTATATGATTCCAAAACTAAATACGCGCTGGATTTAAAAATCCGGAAGTTTGTTTATGGATCCATTATCCAATTAATAATGGTAGCATAAACAGGCGGGGCTTATTGTAAGTGAAAGTGGCCTCGGACTGGACGTTAGTTACCAGGCAGTCTGAAATAAGTCACTGGATCTGCGATAGAGCTATCACCTTCTAACTCTCGGGCTAAAGCTGACTTTATTACAGTCAGCTTTCTTCCATAATGCCACTGCCGGACAGTGGGGGTTGGATTGAAGATACACATACACATACATACACAAGTTTCTTTCGACGGGGAATCCTGACCCATTGTTTCCTATTAAAAATTGGTCAGATCGGACTATGGGATCAAAATTTATGGCCAAAATATTATTTTTTGAAATGAACGAGAAAGGCACTATTACCGCTAGGGTGATTAATCAGGATTTTTTTGACTGTGAGGTATATAAAAAAACATTAATCAATGAAAAATTGAAACCCATTTACCTAAAGTGCTATTTTGGACTTTTGTTATGTAATTTTTTTTGTATTTATGTATTTTTCAATATCATCCCTAATGCACCGATGGAGGCATCATCACTGCTAGGTGGATAGATCTGATTTTTTTAGTGCCTCCTGACTATTAGAATGAATAAATTATTCCTTTTCTTTGAATCTGGGTGGTTTCTATTCATGCTTCTTTATTTTTAGCTGAGTTTTGAAGGGAGCACACATCCGAACCACAAAATTGAATTGTCCAAAAAATGTTAAATTTGCAAAATTGTCAATTTTTTTTTTAACCGATGAAATCAAACTATTTTTTTTTCACTAGTAGTAAGGTTATTAGTCTAGCTTTCTATTGGTATACAAATATCAGCATAAGCTCAACTAGGGCCAAAGTTATGAATCAAAGACAAATGGGTGCCCACAACCAAACTTCTTCCCCTAATACTGTTATTCGGCCTTGCATCGGAGTCCTTACCACATGCTTCTAGAATATTACCAGTAAAGCACCAAACCTGGGATTTAGAGGTCGTTCAATAATGACATCACAGGTTGTACGGGGGAAGGGTGTCTAGGATTTTGTGACAGTACAAGTATTAGGTGCCCGCCAGAGTAAACGCGACGCGACTCACGTAAAAGAATAACAATCATTATCAACAGGCTGTCAAATTGCACTGTCGCATCGCGTCGCATCGCACGTCGCGTTTACTCTGGCTTGCCCCTTAGGTATACCAAAAAGCCTGACAGAGGGAGGAGACGGGGCTTCTTTTTTTTTCTTCCTAAGCAATGGAGGGGGAATCTGCTTAACAGACATCCTGGGTTGTCCAGGAAGTGCGGGGTTAGGGACCACCTCCGACAGCAAACGAGGGAGGCAGGACTACATCCCCGACCCGCTAAACCGTTTCCATTGCCGCCAAGCCCATAGTCCCTTCGGTACAACCAGAAAGTAATGCTTCAAAGGGGGGCCAGTGCACGACGCACCCTCGAGGTTAGCTGCGTGTCCTTGCAGCATCGAACATCGTGACTCGCTTTTTTAGAAGAACACCATGGTATCGTGCCAGCGCATTGCCGGCTTTCCAGGTGGCCTTACCACGCCCTATGTCCTCGGAAGGTGAGAAGGGTAGACTTCGCGCCTGCTTCCCTCTGCACGACTGGTATCAAGAATTATGATGCCGCGTGCACCCCAAATTGACCTCTCTGCGATAGGGTCTGTTCGCCAACACACAGAGGGACTTGCCGACGCGGTGCCTACGCCTACCCCAGCCTTGAAGAGGACCCCTTTCCGACCTCGGGCTCGGAACTCGCCCGGTTGATCGATGCCGCGAAAGCGACGATACCATGTTGTTCTTCGCGCGGCCACTTGTTCGATAAAAGGATCGAGTTCGACCACAGGGCATGGCCACCGGTATGACCCACGAAGTCGACTCCGAACCCTTGGACCACCTCTTGTTTGCGCCTGAACTAGCCATCCTTGAGTCCACGCGCCACCTTCTGTGTAGCTCCGAGACGATTTGGACGATAGCCGATAAAACGGCGTTCCAGCCAACTTCATCTTTACACATCCTCCGAATTAGGTTGTCTGGGGTAGTGTCCAGACCACATGTGGCAAGCATGTGGTCACGCATTGCGCGAAAACGTGGGCACACGAATAACACGTGTTCCGCCGTTTCCTCTAAACCTGCGCACACCAAACACTCGGGCGAGGCCGAGCAAGCCAGCTGCGTTACCTGCATTGTGAATTTGCAACACGCTTAAACGCCGGGCACTTCGAACCCCCGCAGCTTTGCTGGAACAAATCAAACAATTGGGAGGGTTCGTGCAGCATTGTGCCTTATGTCCCTCCAATCCGCAACGTCGACAGAGCTTGCTTGCTTCATGAATTCGTGAAAGGAGTACCGGACCAGAAAAAAATTCAGAACCGCTGTTTTACACCATCTTAATCAGTGATCCCCAAAGGGCGGCCATTAAAGCCTTTTCCTGCGGCCCGCGTTGGATTTTAGAATACATAGGATTCTATTTTTACACGATTTTTTTTTCGCTCGTATTTTTGATCGTGTGACTTCAATTTACCACCAAAATCTTCGCAACATGATTCAAAAACTCTTAAGTACATTATTTTTTTCTAAGTGCTACCGTCTCTAAGATATAGTGGTTATAAGATAAAATATACAGATTTTTTTAAATTTTCAGTCGTTTTCTAATGTTTTTCGATTCTATTCAACCTGGAATCAAATTTTACGGAGTCATTGATATTTATTGACAAATGCTAGTATTGGAACAGTGGCCAACCACCAATTTTCATGGTATGAGGTTGTGGAAAAAATAATTTACATAGAAAAAAAAAACAAATAATTTGTTTTTCGAAATACAACCTTAAAGTAAACCATCTTGGAAAACAATCTTTCAACTATACTAATTTTTTATATATGTTATAGCACAACACTAGTATAAATCGTAGCACGGCAAAAATTGAAACTAAAAAAATACAAAAAGACGGATTATCCCCGATACGTAATGATATTCTAATCAAACGCTCTCCTGTTATATTTGGCAAGTATAACAGAAGATGCATTTTATTCAAGTGACAACGATAAGCAGATAGCAAGCGTAAGATAGTTCAGAAGGTAATAATGCATTTGAAGATAGACACCTGTAGCAATGATTAATAAGCGTGTTTGAAAAAGCGTTTTGGAAAACTTTCTGATTGCTAAATTAGTTGGGGTAGATTTGGAATTGGCCAGACAAACTACCCAATCTAGTGGTAGTGATTTATTGGGTAATGGAGAGGAAACTATTCGAATTTTTGATCTTAGTTTTCAAGCAAATTCACTGTTCGGATCCTACCATTTTAACTTTTGGCTATAGTCTCAAATCATGCAAATGCACACGGCGTTAACTCTACTATTGGTCAAAGATCGTCTAGGTTTCTTTTTAAGTGTAATTTTGTACTTTTCAAATTAATTTCCTATATTTGTCTATCACTTGTCCATCCAGATTCACCTTCAATATTGAATATAAGTCTTCCGCTAATTATTGATTTGAATTCTTTGAACAGATAGATTGAGGTTGAGGAATCGTTACTATTTTGTAGTGAACAATAACCCTTCAACAAAAGCACTTAGAGTCGGACGACATATAACCATTTGCAAGCTATGCTGGAAACATGTTGTTGTAAAAAGATTTTTCTCGTGTCAAGTCCGCTACCGTAAAATTATCTGTACGTAGAAAATAGAAGTCAGCTATATATGCAACAAAATTTGTTTAAATATGAAATAGATTTAAAAAATCATTTTGATCAAACTTTTAAATTCTACACGAAACAAATGTTGCAAATATACTGCGGCCCGCTTTAACAGTTCAGAATTGCTGTACGGCTCTTGATAGTAAGCATGCTGGGGACACTGTTCTAAACGGTCATATAATCTTATTTCAGTTGGAGCAACTAATAGAGGGATATTTGAGTTTTCTAAATGTCATATCAATATGTATGTAACAAAATGCACGCCAGAGCCACAAGGGCGGGTTGCACTCTGATAATTCACTCGAGTGCATTTTCAATGCGCACGCTCCTGTAGCTCTGGCGTGTGTCATGCCTATTTGAGATTCATGTTTAATGACACATTAAGCCGTAAACACAATGTCAGCGGAACTGCGACGGAAACTGAAAATTTGACAGTTGGCCCATATATTTTCTGTCAAACTTCCCGGGCAGAAGCCATGAACAGAATAACAAAACATGATATAGACTTGATTGATATAAGAGGTAAAAGAACAGGCAACAATATCAAAAATTTGCACCAAAATATCATCTAAATATCAAGATATGCTATCGATAAGAACAAACTAATGGCACATGATATTGATCACTTATGACAAAGAGCATAACTTGTTCTCCTCATGATATTTTAGTGCAAAATGATGATTTTATCGTCTGATCTTTTATCTCTTATATCAATCATGTTCATATCGCATTTTGCTATTTTATCAACATTTGATATTATTAAGCTATTTTCGTCTACTCGGGTTGCCGCTTTCGTCGCCGGGTTCGATTCCCGGTGCCGGTCTAGGCAATTTTCGGATTGGAAATTGTTTCGACTTCCCTGGGCATAAAAGTATCATCGTGTTAGCCTCATGATAAACGAATGCAAAAATGGTAACTTGGCTTAGAAACTTCGCAGTTAATAACTGTGGAAGGGCTTAATGAACACTAAGCTGCTAGGCGGCTCTGTCCCAGTGTGGGAATGTAATGCCAATAACAAGAAGAAGAAGATGTTTAGCGCTTTACATTTTGGAGAGCTTTTTTGCCTTTTACGTTTAGTGCAATGTATTGTTAGACAAAGCGTACAAATTTATCAAGAAAAAATAATTATCAATCGCCAGTTATCATGATCGAAATTTGACCTGATATTCAAAATGTAATAAACAGAAATAAAACATCTAAAGATTTAGCAAATGATGTCAGATTTTCATAAAACTTTTTCCACAAGCTAGGTTTATAGATATATCGATAAAAACAAAAATTTAAAAAAAATATAGCCCATTTTCCCGGAAAACTTTAGTCAGTAGCAATTTGTATTTATTTTCCAAACACCACCCAATTTAATAATCACAACTCAAGAGCAAAGAATCGTAGGAAGAAAGTTTTTTGACATAAATGCAAGTTAATTTTATCAGCAGTCTGGGAAAAATATAAATTGGAAAAATTTCTCCACAAATTTCTACAATCCGGAGGAAAATCAACTAGGAAAGCCAAATACCGTTGGGCATCAAAATCCGTACACTTAAGCATAGAATCGAATACAAATTAAACGAACTAGTACGAAAATCATGATAAAATAATGAATCAATTAAATTAAATCAAAATCTGGGGTAGAAACATAAGCAAATTTTCTAATCAATCTGAAAAAATACACTGGTAACAGATTTCCACGAAACTTCGCGAGGAAAGTTCACATAGAAAAATCGGGTTAACCATGCCCGAACTCGTAAAATAAAATCAGAAAAATATTTTAGAGATAAATTTGTGCAACGTCAACCCCTAATCTTTTTAGTATATAATTGATATAATATTCAAATTTGCGGATTTTCATATGACGAATGTGGAGCTTTATTGTTGCTATTCAGTAGCTTTAATTCTACCACCAGCATAGTTTTGCTGTTTATACGCTTTTCGTATCATAATCGTTGGGAAAAAAAGTTGGGAGCTTTCTGTCCGCGCAAGCTTAAACTACTTTTAAACAAGCCGAACAGCTAAATCGACGAAGCTTAGAAGCTTCGCCTATGGATTTTGTTCACTGTGCTTCATCGAGTATGAGCTCTACGAAAGCTTCCTTTCACATAACATCACTACCGATTGCTAATTCATTTGCGATGAAGCATTGGAAGCTTTTTAGCCACAGAGAACGTTTCAAAGAAATTATGATAAAACTTAATAGGTCGCATGGAAAGCTTTTGGAATTTTATATCAACGATCGTGTAGGTTGCTACTAAAATGTAAACAAATCAAACAAATAAGTTTAGTTTTTGTGCAAAGTACATATTTTGCATTCAACGGATTTTGAACATGACGGGCAACCATGTAAACAAATAAATTTATATTTACATATATTCATGGCTTGACACATTGATATCAGGATCAGAAACTACACGGTAAGAAAAAAGTACCTAATATAAGGTACTCTTCATTCAAAATTGAGGTTTAGTGGAGAAACTCAAAAATAAGTCAATTTCTCTTGAAATGAAGTAAAATATACTTAATAATAGGTAAATAAAGTAATAATCTACCTATATACATAAATTTTTTTTTTTTGTCTTTATTAAGGAGACTTTCAGCCCTAGGCTGGCTCGTCTCAGTACATAAAAATTAATTTTTATCTTTCTGACCCTTATAGACTCGGAAACTACTGATCCGATCGGCGTGTAAATGTGTATGCAGAGGATTTTGGGGCCGGGGAAGGTTCTCAAGATCGAGATCGAGAACTAATCAGAAAATAAAAATCAATTTTAGGCGAAAGGAAGTTCGTCGTGTCTGCTAGTTTTGAATAAAAATTAACTAAAAGTTAGGTAAATTTTATTTAAGTTTTGTAGACTTGAGATTACTTAACGTTGCGGGCGAAAGATGCAAGAGAAAAAAGTACCTAAAATTAGGTACTTTTTACGAACCGTGTTGCAAACGAAGAGAAGAGGTGTTTATTAATATCGTATTCTTCCAAACCAGAGGGCTTCATTTCTATGACGTCAAAGGTACTCTCGAAGAGTGTTAGTGGGAAATTTATCCACCCATCAGTCGGCATGATCATATTGTTCAATAAGGAGGAATGAAGATTAGTAACCGACGAATTAAGGTGATGTCTGTCAATGGCAAATGGAACTCATGCACACATGTGTTGACATTCTGTTTTTCGGGCCTCCTATTAAGATTTAGTTTATGATATGATACTATAACCTTTACATATACCTAACAGTCAGAAACCAAAATTTGCCCTTTGGTTAGCATATCTAACACTGCATACCAAGACCGATTTTGAAACTGAGAGAGTGAGCAAGAAAGCTCACCGCCCTGAGGGTATGGGCATCAGCATGAAATGTTGTCTATATCATCCATAACCTTTCCTCTACACATCGTTGTTGCTCATTTCCCTTCATCCTGGTTGCCCCCCGCAACATTAGTGTGATGATGATGGCGCGATGATAATTTTTCTGCTTCTCTGGTATCCAACAAACCAATGGTTCCGTCCTGGGCTGCGCGGCGCGCGTCGTGGCCAACAGTTTGCTTGCATCACAACACTGACTGTTGAGTGTTGGTTCGTTCAGTTCGAGATTGCAGTGTGATTGGAGCGAACGTGTTCCATCGACTGGAGCGCGCGCGACGCGTAGGATTCTCTCCACACTATATCGTCTCGACGCATACCGTTCGTTGCTTTGTTGGGCTCGATTAGCTTTCAATCACGGTATACATTCTTCCGGTTGATTGAGTAAAACTCTTACTCCAATGCGAGAAAGGTTGGGATTGATTGCACACGCTTAGTGGGTTGATAACGGAGTTGAGTGATTAATATTTAATTCAAGCTATGGAGTGTAATTGTTAGCGCTTCGTGGAAAGGAAGACACAGCGGAATATAATGTGAATCGCTTCTACAACAAAAGAAGGATACAAGTGTACTAATGGAAAATCGATGTTTTTTTATGGTGGAAAAGCGGAAAGAAGAGAGTGATTCATAGTCGTTAATTCCGAGACGCAAATCCCTCAAGAGTAACTACTGCCGATAACGGGTAGTGGGCGGTCCACTGCGAATTAATACGTCATTAGATCCCATTCGGAATGGATTACATAAATCTTAACTCAAAACTGCGCCAGCTGGCTCTGGGAATGGAAGGTAAGAGCCAAATAACGATCGAAACATTGACCTTGATTTTAGCAGTTAAAGCTTACTCTCATGCAGCATTTATGTAGCAATGTAGAACAACCAAGCATAGGCTTTTAGCAAATGTCAACAATTCTGGCAGGAGATTACCTTGCCCTTATGCATATGTATGTACATACGGATGTCAGTCAGATGCTATTTATAAATGGGCTTTAACACGGACAAGCATGGTAACTGACGACAGTTGCTGCTCGTGGAATGGGTTCATTCGGTAGGAAACGGCTGTCTGTCACATAAGTAAAATGGCTTTTATTTTGCTATGTAACGGAATCCATTGTACATGTGATAGAGGTTACAGGTTTGTTGGTTGATGATTGCGTGTGCTAGTACAGTTGTGCGTTGTCGGCATTCTGTACAATTGTTATTCATTATAATCGGGACCGCATTGGGCGTACATGTTTATATAAAGGTTCTCCCAAACACACGCGGTGCGACAATCGCGACGCGAATCTATCGGTTGGCGACTGCGATTCTGTCGCCGTTGGTATGGAAGCTTAAATGGAACATTGTCTTCAGCGATCCAACGATAGAATCGCAGCGACTAGCTGTCGCCGTTGCTGCGATGAAATCGCTTTGGTCTGGGGGAGCCTTAAACAAAAGAAAGTTTTATCTATTTCGTAAAATGTGAACGTTTTTCAACAAAATTGACTCTCTATACCTAAGATTTTTTAGTTGGAGACATATTGTGATTTTTTTTAAGGAATGCATGTTTTAGCATGGATTCGCTATTTAATATTCATTTACATTCATGTACGCCTATATCGCAAATATATTGAACGATCATATTTTGATGCTCTTTGTCCATCCAGCGAAATTTTACAATATCCTAAGAAAGCCACATAGGGAAGCAGAACGTCCTGAAAATGATCCTGATACTACAATAGAGAGTCCCTTTAGAATCAATTTCCTATTATGGGCCACCGAGTCTACTACCAGACTTTCAATTGTTAATTTCAACGAAAATCATCGGGTTCTATTCTCCAGCAGCAAGTGATTTCACTATTCAGTACCACTTGAACCCACGTTGATTGCAACCATGTACTTTACTCTGCTGGTATTGGTCGTCAATCCAATCCTTGAAAGGCACAAAAGCCTTCCAATGCACAGCAATCAAACCCGATAATGTTGGTATCGTCCGTAAACCCCAGGAGCATATGCGATCTTGGATCATGGTACCGCTTCTTTTCACACCAGCCCTTCTAGTCCTCTATAATTCTTTCTCAGACAGTTTTTTCATACAATGGACGATTTCCTAGTTACATTTTTTTCAAATATTTTTTGCTCGAAAACACATACGACCTTTTTATAAATAACTCAGATTTTCTTCATGTTTGGTAGAATCGTTCCTCACCAAAAATAAATAAACCAGTATTTTTTATTTTGCTTTCTATTTTAACAATTTGGTGGTTGGAAAAATCGGCATTTTTAAAAATATCATTTTAGTCATTAAATCATAGCTTTTGAACTACAAGGCCTATTTTTAATCTATTATCGGGAGATGAAAGCCGAAGGGTGCTTCTGTCAAGGAAAAATAGGAAGCTCTACGACTTGTTCTATCACTAATCACTATATATAAAAATAAGTTTACTTTGAGGCAATATAACTCACAAACGGATGGGCCGATTTGTACGGTTTTCTCACTACTCGAATCGTATTGGGCTCTGCTATGTTTATGTACTAAGATTAAATCAATTTGACGAGGAAAGTTGGAAAAAATGTCAAAATGTAACGGTTTTATGATTTCTGAAATAAGTCATCAAGCTCGAACTAAAACCGATCTAGAGTGCGGTGCTGCATTCAACTAATCAGCGCTTGTCAACCTGGGGTACATGTACCCCTGGGGGTACCTTCGCTAGCACCAGGGGGTTCTTCGGACAAAAACGCGTAATGGCGGATACATTAAAATTCTAAGAAAAATGTTATTGATAGAATTTTGATAATTGTTTAAATATTAATTCTAAAACTTTGTATTGCACATAATAAGCATGGCGATTAGTAAACTGAAGCCTAGTAAATCCTGCCTATGGGGGTCCCGTAGCGTAGTTGGCTGTACGTTCGCCTTATAAGCGGACATGTGTTTGATTCCCAGCCCCTCCACCAAGCCCTGTCAGTCGCCGGAGGTGCAGCTCAAACGGTGGCGTTTTGGGATGCGCATCTTACCAGCACGGCTGCCCGTTGACGACTGACAAATTGTTTTTCTCAGAGGCATTATTCTGACGTACCCGGTTAAATGGCAACCGAAACAATGTAACGAGATTAATTGGTTTCACGATATGGACAAATAGACACAACGGACTCACGATGAGATGAACCCGGCAATGATAACAATAACGAATGTCTAAAAATAGATTCTGTGTGGATTCTGCACAGCAGAATATCACAGTAGATCACGGCACAGTAGCGGTTATGAAACACAGAATGCCTATCAAATAAAGAAAGGAATAAAAAAATAAATCCTGCCTACCACAACAGTGTATGAAGGTCTGTGGAAAAAAGTGGAAAGAACAAAACGACGAAGGGACAAATTTCAAAAGTCTTTAATGTAGTATTTCTGTTTGAGATTTTTCCATCACGAATGTCTTCCCATTGTTGCTCATTTCAAAGTCTGTCGTTATTCCCTCTCGTATGTCTTCTTCTTGTTGTTCCTCAAGAGATGACACATCGTTAAGCATCTACACCATGCAATCATTAGCATCGTAATTATTTAAGCATCCTGAATCCCCTTTATTCTAATCTCGACCAAACCGCGAGATTTTTGGTTCCCAAAACTTTATTTACTAGAATCAAGACAAAAATTGTACTAGAAACATGATTTCGGCTCCGTAGCGCTTTACAACAGCTTCCCAAATAAACGGAAGATTTAAAAATATCTGATTAAGACAAAACAAATTGTATAATCTTAGTAGCTCCGTAGCAACATGCTTGGACGCTCCCTTCAAAGCGGCTTGTAAGCATACTTTGAAGAGGCTCAGATACCATTTTTCAAACGGCTCGGAATCATCTTTTCAAGAGGCTCGAAATTCTTCTTCCAAGTGGCATGGAAGCCTTCTTTCAAGAGACACGGAAGCCTTCTTTGAAGAGGCAAAAAAGCCTCCTTTCAAGAGACACGGAAGCCTTTTTTCGAGAGGCATGGAAGCCTCTTTTCGAAAGGCATGGAAGCCACCTTTCAAGAAGCACGGAAGCCTCCTTTGAAAAGGCTTGGAAGCTGTTTTGAAGAAGCTCAGAGACCACCTTTCAAACGGTTGAAGAGGCTCAATAGCCTTGCTATCAAGAGGCACGGAAGCTTGCTATCAAGAGGCACGAAAGCCTCCTTTCAAGAGGCACGAAAGGCTCCTTTCAAGAAGCTCAGGGACCACCTTACAAACAGTTTGAGAGCATCCATTCAACAAGCTCGGAAACCGTATTTCGAGAGGCTTGAAATGCTCCGTCCAAAAGACTCGAAATTTCTATTTCGAAAGGCTCTGAAGCTTCTTTTAAGGTGCTCGGAAGCCTCCTTTAAAGAAGCTCAGAGACCACCTTTCAAACGGCTTGGAAGCATTCTTTCAATAGGCTCGGAATCTTCAAAAAGTTCAAAAACTATTTTGAAGAAGCACTGAGAGTTCCTTTCAAATGACCCGGAAGCCTAATTTCAAGAGGTTCGTGTCCTCGTTTTAATATTATCCCCTGCAAAATCAACTGAGTCCCGCTCCCTATATCCTGTTAGGTTAGTTCTAATGTCCATTTTCCATCTGAATAGTTACTCTTATTTTCATTTAAGGCGATAAAAATAAGAGGTACACACTTAAAATAAATCACCGAATTCGGTAAAATTTTACCGAAATCTCAACAACTGTTCGGTAAATAATTTAACTGATATCACCGAAAAGATTTTGACAGTTGAATAATGAAAAAAAATATACAAAAATCGGTAAAATAATTACCGAACAGTTCTGCTGTTGAGATTTCGGTAAAATTTACCGAATACATACTGTGAAATGAGCTAAGTGTGTACCTTAATGAATGCAAAAGCTCGAAGGGATACCTCACAAAAATGGTTAAGAACCGCTGAACTAAATGATTGGGTGATTGGGTGACAGTTCATCTAGTTTTTCTCAAATTAATATTAAAACAATTTGTTTCTCTTGATTTTCACTGCCATAGACTCCACACCTTGTTTTCATAAGTTTTAATTGAAAGAACTTTCAATTTTACATTACATCTCAACAGATAAGAGACTAACTGCTCTGCATCTTCAGGATTAAATAAAAAGCCTTTGCACAGTGGCTAAAATCATGTTTTAGCGCGTTCATTTAATAGTACCATTATTATTCAATTTAGCGTAATGGTGTCTTCGATACATTTTATCAGTAAGCAGGGTTTGCAGAAATCGCTCTCAAAAGATATCGAACAACGATAAATGAGAGGCAAAAACCTCTTCGAATCATAACAAAACTATCGCACTTGTATATAAATTGGAAAAACACTGATTCGGATAGGCGACCCCCACCGATGGAGTTTGATATAATGCTTTGTTCTCGCTCATCATCAGAACCCGTGCCCCCCGCCATTGGGGCTTATTGAAAGAAATTTATCATGGGTTGTAGTACCCCGAATCAGATCATTATCGTAAACGCTACCGGAAAACGTCTCTTACGGGGGTATACCCCGTTAGGTATAAGTACGTTAGGCATAAAGACGTTAGGCATAAGTACGATAGGCATAATGGACGTTAGGTATAATGTACGTTAAGCATAATGGACGTTAGGCATAAAATGACCCAAAGAACAGCCCATGACATAAAGAAGGCAGAATTATGCCAAACGTCCATTATGCCTAACGTACATTATGCCTAACGTCCGTTATGCCTAACGTCAATTATGCCTAACGTCCTTATGCCTGACGTACTTATGCCTAACGTCGCGGGCCCTCTCACGGTATGCTACCTATCGAGAGTGTATACAGACATGATAAGTGAGAGATTTGCTCATTCTTCTTTGGATTCAAACTCTGTCAGTAAGTTAATGCGCATCTCTGGAGGTATTTAGCATACTGATCAATTCCCTAAAAGTGAGATGAAAAAAAATAGTTTTTCCACTTAACAACATTAGGTTTGATTCTTTATAAAACTTGTAGCAAAAGTTCTCCTGAAAAACTTTGTCGAAAACACCAAGTTTGTAATTACGTTACTTTTGAAGATTTTTTACGTTTTATGCAGACAGCCCCTTAAAAATGTTTTTTTTTTTTCATCATGTGAATAATATCACTTTAATTCCTACATTTTTTGAATGTTCTAGAAAGTTTAAATAATATTAAAATACGACGGTGGCTATTGTAAAATAAAAACTAAAAAAACTAAAAAGTTATAACAGTTTCATTGGAATTTTAGTCATATTTGATTTAATTGCTACTTGACAACAGGCAAATTGTGGCAGTCGATCTCATACGCATAACAAAGTACAAGTAATGAACTTTAAATTAATACCTGAACTGTAGAGTTGTAAGCGAATGTAAGGAATGTTTCATCAAAACCATTTCCTAATATGCAAGGTAGAAATAAATCACCCATCACAAGGAGTTGATGAACCAATGCACCATGCGTCTCCATATACTTATATGCTTGCTTATACATCGTACATGTTCAATAATTGTTGGCATAAATCTCCAAAAGTAATGAAATTACGAAATTGGTGTCTTCGACAAAGTTTTTCAGGAGAACTTTTTGCTACAACTCTCGCAAAGACGTATACCTTCTAAGTTGTAAAATGGATAAAATAAATTTTTCATCTAACTTTTAGGGGGATTGATCATAAGCAAGGAATGTAAAATAACAACATTGCCAATGACAACGACATTGTCCTCTCTTGTAAATGTTGGGACAAACTCAACTCGCAATAAGCGTTTGTCCCAAACTGCAACAGAATAGGACAATGATCGCTTGCCGCGCATTTTGAGAACTAGTCGGTTTTCGATGCCTTTTTTGGTTAAATAAGTATCAGTGATCAACGTTTAGACATAAATTTAACCATCTGTTCACAAGATTTATGTTTTAATTCTGAAATATACAGGTTATCGTAGTTTGAAAAGTTCACAACAATTTCCTCTCCATGTTTGTTGCAAATAAAACGGAACGCAACATTGTCTTTATCCTCTGCAGATGAGGACAAAGAGTTATCGCTATTCTCTTTTGTCGCTTGTTTTTTGCATTTTTCAGCGACAATTACATTCCTTGATCATAAGGTTGAATACCTTCAAAGAAGCGCGTCGACTTATTGATAAAATGTCTCGAAGACGCCATTACGCTAAATCACATAATTAAGGTACTATTAAATAAACGCGTTAAAAACACAATTTTAGCCACTATGCATTGCAATGATTCGCCATACAAACATCATGATGAGCAACCATGCGTCTCCATGCTCGAATCAGGTTGCAGAACGACTTGTCCGAAATCTATATCACTTAGGTTAGAGAACCATTTGGGGAGCACCCCCTATTCCCGTCAGCAACGTTCATTACGAGAGCGCATTACAACCTAATTACTTGTTGTTTAGTACATGGTTAGTTTCTGTCGATATCTAGTGATGTACAAACAATCAAGCCATTTGGTTGGAACGCGGTCGAGTTATTAACGTTGCGGACGGGAATAGAGGGTGCTGCCCAAATGGTCCCGCTCCCTATTTGTTAATTAAAATCAGTAAACACGCTTTTTACCGAAAATAAGTAAAATTTCTGTAAAAGAAAACGAAGGTAACACAAACAGACAAACAGAAATTGACATATTCTCTCGAATATTCTCTCATCATATGCATCGTCGTTTCAACACTAACGAAATCTGTTAGATACGTATTTCGTCCTCAACAGTAAGGTCGTCTTCAGGGTCTCGTACTTGACTCAACGACGACGAAATCTGTTGTTTTCACTAAGTTGGGCAAATCACGATTGACCAACTACTGCATATTTAAATTGAACAGTAAATCAGTGAACGATGTAAATTTCCCGAGTGTTATGTCCGTTTGTCTGTGATTGTATCGTTCATTTATTTTTTTGTGTCAGCGCAGCACACCAGAATTTCCATGAAATTTTAATCTTAACTTAATTGCCGAATCTAAACTTAATATGCCTTATTTACAAACGACAAAAAGTTTCAATGGCATCTCGCCAGCAGAAGAATTCCGATAAACATCACTGAACATTATTTTTTTATTGTTAAGCAACCAAGTATTTTGTTAGCTGAAGCAAGGTTAAATGCTGAAACCGAGATTCCCACAATCATGCTCGGCGAATGAACCTAGGTGTGTAGGAGACGATTTGGCGTGAGGCTCATTAGCACATTTGAGTACGCATGGAAAATTAGTAACTTTGATTTAACTTCTCCATAATAAATCGACTTGCCTTACATATTTTACATACATATAAGTGAAGCGTTTTTGTCTCCACAATTTTTCGTGACTAAAAGAATCTTATTTCATGATTATTATTACCAATTCATTGGGTAATTTGCTAACACAGTGTTTCAAACTTTTCGATCTAGGGGAAAAGACGGCTTTGGCAGGTTTTGTTCTATTATTGGCAGGGGGGTTTTTGTCGACCGAATTTTATGAAATTTGGCCACAATATTCTTTGATATGCAAAGAATGTTTAGGCCAAATTTGAGCATAATCAGTCATAAAAAACCCCTGACAATAATAGAACAAAACCTGCCAAAGCCGTCATCCCCCTATCGAATAACGCAACAAGTATACAAATTGTATTACGATTTATTTAATAACTGGGCTGACCCGACCCGACGAACTTCGTCTCGTCCAAAATTAATTAGTTAGCACCAACATTTGTATTCACAATTTAAGTTTTAACGTTTGCTCTGTGATTTGATTTCATTTAGCAGATAAAACGTCAAAACTTATTTTTTCCACATGCCAAATTGGGTTCCATTTGCTTGATTAGTTCTCGAGCTATGCAGAAATTAGTGTTTATTTTACAATCAATTTAAGTGTACAATCTGTTACTTCCGGTTTGTTATAATTTTTAGGCGTGTTATTTTTTCTTACAATCATTACATAAAAACTCAGTTGTTATTTAGCTGGATCTAGTGGCGTAATGCGTTCAACTATGTTGAATAAATTCACCAGCGACGCCTTTTGAAATTAATTAACATGAAATAGAATCATTCTCACTTAAGTTCTTAATAACAAGATATCAAATATCCCGTACCGCGGTTAATAAAAATGATCTTAGTGCCGAAACATAACACCATCTGGCTGTCCATTTTGTACCAATTGTTCGAATTATCTCGCCATAAAACTGCTTAAATTAATAGATCGAATCGCGGTGAGAAAATCAGTAACTTCCAGCACCATCATTACCATGAGAAGAAAATTGCCAACCGAGCGTCTACGCACACCCCGCCAAGTCACGACTAGGTCATAAAAATGGCTTGATTTCAATAATGGTTGGAGTTCGTTGCCTTACGCTGGTAAAATTCTTCAGGCCGTGCTCGTTGTTGAAAGGCCAGTTTAAATTGCCCTTCGGACGCGCATTGTGGGAGAACTCAGACTATGAAATAGTTTAACAAATGTTTCGAGCGTTCCGTTCTTGCATTGTCCGACCGATGTTGACGGGTCGGAAAGAATGGAACATAGAGTTGCAGTCGGCGGGAGCTTTATGCAGAGGTCGAATTGTTGTGAAAACCATGGGACGGGAAGTTTTTTCTTACAGATTGCGATTATGCAACACCCCAGTTCTTAGCTAACTAGCAGGCAATAATAAACCGATAAAAAAACTTAAGGAGATTTATCAGGTGGGCGGACGATTCTTCGTTGATCGTAAGATGCCGATAACAGTGTAACAGTCGAGCTGGGCGTAGATTGATTTTGATTATTTACTCTGATGGCACGACATGCCATTGGCTTTTGAAAACACGACCCGTAAGTTGCACTGCTGGTTTAGTAAAGTGAAAGGGTTTTGAGGTTTGAATTTTTGTGCATATCTAATGAGCTGCGTCGCGCGTGGTTGGGTGACTTAGCTAACGGATTGATCTGGGAAGCTGACATCTCATATAGTGTTTGAAGAATTTGTCAGTTTGGTGATAGCTACTGAACCAATAGCAAATATAAGTACATACTAACTATAAGTAATCAGTTTCGTTTTACTTATCAGCTGATCTTATAATCATAATCAAGCATTGTTTTTTATTCCAAAAAATATCGAGATGCAACCAAACGCGATAAACGTAACAATGTGACGAAACGATGTTTCACGTGCTGATGTTATAACATAGATAACGGCTAAAGTACTCCAGTTCTTATCTCATTCATAGATAGATTGTTGAACGGGCGCAGGGGGGTTCAGGTCACTGAATCATAAAACCTGAATGAAATGGTCAATCGTCATCTTGATAACATCTAAGACATTCCAGTTCAAATCACATAACGGAGTTATTCACGTTCATCAACCACAGCGCAGATCTGTTTATAATGGTCGCATGCCTCTGTGCTGTTTATCCTCACCTTATTGAGTTTTGTGAGATAGGTAGACAACGAAAGAATTTCGCCAACTGAATCAACATAGTAGTAGTGAATGTTGCTCGCAAGAGATGCTGAAATATTGGCGGGTTCGAGCAAGCACTTTCTCTTTTAAGCCGACTGCTTATTTTTAACTGTCCGGACTGACACTTGACTTTGCTGTTCCGGCGACGATGACTGACGATAGTGACGATGAGACGATGAGGATTGAGGAGTGTCGAATGGTATGCCGTTTTTTACGAGAAGTTGACCAGTCTGCTATTTAAGATGAGCTGAAGATAACGTACCAAACGGAACACACGATTGGTTGTATTCTTAGATTACTCAATTTCGTGCGTTATAGAAGAATATTTGACATTGGCGAATCATTGTTAATGACTAAACCGTTCGTACCAATGCAATGAAATCTATTTTTTTTTCGGGGTGCATTCCAATTTCATCATAACATTTATCTTCGTAAAAAGAAGAAGAAAACGAATGGAAATTAGCAAATGCCAACTTTGTTTTATATATATAGATGGGGGTTCCCGATCTATTCTATGGATTTATGATTGCGTTTTACGAAACAATCGGGTGTTATTCATTTATTTCACTTGGTCTTCAGCTATGACTAGTAGAGTGGGGTGTCATGGTCATTTTTTCAAATAAATGGTTTTTCAAATCCATTCTGGGTCCTAAACGACTGTGGAGAATTTCGTCCCGATTGGCTGCTTCCTCGCTTTCCGTATTGCGTTTGAAGTTTGTATATGGAGTTTGGTATGGAAAAACGTATATTTTAGCATTTTTACTTCTAGAGGTTTCAGTTCATCGTAAACCAAGTGGCACATTGCGGCATTGTGGCACTGCCGAACTATATGGACTAATAATTAACTGAGTGTTATTTCGAAATTATTGATATTATAGGGCTTTGGAGTTAATGGGAGTTATTCGGAATCAATTCACAAAGTAAAAACTCCTACAAGAAGGTTTACCCTCTGACAACCATAGGTTGTCCAGTAGTGCTGGCAGAATCATTGATTTCTTGCATATGGTTTGAACAATCAATGTTCGAAGCGTAATAACATTTTTAGTAGACCTTCCAGCTACGTACCTTCTTCGGCAAAGTCTTTCAACATCTTTCAGACTATGTGCTAACGCAGCGGTTCTCAACCTAGGGTACATGTACCCCTGAGGGTACCTACCTCGAACCAAAATTCGTAATGGCGGACGAATTACAATTTCAATGAAAATTTATTGATAAAGCTTTGATAATAGTGTATTTTTTTATTATGAAACTTTGTTTTGTACATAATATACATGGCGATTAGTAAATCCAATAGAATCCTGTTCTCCACAACCAGCACAGATTTCTTCCAAGCAGCTCGAAGGCCTCCTTACAAGAAGCTCGGGGGACTCCTTTCAAGTTGTTCAGATCCCTTTTTTCAAATGGTTCGTAAGCTTGGAAACCTCCTTTCAAGAGGCCTGGAAGTCTCCTTTCTAGTAGCCTGGAAGCATCCTTTCAAGAGGCCTGGAAGCCTCCTTTCAAGAGGCCTGGAAGCCTCCTTTCAAGAGGCCTGGAAGCCTCCTTTCAAGAGGTCTGGAAGCCTCCTTTCTAGTAGCCTGGAAGCCTCCTTTCAAGAGGCCTGGAAGCCTCCTTTCAAGAGGCCTGGAAGCCTCCTTTCAAGAGGCCTGGAAGCCTCCTTTCAAGAGGCCTGGAAGCCTCCTTTCAAGAGGCCTGGAAGCCTCCTTTCAAGAGGCCTGGAAGCCTCCTTTCAAGAGGCCTGGAAGCCTCCTTTCAAGAGGCCTGGAAGCCTCCTTTCAAGAGGCCTGGAAGCCTCCTTTCAAGAGGCCTGGAAGCCTCCTTTCAAGAGGCCTGGAAGCCTCCTTTCAAGAGGCCTGGAAGCCTCCTTTCAAGAGGCCTGGAAGCCTCCTTTCAAGAGGCCTGGAAGCCTCCTTTCAAGAGGCCTGGAAGCATCCTTTCAAGAGGCCTGGAAGCCTCCTTTCAAGAGGCCTGGAAGCCTCCTTTCAAGAGGCCTAGAAGCCTCCTTTCAAGAGGCCTGAAGCCTCCTTTCAAGAGGCCTGGAAGCCTCCTTTCAAAGGCCCGGAAGCCTTCTTTCAAGAGGCCTGGAAGCCTCCTTTGAAGAGGCCTGGAAGCCTCCTTTCAAGAGGCCTGGAAGCCTCCTTTCAAGAGGCCTGGAAGCCTCCTTTCAAGAGGCCCGGAAGCCTCTCTACAAGAGGCCCGGAAGCCTCCCTTCAAGAGGCCTGGAAGCCTTCTTACAAGAGGCCCGGAAGCCTCCTCTCAAGAGGCCGGGAAGCCTTTTTTCAAGAGGCCTGGAAGACTCCTTTCAAGAGGCCTGGAAGCCTCCTTTCAAAAGGCCTGGAAGCCTCCTTTCAAGAGGCCTGGAAGCCTCCTTTCAAGAGGCCTGGAAGCCTCCTTTCAAGGGGCCTGGAAGCCTCCTTTTAAGAGGCCTGGAAGCATCCTTTCAAGAGGCCTGGAAGCCTTCTTTCAAAAGAGCTGAAAGCCTCCTTTCAAGAGGCCTGGAAGCCTTATTTCAAGAGGCCTGGAAGCCTCCTTCCAAGAGGCCTGGAAGCCTCCTTTCAAAAGGCCTGGAAGCCTCCTTTCAAAAGGCCTGGAAGCCTCCTTTCAAAAGACCTGGATGCCTCCTTTCAAGAGGCCTGGAAGCCTCCTTTCAAGAGGCCTGGAAGCCTCCTTTCAAGAGGCCTGGAAGCCTCCTTTCAAGAGGCCTGGAAGCCTCCTTTCAAGAGGCCTGGAAGCCTCCTTTCAAAAGGGCTGGAAGCCTCTTTCCAAAAGGGCTGGAAGCCTCTTTCCAAAAGGGCTGAAAGCCTCTTTCCAAAAGGGCTGGGAGCCTCTTTCCAAAAGGGCTGGAAACCTCCTTTCAAGAGGTCCGGAAGCCTCCTTTCAACAGGCCTGGAAGTCTCCTTTCAAGAGGCCTAGAAGCCTTCTTTCAAGCAGCTCGGGAGCCTGCGTTCAAGAGACCCGGACACCAACTCTTAAGGGGCTTGGAAGCCTTCTTTCAAGAGGGTCGGAACCCTTCTTCTAAGAGACTCGGAAGGTTCCTTGCAAAAGGCTCGGAAAGCTTCCTTTCAGAAGCCTTTTATCAAGACGCTCGGAAGCATGCTTTCAAGAAGCCCGGAAGTCTCGTATTAAGAGGCCTGAAAGCATCCTTTCAAGAAGTTCGGAAGCCTTCTTTCAAAAATCTCAAAAGGCTCCTTTCAAGATATCCGGAAGGGTCTTTTCAAAAGGCTCAGAAAGCTCTTCACAAAAGGCTCAGAAGCCTGCTTTCAAGTGGCTCGTAAACCTCCTTTCAAGAGGCCCGGAAGCCTACTTTTAAGAGGCTCGAAAGCCTCCTTTCGATAAACTCGGAAAACTTCGTTCAAACGGCTCGAAAGGTTCCTTTCAAAAGGCTCGGAATGAAGGTCGAGATTCTACCTTCAAAGAAGCTCGAAAGCGTACTTTCAATAGGCTTTGAAGCGTCCTTTCAATATGAAAAGCCAAGAGGCGCGGAGGCCTACTTTCAAGAGATTCAGAAGGTCCGTACAAGAGGCTCGGAAGTCTCCCTTCAAAGGGCTCGGAATTAATCTTTCAAGAGGCTTGGAAGCCTACTTTCAAGAGGGGGTACCTCAATTAATGCAAAAGTTCGAAGGGTACCTCTCAAGAAAAGGTTTAGAATCGCTGGTATACACCATTAAAGCATTCAGTACACTGTTTGTCTAATTGACAAATATTTACCAAATTCCAACAAATATATTTGTTTTGCGTGTACTGACTTGTCAAATATTTGTTTATCAAATATTTGCCACACTGCGCACAACAAATATTTGCAGAAATGACAAATCGTGTACTGTCAAAACTTCAAATATTTGATGATGTTTGCAACTCTTTAACGTTGTTGAGTTGCAAATACTTACAAATAATTTTGAACTTGAACAAATTTATGAAAACAAATCTGTCCTTTTTGTTTTAAGTGCGTTCGGGGATAGTATAGATGGTTAAGTGCGTACATATAAATCTTAAAATAAAATTTTATGGATTCTCGGCGATAAATATGTGCGGTACCTCAGTGCAGTTGGGGCAGTTCCACTATGCTTCAAATCGTTGAGAAATCAGTGAAACCGGATGTTTCGTAGACGTTTCCTTGGAAATTTGATTTAAAACAGATTATTCGATTATTAAAACAGTCATCCGGTGTAACCGGACCTGGGGACCCAAATGTTCGGGGAAAATAGAGGAACATAGACCAAGGGAATCCCAGCAAACATGGGGCAATAAAATAGAAAATAAAATTAGAAAGAACCTTCCGGTGATACGGTGACGGTGTAATCCTCTTTGATACGGTGGGGAGTTTTATAAATGTGCAAAAACAAAACAGTAAAATTCTAGAGCACTCATTTTTAACAGAGGGATTAATTCTCCAATGGTAGATGATAGAAGTTTCTAAAGGGCCTCATATATGGCCGGCAAACCTCTGAAACAATTCTGGAGATTGTCGTCTGCGAAGAATCGGTAGCGAAGAATCGGTAGTGAAGAATCTCAACGTCATTGTTAATTTTTCTGCTAGAGATATTGATGTTCTTTTACTCGTGTCCTGCTTCTGGATACGAGTACCGATCAAAGGTAGTCAAAATCCGCTGCGGACATTCAGACGAAGTTCTTGTACAATTTAGGGTGATTGCTTCGTAGCTCTTGCAACAATTGGGTCCTAAAATGAAGAATCGATATTTGATTTTCTTTCAAGGAACGATGAAGGTAATCATTCTGAACGTGTCAGTTTTTCTTTAGACTCAAAAATCGAAAAGAACATTGTTTAATTTGAAATTTAAAAATAAATGAAGAATGCTTCCTCGACATTTTCGGTCTTGTTTGACGTACGGATTTAAACGCACTAGCAAAACACCACAGGGCACTTGACTCAACCTTTGACCTTACCTTTGACAGTTAATATATGGGGCTGACGTTTTGGACTGATGGTTCATTCGTTCTGAAATGTTGCACAGCCCAAAATTTGCCTTAAAATGTCTTAAACACAAAAATATTATTTTTACTGATTTAGAATTTTACCAGAATTTTTATAACAACGGTTCAATTATTCTTGGCCGATGCACTAACGTTTGCAATTATAAACGAGGTAGGGCTTTAGGACCCAATTCGGCATAGCACCCATCTGTTTCTCGACTCAGTCATGAACCCAAACTCTGCTGCGTGGTTGGAATTCGTCCTCATCCTCCAATAGCAAATAGCTACAGGCAAAATTGGCCGCAACTGAAGATGCTGTCGATTCCATATTCTGAATTGTTTAAAATTGGTTTAAAAATTTATCATTTTGAAGCGAAACAACAATGACTAATGCGAGTTAGACGACAAACAATGTACTGTCTTCTGAACAACATTTGACAAATAATTAAACAACATTTTTAAACGTAATATTTGACAAATAGGTTATATTCAAATATTTACGCATCGTGTACTGGCACATGTCAAATAATCAGCAAACATCAAATTTTGTTAAAACATGCTATGACAAATATTTGTCGATTAGACAAACAGTGTACTGAATGCTTAAATTAATTGTGGTCGAACGGTTTTTTACAAATCCTTGTTGATATTGTAAAATTATAGGTCTCGCATAGTTTTTCTCTCTTTTTTTTGCTTTCTCGTACAACAAAGTTGTACTGGAAGGCTATAACATCACTCCAAAAAAGAAGTTTTGATAGAAATCCTGGAGGCCCACAGATTGACGAACTAAGGTGATGTCTGTATATGTGTGTGCGCGTGCATGTGTGCATGTGTAAAAAAAATGTAGACACACTTTTTAAAACTTAGTATTGTCCGATTACCTCGCAACAAGTTGCATTCGACGGGGAATTCGGTCCAATTATTTGAAAATCGGATATTTCTGAATTACTGTAAAAGAATTTAAAAGAATTTAAAATTGGATTTTTTTTAAAACAGCGGCAATGCATGTAAACGAATGCAGAGCTGTTACGACTACGAGGATTACGCGATTTTTGTGGATTTGACGCGGATTTACATATTAACGATTTTAGGGAAACTTTTGCAAATATACCCGGCGGTATTTCCACAAATTTTCTCGGAAAATATTCCCGCAGACAATTTTGGATTTCTGTCGAAGCAGTTGAACCAATGATGAATTTCTGCAGAATTTTTTGCAAATAGCCAAATTTCGGTGGAGTTTACGCAAATTGTTTTGTTGTATTATTTGTTTCTGGATACGAATTCAAATAATTATTATAAAGAAGTGTTGTTTAAAAAACGAAGTTGTATGGTCCAATTCCTCAATCTCTACGCAAGTTTGTATTATTATCAATAACTACAACAAAGTTGAATCTTTTTTTACTTCAGAAGAAATTGCGGTTTCGGCTAGTTTGGTTGTATTATTTTCCATATTTATCTATAATCAATTATGATCAAATCTGGCCTGAACACTCCTTTCATATCAATACATCTCATAAGGCTTGATCAACAAAAAATCCAGTGATAATAACGGAACAAAGCATGACAAAACCATCATCTCATCTAAAAAGCGGTGCTTATTGAAATAGTTTTGACTTGGCTTTTTATTAATCTTTGTTTAGCAGACTTTCAGTTCAAGGCTGGCTCGTCTCCGGTGACTTGGCTTGTTCTTGTTCACTTAGCTTCAGTACTTCTAAATAGTGGTAGAAAGGATCAAGTGTTATATTAACTGTGATTTTCTTAGTCCTATTTTTAATTTGGTACAAACATGTTTTAAATTGATGTTTAAGGACAAGCCTCCGCGAATCCAAAACTGAATGCACTCGCGTTTTCAAGGGCACCCCACTCAAAATGGGTGCCTCGAACAACTGTCATTTTTGCGACATCCGTTGCAAGTTCAATTGAATCATATTTCTTTAATTTTTACGTGAGTACTTCTGTTAATTGATCTGCGTTATCTCGATGAGAAAGGAAGCAATCACAGCCGGTGTTCTGTTGCATGCTTCTGATAAAAGAAGTGAACTGAATTCCTGATAAGACAGCTGAAACTTCGATATAAATGAAAAACTTTACTGCGGGAAGGTCCAGTTTTCAGTTTGTACCGTGAGATGAAAGAGTTCGGTTGTGCAGTGTTGATCCTGTTTGCGTGCTTGACAGCAGCTCGCTTCCCTGGCTACGTAGCTTTATCAGATACAGAAAATGCCACAATACCGGCATTGAATTGGACGACACCAGATGCTACGACCCCCAGTTTGAATTGGACAACGCCGGATCTGGATGAAACATCGCCCAGTTGGAATTTGACTACGCCAACTATTCCAGATCTGAATTGGACGATTCCGGATTACAACGCCAGCAGTCCAAACTGGAACTTAACTACGCCTGAGTACAATTGGACAACTCCAGATTACAATGCCAGCAGTCCAAACTGGAACTTGACTACGCCTGAGTACAATTGGACAACTCCAGATTACAACGCCAGCAGTCCAAACTGGAACTTGACTACACCTGAGTACAATTGGACCACTCCCGTTTACAACGAAACAACTCCCAACTGGAACTTGACTACGCCTGAGTACAATTGGACAACTCCAGATTACAACGCTAGCAGTCCAAACTGGAGCCTAACTACGCCTGAGTACAATTGGACAACTCCAGATTACAATGCCAGCAGTCCAAACTGGAACTTGACTACGCCTGAGTACAATTGGACAACTCCAGATTACAACGCCAGCAGTCCAAACTGGAACTTGACTACACCTGAGTACAATTGGACCACTCCCGTTTACAACGAAACAACTCCCAACTGGAACTGGACCGTTCCTACAGTTCCATCAACAACAACAGCAGAGCCATCAAACTGGACGACACCCATCAATCCGACGGGTACTACTCCCAATTTTACCAGCCCTGCTCCCAACACATTTGTCACATCAAAGTGGATCCTGAGGGAACTGGATAATACGTCTGATGACAACAGTCAACAGGTGCGAAACAGTCGGCGATCAAGATCAACCAGAAGAGTACGGCGTCCTGCTTTAATCTAAGTTAAGAAATTTTGTAAAGTAACAAGTTGAAGGTTATAACACATATTGGATGCCTTGTTACATTTTGAATAAAATTTACATCGGATTGAAAATATTTATCTTTCGATATTCATCTATCCCTTGTGTTCTAACTTTGGGGCATCACGTCAAGTAAGCACTATTTTAGCAATTCCTTTCCATATCCTAGTTAAGGTGAAGATGGCCGTGGCCGGGAGTAGCGGCCCTCTTACTTTTGCCATTTTTCGCTTTTGTCACAAGAATTAAAGGAGGACTTTCCACACAAATTCCTGACGAAATTTCGGTGAAGTTTACGCAAATTGTTTTGTTGTATTATTTGTTTCTGGATACGAATTCAAATAATTGTTATAAAGAAGTCTTGTTTAAAAACGAAGTTGTATGGTCCAATTTCTCAATCTCTACGCAAGTTTATGATCAATAATTACAACAAAGTTGAATAGTTTATTACTTCAGAAGAAAATGCGGTTTCGGCAAGTTTAGTTATAATATTTTCCATATTTATCTATAATCAATTATGATCAAATCTGGCCTGAACACTCCATTTATATTAATTTATCTCATAAAGCTTGATCAACCAAAATTCCAGTGACAGTAACGGAGCATGCCAAAACCATCATCTCATCTAAAAAGCGGTGTTTATTGAAATAGTTTTGGCTTGGCTTTTTTTTAATCTTTGTTTAGCTGGCTTGGCTTGTTCTTGTTCACTTAGCTTCAGTACAAACATGTTTTAAATTGATGTTTAAGGACAAGCCTCCGCGAATCCAAAACTTAATGCACTCACGTTTTCAAGGGCACCCCACTCAAAATGGGTGCCTCGAACAACTGTCATTTTTATTATTCCACGCATGCTGCGACGCAGCAAAGCTGAAATAATAAAAATGACAGTTGATTGTGGCTTCCGTTTTGAAAGGGATGCCCTTGAAAACGCGAGTGCATTTAGCTCTGGATTCCAGAAAATTTGTCCCTAAAATTATATTTAAAATCAGTAATATTATGAAAACGAACGGTCAGTAAATTGTGGTAACCACAATTAATGTTTTACATGTATTTGCTTAGAATTTGGTAACAATTTTCCGAATGCAAATACATATAAATTTATAGTAATAATAGGATCTGAAGTGCTTTTTTGATCTTTCTTATGTTTTTTTTTCGGTACGTTTTATGAATGTATTATGGAGCCTTCTATCAAAAGTTCGGGTTTGGAGTGATCATATAGCCTTTACGTATACTTCGTACACGAGAAAGACAAAAAGATAGGAATTCATCTAGAACTCGGTAAATCGGTTGAATCATATTTGTCTGATCGCGATTTAGTAGTGAAATTAAATGGAAAGACTATTTTCCTGTTACCGTGGGGCATCGAAATCCGTACACTTAAGCACCTTCGTATATGAAAAAGTCATTAGAAAATAGGAATCGAATGTAAATAAACCATTTGTCATTGACACAGGCGCATGAAAGCTTCTACTTTTGAAATGTTTTACATTTACTCATTAAAAACTACGAAAAACATGATAAAATAATGAATTTAATCAACTACTCCTGACTCGAAATCCGTCCACCGTGGTCGGATTTCGAATCAAAGGATCAAAATCCGTACAGCTATTTCTTCACTAAATATTTAAATTAAAACAACCTGATTGACTAAACTACCACTGTAAATAGTTCGATATGCACCTTGAGAAGCGATCCCGTTTATTTGTATTCCGCTTATCTTATGTAAGAGAGATTGTTTTATGTTTGAGATTTGTTTTTGATTTTTGTGGTTTTTATTTCAAAGCCTTCTTTCCAATTCTATGCCCTAAAAGCTTACTGTCAAGTATCTGAACAGAATAAGAATAATTATTCCTGCATTAATTACCTTTAACCTCTCTTAATTTATTGATATCTCATGAGGTGGACGGATTTTGGTCCCGCACGGTAATGCCACCTTTGGAGTTCCACAGAGCTCGCACCTAGCTCCTCACTATTCATTCTATTTATCAACGACTTATCCTTAAAAAAACGTTCAACTAATGTCGTCACAGTACTCAAACCCAACAATGCAGATTGAACTCGTTCATATAATCTTCTAGTATCAATAAAAACCAACAAATTGATAACTGGCAGTTATTAGTATCTGTGTATAACGGATATTACTTTGTTCACGCAGTCCCTCATGAATTCTCTGAGTATGAATCACTTGCAGCGTGTGCCTCGCATTAAAAACGTCTGTCGTGAAGCGAAATCGATATTTTGATAGCGTACATCTTCGGTAAACAGAGGTCCCACTTAGGGGACAACTGACCGAGTACTATCAACCATTTATTGTCTAAGTGGGCTTTCCAAAACAACATCCGTTGCAAGTTCAATTGAATCATATTTCTTTACTTTATACGTGAGTACTTCTGTTAATTGATCTGCGTTATCTCGATGAGAAAGGAAGCAATCACAACCGGTGTTCTGTTGCAAGCTTCTGATAAAAGAAGTGAACTGAATTCCTGATAAGACCGCTGAAACTTCGGTATAAATGAAAAACTTTACTGCGGGAAGGTCCAGTTTTCAGTTTGTACCGTGAGATGAAAGAGTTCGGTTGTGCAGTGTTGATCCTGTTTGCGTGCTTGACAGCAGCTTTAGCAGCTCGCTTCCCTGGCTACGTAGCTTTATCAGATACAGAAAATGCCACAATACCGGCAGGGAATTGGACGACATCAGATCCTACGACCCCCAGTTTGAATTGGACAACGCCGGATCTGAATGAAACAACGCCCAGTTGGAACTTGACTACGCCAACTATTCCAGATCTGAATTGGACGATTCCGGATTATAATGCTAGCACTCCGAATTGGAATTGGACCACGCCCACTATTCCGGACTTGAATTGGACAATTCCGGACTATAATGCTAGCACGCCAAATTGGAATTGGACTACACCTACTATTCCGGACTTCAATTGGACTATTCCTGATTATAATGTGAGCACGCCAAATTGGAATTGGACTATTCCTGACTATAACATCAGCACTCCAAATTGGAATTGGACAACGCCAACTATTCCGGACTACAATTGGACTATTCCAGATTACAATGTGAGCACGCCAAACTGGAATTGGACTATTCCTGACTATAACATCAGCACTCCAAACTGGAACTGGACAACTCCAGATTACAACGCCAGTACTCCAAACTGGAATTGGACTACGCCTGAGTTCAACTGGACCACTCCAGATTACAACGCCAGTACTCCAAATTGGAATTGGACAACCCCAGATTACAATGCCAGCAGTCCAAACTGGAACTGGACTACGCCTGAGTACAACTGGACCACTCCAGATTACAATGCCAGTACTCCAAACTGGAATTGGACCACGCCTGAGTACAACTGGACCACTCCAGATTACAACGCCAGTACTCCAAACTGGAATTGGACAACTCCAGATTACAACGCCAGCAGTCCAAACTGGAACTGGACTACGCCTGAGTACAATTGGACCACTCCAGATTACAATGCCAGCACTCCAAACTGGAATTGGACCACTCCAGATTACAACGCCAGCAGTCCAAACTGGAACTGGACTACGCCTGAGTACAATTGGACCACTCCAGATTACAACGCCAGTACTCCAAACTGGAATTGGACCACGCCTGAGTACAACTGGACCACTCCAGATTATAACGCCAGTACTCCAAACTGGAATTGGACAACTCCAGATTACAACGCCAGCACTCCCAACTGGAATTGGACCACTCCCGTTTACAACGAAACAACTCCCAACTGGAACTGGACCGTTCCTACAGTTCCATCAACCACAACAGCAGAGCCATCAAACTGGACGACACCCATCAATCCGACGGGTACCACTCCCAATTTTACCAGCCCTGCTCCCAACACATTTGTCACATCAAAGTGGATCCTGAGGGAACTGGATAATACGTCTGATGACAACAATCAACAGGTGCGAAACAGTCGACGATCAAGATCAACCAGAAGAGTACGGCGTCCTGCTTTAATCTAAGTTAAGAAATTTTGTAAGGGAACAAGTTGAAGGTTATAACACGTATTGGATGTCCTGATACATTTTGAATAAATTTTTCATCGGATTGAAAATATTTTTTTCTTGAATTTTGATGTCCGTTAAGCACCTTTTACATGTAACGTTCGATATTCATCTATCCCTTGTGTTCTAACTTTGGGGCATCACGTCAAGTAAGCACTATATTGGCAATTCCTTTTTATATCTTGGTTAAGGTGAAGATGGCCTTGGCCGGGAGAAACGGCCCTCTTACTTTTGCCATTTTTTGCTTAGATTGGAATACAGTAGGGAAACCCTTCCGTGAAATTTTTTTAACATACTTAGGTAATAAAGAGTATCATCGTGTTAGCCTTATGACAAGTACAAAAATGCAATTTAGCTTAAAAACCTCGCAGTTGGTTAATATGTAACTGTGGAAGTGCTAAATGAGAAGAGCTTGTGAGGTGGCAATGTCCAAGTGTAAAGATATGTAGTGCTAGAAAAGAGAAAATATTACAAAAAAAAAGACTGATTGCTGATATTGAATTCACGATAGTTCCATTTGTTATCATAAATGATGCATTGATAAAGCAGCACTGGTCTATTTATAGAGCTCCTATGTTACCTTTATCTTAAAATAATTCAAATAAGATTGATGGTGTTATCATTTTGACACATAGTAAGCATCTCAATAATAACTTCAAATTATAAATACCCTGCAGAAGATGAAGATTGATATAGTACTTTTTTATAGGTGAATGAATTGGTAATAGATGAATGAATTGAGTATTATTATTGGGAACATCAAAAACGTTCATCTCCCTCATCATTACCACTTCATGACATTTTCGGTACATACCGCTCTGGAGTCCAGGAGTTAAAAAACCTTGGAACTTCAAGATTTTATTGTCACAGGCCCTTAATCGCATGTAAGTAGATTTTCAAAATTGTTTTAATACCGAAAATAGTGCATTCGTCTTTAGGATGAAAATGATCATTCGCTCAATTATCATTCGGTTCCATTGATGGTTATTGACTATTTGATTGATCGGTCACTGCATTCAGTGTTTTTCATACTGGAAAAACTGATCGAAAATTGATGTATTGAGCAATGAAAGCTAATTTCTTATCAAAAATATTACAGACATAATCGATGTCTGCATCCAGTGCTGATAAACTTCGTCTCATTCATTTGAACGCCGAATAGTAAATCTAGTCTACAATTTTTTGCCTCTTTCGTTTTCCATGCCGTCTCAATTGACCTTTCCCGTTTAAATGTTTTTTCGCTCAATCGATTCTTTATTTTATTTAAGGTTAACTTTCCCAAAGAACCCACATGTTTTGACGTCTCTGAGTATTTTTTTTTGCAATTCCTGATCATAAGTTCAACAAGTTCAGCAAGTTCAACTTTGCTTCATGGCTTGTCGTACTATGCAATGTGGCACGACAACATGAAATCTGATTTCTCTCTGCAGAACATGATTTATTGACAAGAATGATCATGAGGATTAAACTAGGCCATACAATTTTGGTACATATTATCATATTAAAGCCCATTTTTCGTCATTGTAAAAAAAATAGCGTTTGCAACTCGTTGCAAAACTCGATTTTTTCAACACTCGTAGTATTTATCCAACTCGGCAAGCCTCGTTGAATAAACGTACAACTCGTGCTGAAAAAATCATCTTTTTGCAACTAGTAGCACAAACTACTATTAAAATTTAGAACAAAAAATGGAAAAAGTGCTGTTTTTCAAGATTGGCCGGTTCACACGTTCAGCACTTTTTCGGCTTTTGTTTTCGATTTTTGAAATAGTTAGAGGTTTCAAAAAATATGATTTCTTTGGGAAAGTTGACCTTAAATAAGCTAAAGAATCGACTGAGAGAATAAAACGAGATTCAATTTTTGACGGGAAAGGTCAATTAATCAGTGCCTCTCTTCAATTAAAAGATTCTACATACACGCTTGGATACACGTCATTCGAATGACTGTTAATCGGTAAATAAGAAATTGCAAGACAAAAATATTTCAAATGTATTATTGAAACCGAATTGATATTTGTGCCAATTGTGGTAAAGGTAGCTCCATGGATTTATTCACGGCAGGAACCCTCGCACATACAAATTAATTCACCTAATACGAAAAATCTATAAGTCCACAAAAGCTGGTTAAAATTGAATTTTGATTGCATCTTGTCGTTCAGTTTTGTTTGCTTTGAGTTTGGTTTCAATTAGAAGTATCATCCACTTTTCGGTGATGACGAAAACATTCTTCTTGAGAACGAAATTAGCACATGAGGACAAATAATTCTTCGGAAATCTGATACGTCATCCTGAAACCGGAGATTATCAGCAGACTTCAATGAAAGACAAAAGACACCTTACAAATTGAGGATAGAACTTTCATATTCCAATTTAAAAAAATCCGCAATTCCTTTTATAACTTCTCTAGGAGTTCATTATATGACTCCTCCACGACTCTTTCATGAGATCACCCAGAGTTTTTTTCCCAGGAATTTCTTTTCGGATACTTTCAGAAGTTTCTTCAAAAATTCCATCGAGGATTTCATCTTCTAATTCAATCAGGAGTTTCTACTAAAAAAATTCTTCTTCATGTTCCAAGGATTTCCACAGGAGTTTTTCCTGGGACTCATCCAACAGTTTTTTTTTTGCTAGGACTCATCCAAAAGATTCATATAAAAATTATTCTAATAAAGAAATTTAAAAATCCACGAGCTCTTCTGGAAATCGTACAAGAGTTCTCAAGTTTCTTGAAGTATCCCGGAAGGAGTTACAGGAGAACCTCCAGAAACAAATCACAGTTGTAGCACCATGTCTGTCGTTAATCCCTTCCGTATGTCTTCCTCTCGTCGTTGTCTCCCAAAAAAGTTTGTTTGTCCTGTTACAGATGTAAAAATGCGAGGAATGTCAACCTTGTGAACATCAGCATCGTAATCACTTAAGCACCCTAAAATCCATTCCTTTCCTACTGTATTATTGTATTCCCTAACCTCGACTAAACCGCGAGTCTTTCGGTTCCCCAAAACTAACACTATGTATAAGAATCAAGAAATGTATTGTTATGCTTGATTCCGGCTCCGTAACGCTTCGCGGCAAATGAGCCTTCCAAATAAACGAAAGATTAAAAAAAAAAGTTGTAGCACCTGGGATAATATCAAAAGAAGCCCCTTGAGATATTTTTAGATGAACTTCTGGAAGAACTCCTTTATTGGTTTTATTTCAAAGCCTGCTTTCCATTCCTATAGCCGAAAAGCTCACTGTCAAGTTAGGTATTTATTCCATTATTCCAGCGATTCCATAAAAAAAGAATAGAGTCGAAAAAAGAAAGTTCTCCGATTTTGCTCAAAATGTGTGTAAATGATCTCTACCGAAAATAATAAGTTCCGTATTTTATTTTTTGTTCCGTCCTTAGAGTAAACATTTTCAGAATAGGGCGGTCCAAAAAACGGCGTTTCAAAAAAAAAAAACAAATCTTCATAACATCCAAACCTACATAACTTTAGATGGGCTGATTTGCAACCTTTTGGCACGAATGAAAAGATTTTCAGTTATAGATTTTATAAAAAATATCATTGAAGGGAAATAGTAGGGGAATGACGGCTTTGGCAGGTTTTGTTCTATTATTCTCAGGGGTGTTTTTATGACTGATTATGCTTAAATTTGGCCTAAACATTCTTTGCATATCAAAGAATATTGTGGCCAAATTTCATAAAATTCGGTCGACAAAAATCCCCCTGCCAATAATAGAACAAAACCTGCCAAAGCCGTCTTTTCCCCTACTTAAGCTACTTAAATAATCAAAATATCTGATTTTTTATTTTCAACTTTTTGGACCACAACGACTGTATTTTTTATTTTTTGAATGAATGTTTAAACCATTTTACACATAATCAAAAAAATGGAAAGGTTCACCCAACCGTTTTTGAGCCACATTTTTTTTTAAATTTCATTTTTTTAATATGTTTAGGGGAACAGTTCGGCACTTCATCTCATAGCTCCCATTTCCATCCCATCAAAAACAAGGTGGTACAAGGTACTTTTTCGTGTCAGTTGCACTCAGCATTAAGACCGAAATCGCAAAACAGATAGGCATCATAGAACAAACTGCAAGTTTCTAAGTAGGCTCTTTGTGTATCAACAATCGACGAACGGCACTTCCGTTTATCCAAGGCAAAAGAAAGACACAAGTGATGCGATGCTGCTCTATCTTATACGCCTTGTTCAGTAAAGCTTGACTTCCACTGCTAGGCTCGCTAGCGTTTCAAAATCATGGAAGGATCACATTCCACGCCAATTCAAAATCATGAAAGGATCACGTTCCACGGCAAGATGACAATATGTTATGTGCGAATACTTGTGCATGTTGAAAACCGTCGTTTTATTGTTGTATTGACTGCCTGAAACATCTGAAAAACAAATGTATATGTATCTATCTATGGCCAGGTAACTTTTTTCAACGAGGTTCCCACAATTTTCGTTGTACTCTCCACTATTGTAAAATTGAATTCTCGAAACTTGTAAAATTTAATTCTTTCGTTTCATCTTTATAAGGGATGGATTGTGCATTGAGCATTTGCCCAATGAAACTCTTGTACAGCATCCTGAATAACGAAATAGTAGTTTTCTGAAAAGTCAGCGATTATTATGCATTCAGTGGCTTCTAAATTATTTTTAAGGTGTTTCAAGTAGCTGCCTTGTCGCTCTGCAATAAAGTTATGAGGAGTTAAATCACATAGTTTTCCTAAAAATGCATCCACAAACTCGATAGTGCATCCATTTGCGTTGAATATCATTGACAACGATCTGCTTGCTTCCATTGCACCAGATATTTTAAATCCTGTGGGGATTTCCTTGCCCCAATTTGCGCCTCTGTTGTATATGAATACTTCAAATATCACTATTTTCGACCTTAAATCGCCGATAACAAGTCATGTTTGCAAAAACATCCTAGTATCTTCCAGAAAGTGGTTTATTTTGATTATATATACATTTTTGTAGAACATTGTATTTACCTGAAACTGTTAGTTTCGAAAATATCTTCAAATACTGTTTTTCTAGGGTCTGTCCATAAAAAACGCCCGTATTTCAAAAACGATGATAGATAGACACTCGGTGTCTTCAGCAATAAAATTCATAATAAATTACACTACAACTTTGCCAAAGACACCATATTTAAAAATCGTTTATTAAAGAAGCTACATTTTGCAGCGCCACCTGTGGCAAAAATTGGAACTACAACTTTTTGTCATTCGTTGCGCCATATTTTTCTAAAATTTATTCCCGAAGACACCGATGCCAAAAAAGAACACCCTGAAGTGATGAAACAAAAAGTTCACGATTTTAGCCAAACGCACCACCGTGCATTGTTTAAATTCCAAAATATCGATATTTTTAAGAAGATTCACAAGCTCAGACTCCAGTAGTTGCGTAACCGGGAAAAGTTCACAGGTTTTTAACCAACATTTTTCTGTAGGGTTGTCACAGAGCATTAAAAAAAAGTCATGATACGATTGCACATTTTCTGGTAGAAGTTTTCTATCACAAGGGTTTTAAATATTAACTTAACATTCTGATGAAAAATGCATAAGCAGATAGTATGTACGTTCCACTTGAACCAGCCAGAATGCAATGTTTCGGACGGTGCTGCAAAACATAGAAAACCCTATTTTTATATTAGGATGCTGCTCCTTGAAAATTGAATATACCTCCCGAAGATTACATAAAATAAATCTGCGCTGTACATCTACTTTTTCTCCTGCTATATTTACTATTACCAAATCCCTTTTGCCAGTATTGCAGTTCCAGATCCGCTCTTTAATATTCTATAAAATTCCCAATAGCTATTTTATTAAGTTACATTTTGTTCTCGCTAATCTATTGTTTTACTTCGACAGTTTTTATTATATCAGCCAACTTGCTTACCGCCCAGATATTTCGGAAAATAGGAACCTTGCCTTGAAATGCTGTGTTGTCGAGAGAACTCAGCCCTGGTAAATGGTGTCTCCCGTTGGTAGTAGCGCTTAGCCCATTTAACTTGTAATGGGAACTATCACAGCTGACATGTTAAAAATGGAGTGTATGTGGAACTCTAATATATCTTGGATCATTCTGAGCATTTATTTCGTTTCATTATAAAAACAAACTTAAAGGAACATACAATGTCCAAGATACTGACAAAAAATCTCATCTCTATATGTTTCAAAGGAATGGACAAGAATATTAAATATGTTTTAAGTCTTTCATAAGGAAGGAATCTTAGTAATGCCAGAATAAAAGCATAAATTATAAAGTTTTGCATGCCATTTTTTTTTATCTGTATAATTATTTCTATAAAAGCTGCCACCCTTTCCTAGCCTATCACTGCACTGTTTTCGATGTTTCCAAAATATGCTCGCCAGTTTCGCCATTTCTTCAAAGCATTACGATGTACGTTCTGAAATCTCCGGTTCAAAATATGTTCTTTTTGAAAGTCCAAGGTTATATTCGAAATTTGACTTAGAAAATTCACTGAATAACCAGGTTCAGAACAAATAGAAAAATGTTTAGAACTTTTTAGCGGAATGTCATTTTAAATTAGGTTCACGTTTGGAAGAGAAGAAAAGGAATCTATTGGTCCTTTCAGGTCCATGTTTTGCGTATATTTGCTTTGTTTGCTTTGAAAATGAGTTTGTCTATCTTGGGCTAGTTCACCTCCGTGCTCGTACGCTTCAGTTTCGACAAGAGCTTGAATTTGTATTAGTACCTACCCCAATAAATACCTAAGTCTGAAGAGCTGCATTCCTAAAAAAAAGTTGAGATTCGCTGCTATTAAGGAATAAATATCAATTTATCATACTATGGAAATAGCTTGTTGAAAATTTCAATGAAGTTAAAATCTTCATATAAAAATAAGGGATTGAATCAACTTATTCTGAATTCAAATCGAAATAATGCTTTGCATATTAACGAATACGAATACAAAAAGACTTAACTGGCAATTAACAGTAAATTGTGGTGCATACCGACCTTTGTCCTCGAATTCGCAATCAAGCTTAACATTGAGTTTTTCTTCATCCTGCACTGCCAGACACTATCCGCGACGTTCCTGCGAACACTATGCGCCGGCGTCCCCCCAGCTCGTTGTCCAACACGGCTTCCGAATGCATCTACAATGCTCTCGCGGATAGCAACCACCAGCAGACTCGTTCCAAGCACCTACTGAGCCACAACGTGGAACCCGAACGCAAACATGGTTTTGTTTTGTTTTTACCAGTCTCTCCTTGCGTGAGACTGCAATCGACATTATTAGCTGCTCATAGTCGTGAGAGTGAGCGAAATCCATTGCAACATCAAACACCTTGTACCTCAGTACCCCTTTTACCACCCACCACCCACGGCAACATATGATTTCGACACTACGGACTGAACACACGTTCCCAGTCTCTGAGAGAAAATTCAACAAACGGAAAGCGCCGACTCCCACAGACACAGACCGTGTAATCGACAACATGTTCTGGCGGTGCTCTCTCAAAGCGCGATTGGCCACCCATTCGGACGGTGACAAACGTACCCGCGAGCTCAGTCTTTGGAGAACGCTACTCGCGAACGGTTCGAACGGTGCAAGATTTCCCCGAGGGTTACGGGCGTGCGATTTTCCACCCTCCATATTGACAGAGGCAGTTTGAATCAGTGAAAGAGTAGCGGTGCGGTTTGTGTATTTTGGATGCCAAAATGATTCTATTGGAATATGTTTGATTACGGTGAAGATTACAAACCTTTGAAACTAATCCGGGCTGATAACACAGCTGACGTTGGCTTACTTCGTGTATTTAGCCGAGTGGTGCTAATTAGCCCAAATATCGCAGCATTTGGCAGTGCGAACAATATGTTTTCGTCTGGCAGGAAGCATCTTTGACGCAGTGTTATAGCAAGGAAGAAAATGGAAAATTTCATTTCGGGAATCGATTTTCTCGTTGCCTGCTCATCTCGGTTCGCTGCGAGAGTGTTGCATATCAGAAAAAGGAACCTACGTTGAGCGCAATGATGGCAACAACGAAGGATGCAGCATCAATGCATTGAGTATGACGCTCCACGTGCTAGGATTGTTCAATAATTACATTACAACCACTTCTAGAGTTTATTCATATCATTGAATAATTATTTGATGCCTCTCTATGGAAAATGAATGATCGTTCCTCTGTTTTTGTCGAAAAACAATCGTATTGTTTTCCTCGACTTGAATGTAGTAGTGAAGGGTGTAGAGTTTGTGAACCATGTAAGTGAGAAAGGATCAGCACATGAAGGCATAGGAGGGTGGCGTAGACCGGAAAGTGAATTTTCCCTCAACCAAATTCAGGTAGTGGGTGGTTTAGGAGGTTCCTGTTCGTATGGTTGACTCCTCGACTGGATCAGATGATTCATCGTTTTTTCGTATTTTTGTTGGTATATATTAAAAGAGAATGTCGTGGTGGATGCATAATCATGTCGATTAAGGATGTGAAAATTAATGTTTTTTTATTGGCAGTCACGATGTTAATGCCAATTAAACGAGTTTGGTTGATTTGCTCTGCGATCAAATTTGTTCTTCATCTTTCCCTAATATCTTGGAATTAATTGCTTCTAGGTAACTAAATTTTATTTGCCTATATTTTAATCCTTGCAAAAGCAATGATGCACACAATGTGTCTCATTAGAGTGATTCAAATTTTGACTTTTTTGCTCCCCGATGCTTAAACGATTGCATTTGCCATTTTGATAATCCTCCTAAATTTTTTGCAAATTTGGATGTAATTTGATTGTGCACACGTCATTTGAAGTTTGCGTGGAAATTACTGTGAAAATCGACCCTAATGTAAAAGATCGTTCCGTGAGGTTGCCCATGAACTATTTAATGGTGATCAACACATTGACCACATAGAATACTTCCCGCTGAAAGGCTTGGCTGTTGTTGCGAAGCGATTTGTCGTTTGGAAGTCAAGTTATGGAGAAAACAAAAATGCTCATTATTGATATTGATATTATTCTTTTACGTGTTAAATTGAATTTCCTACGATTCAATATTTCCTTAATAACTTTTCTTGCAAGCATCAAAACGTTTCGCAACAAAGATGATCTACTGCCTTGTTAAATTTCCTATGTTGTCAATGTTATCATATATTTTTAGAGTTTAATGGGAAGCGTTGGGAACGGTTTTACACAAAAGTTACTGTTTTCATAGGGAGTTCCATACAAATTTGAAACTGTTCATGCTCACTCAAATTACATCCAAATTAGCTAAAAATTTGGGAGGATCATTAAAATAGCAAATGTAATCGTTTAAGCATCGGGGAGCGAAAAAGACAAAATTGGAATCACTCTAGTGTCTCATAGTTTAAATTGCAAAGTATTTATAAAGTGATTCTTAGTTTATGTTGATTCATCGATACATATTATGAACCTTGTAATAAAGTGTAACATTGTGTGGTAAAATCTCATACATTTTTGATATTTTCTTTTCAATTCTAAAATATGGATGAAATTTGCATTCAATCCAATTCAAAAACAAAAAAATAAAAAAATAAAACAAAATATTTTGAAGGTTGGGAATTGACAAAAGGTTTTCTTTATTTAACCATTGCTGTTTCTTATATTTAAGTATACAGTAGTGGCCTCATAAATTATCCTTTCCAATAATCTGAATAAATTATAATTTTAATCAATCCATTATCTTTGCTCTAACGCCCAGCCATTCTATTTTGCAAACTGTTGCCTCCTCAGACAAGAACAGGGACTTCACTCGCGCAGTTTCAATTATAGTACGACACGGTATAATTAGTCGTTATTCTGCACCCAACAGGGTTATTACTCCTGAAATTGGATTACCAATTTAAATCTTATTACGTGTAATTGCTACGTAACGCAAGAAGTGAATGTGCCTCAAGTCGAAGAAGTTGACCTAGAAAAAGTTGTCTGTGATAAGAATGTGGCGAGTGGAGGACACCCAGTGAAATTTGCCTTATGTATTTACTTCGTTCAGTGAGTACACCCGCGAATGCTCTGTACTTCGCCGCCGTGACCAAGCTCAAGTGATTCAAATTAAAACCAAACTATGTAATTGAAGCGCGAAATTAAGCACACCACTTGTACCCAAGTGATGTTGGTAATCTTCAGCTGGTGAATCTACAAACAAATTCATCAAAACCCTCGGGCCGCAAGCCATTAGTTCTGCCAAAAGAAAACAAGAAAAATAATGTTCGTCCCCAGCGGCGATCTTGATTCGCCGGATGGACCGTGCGTCGATGCGGCTCGGGACGTTGCCTACTGTCCTCCGGATAATCATCATCAGAGTCAACCATCACCACCGGTTCGAGGAACAATAGCAGCACTGGTCACCCGGCAGTCACGTGTCCCGAAGGCGGCACCCCGAACGCAGCCACCCACACCCAAACCGAGATCAGGTATTCTGTCAATTTGTGAGTGCGTTTTCAATTATATAATCTGAATGGTGTCCCTTGCACATGGCTAGGCTCTGTCTCTATAGCTGCAGGCTGGCATCCGCTCTCGATGTGCATCAGCCACACATCATGCTCTCCTTGTTTGTCTGCATAAATTTGCATGCTGGATGTGCTAGCTTGAATGTGACTCTACGACTCTGTTCACCGATGGACATGAATGTTTATGCGGGATGCTGTTTGTTTTGATTGATTGGATTTCAATATTAAGCTCCGGAATCAATTTACCGCGTCTTGGTGGCACAAACCACCCGAACAAAGTCTGATAATGAAAACATTTTTTTAACTATCATTTATTTGGAAGGCTCATTTTCTGTAAAGCGCTACGGAGCCGGAATCATGTTTTTAAATACAGTTTTTCATGATTCTTATACACTAATGTTAGTTTTGAATGAAAACATATGTTGGTATAGAAATCAAATTGATATCATAATTTGTTTTCAAATTTTGATCTCCGTGATTGATTATTTATTTGTTATCAGTTTGCTGTAGATTTCTAAGTTATAAGAGCTGATATTATACTAATTATTTCGTTATCAAAATCAGTTTTCAGTTTGTTCTCACCGACAGCATATACCGTTTTGACTAAAATCTCGAACATGATCCATATCCCGAACAGTTGTGTTTTGCCCCCTGAAACTTCAAATTTTATCGGTTTTTCTAACTGAGGATCAAGCTTACAAACGATTTCAGGATTCTATGGAAAGAATTACACGATTAAATCCAAAATGATTATTTAAAAGCGGTAGTTTATAATTTGATGTCACAGTAAGTTTTTTGTACTGTACATTAAAACAACCAAGAGGATAACAACCTAAGTAATCAAAATACGCGGTTTCACAACATCAAAACAAAGTATTGAGTTGACCTCAAGCTTTGCACGAGCACACGCACATGGTCGAAGAAGGAAATTGATCCTTGTTATGGATTTGTATCTTCCTTACTAATGGATTTAGGAATTAATTAGTTTATCTATTGGCGAAGATATTAATATTAATTATACATTTTTTAAAAATATTTTCTTCTGTGGATCTACTAATGCATCCACTATTGGCACTGTTACCCTAATTGGTCTCTTTATTATTTGTATAGCATACATCATTTCAATACCAAAATTTCAAAACGACTTACATATCTGCTTTTGTAAACAAAGATTCAAACGTCAATTTGACGAGTCTGATAGTACTCCCACGCAAACCGATATCACCAACCGGTAGTTTGTTTGCGTGACAGTGCTATCCGATTTGCAAAAGCAGCTATTTACACTCGATTCCATGCTTTAAACTTAAGAATGTTCATCTTATTTGCTCAATTCTCCAGAATGCTATTTGCACAAGGTACTGTCTATGCATTTGTTTGTTTTATATCATTTTCACCCTCGGATTTATTTATGTCGCATTCGCAGTGCACTCGTATTGGTGACTCAGAAAAGATGTGACAAATATGGTGTAGCTTGTCATCCCCGTGAATATATCTGACCTTCACATTCCCCTTCTTCTCTCATTAAAAAAGAGAAAAAAACACTTTGGGATTTTCATAAACAACTACAGTCCCTTCCCGATTTTGGCAACACGACCGGATTTTAATGTTGCCAAAATGGGGATGTTGCCAAAAACGGGAAAAAAATTCATACAAAATTTCTTTTTTTTTGTTTGCATGATTGAAGCTAAATACTAAGAATATGTACTACAAAGTATGCGGAGTGTGTTTAAGTGATGCACGTGCATCATAATTGTCATTTTTGCGATAATATTCATAACTCGAAAATTGTAGCTCAAACAAAATTGAAACAAACTCAAGAATGGTAATCAAACGATAATGTAAATAATTAGCCAATTTCATAATACAAATTTAATAATAAATAATATTTGAAATTAATAATAGCGTCGGCCATGTCCTTACAAAAAAATGTAGTGATAAAAAACGTTTATATAGTAGTCCATTGAAGTGCTGACTTCAATCTGACATCTCATATAAATTTTAGTCCACCGAAAATGTTTGTTTTTATCACTATATAAATCAAATAGCCATCCGACGGATACAAGATGACTAAATGTGCTACAAATTTCGGATTCATATATAATGGATTTTGATAGAGGCAAACTTTCTTGTGGTCGATGTGATTGAGAGTAAATTTCTGTGCACAATTTTGGCTGACATTATGGAAAAAAGAACTCAAGGCATAAGACGTTCCATTGTTTTTCATTTGTATTACATTTGTATTTACATCGCACTTTTTTTTTTAAATTGCAGCCAAGTATAATTTTACAATCCAGTCCCAAGTAACATTCATACAACTCTTTGGCATTCGATGTTATTTATTGTGGTTTTATTATGGCAATTGGCTTGCTCTCCAGTTTTGATAAAGCATGAATGAATTATGATCCATCTTCAAGCTGTTGCCAAAACCTTTTGTGGCAGGTTATAAATTCCGAATACTATGAAGCCCTTGCCTTGATTAAACCTGTCTGGGAAGTATCATTAAAACTGTTTGGTGTTTGTTTTATTTGTCATGATGAAATACTTCTTAAACTCGTTTTGTAACTATAAAAGTTACTTTTAGCTTTACATCAGATCAATTGGCATTAGTGCTTGCTACATAAAGAGTCTTATAAAATCCAAACTCTGCAGCTCTGAAAAAGAAATCAAAACAAAAAAAGTGGGAAAGTGAAGACGAGTAGTAAGAGCTGAATCTTTCATTTTTTCAAAAGAAATAGCTCTGAAACATCACCACGCTGCTTGCTTACTTATAATATGCATGCAGACAAATTTTCAGCTTTATTAACAGACAAATTTTAAGAATGAAAAGAAGGAAAACACGGTGCGTAGACCCGCTCCAGTCACTATAAAAAATACACTTTTTCTATTAACGGTGGCACGGAAACATTTATTTATGTGTCCGACTGATAAAGCGTCGTCACCACTAGGGGAGTAATTCATGTTTTACTTACGTGCATCAATGATCAATTTGAATTTTTTACCCGTAACTTCTATCCATGCCTTCTGTTTTTTTTTGTTTGGTAAACTTGAACTGTCAAATTTACTCTAGTTATGATCACCACGTACGGGCCCTCCTTAGCTGTGCGGTAAGACGCGCGGCTACAAAGCAAGACCATGCTGAAGGTGGCTGGGTTCGATTCCCGGTGCCAGTCTAGGCAATTTTCGGATTGGAAATTGTCTCGACTTCCCTGGGCATAAAAGTATCATCGTGCTAGCCTCATGATATACGAATGCAAAAATGGTAATTTGGCTAAGAAACCTCGCAGTTAAAAACTGTGGAAGTGCTTAATGAACACTAAGCTGCGAGGTGGCTCTGTCCCAGTGTGGGGATGTAATGCCAAGAAGAAGAAGAAGATGATCACCATATATGTCGCAAAATGACCATTCAGCATTTGTAATAGTCATTCGAACCTTCATACATGCCCTATCTTAACATTATGATTTTATGGTTGATTTCATCGAAGCAAAACAATGTGAATAAATAAATGGCGAAAAATTATCTCCGATGCCATCGCCATATTTTTTCACTACAGATTAGGAGAGAATTTGAAATGAAATATCTATTAGCACTGCATTACATTTATGATTTTATATGACATTTTATAAACAAATCAGCTGCAAATAATGAAACAAATTAATAATATGCAATTACCAGATTTTTGTTGTTGTAAAAAGATAAGTGTAAATTTAACATAAATTTATTTTTCGAAAAATATTTTTTAAAACGGGGTTTACTGAGAGCGCATCAGTTATATCGGAGTTTCGCACCATATGACGCAATAAATCTCATTTGGCACCAAAAATTGAAGCACCACACATCAAATCTGCTTCGAATATTTTTCTCGATGATTATAAATATTTCATTTCAATATTTGATTATGGCATTTCATGGATTCATGTACAATAAACTTTAATTTATTTTGTTGGGACTGAACGTATTTTATTATTTCATGTGAATGTTTGCATAAAGCTAGATCTAGAGATCTCAAGATTAAATGGCTTAAAAGGGGTTTTAAATGGTGCCAACTGTCTTTTATAATGGTTTACAAATATATTACAAAAGGTTTTTGGTGCCTGATTCGTATTCGTGTTCAGTCATATTCCGATCTTGAAACCCTTGCATTTACCCTTCAAAACCATTTCAAGAGTGGGCCAACTAGGCAGATACTACTCTTCAAGAGGTTGTGGTGTAAGCGATGAAGAATAAAATGCCTTGACTATGGTTTTATTGTTGTAGGATTCAAATACTCTTGCAGTAAATCATAAATCTAAAAATGTTACTTGGGTATCTAATATCCGTACTCAAGTTTTATTTCAAATATTTCAATCCTACGTTTAATACGATTTTCCAATCCGATACTCAAATCCAATGTATGAACCCGAAATGCAAATCCAATGTTCCTATTTATTGTAAAAAACTTAATCACAAACCAACATTTGGAGCGTTTTCATAGTGGAGTACCAAAATAAAACATTCAAGTTTTTTCTTCAATCTCTTCATCTTCAATGGCTCTGCATTGCAGTTGCAGGCCTGGTAGCGGGTCACTTTTTAGTGACTTGGTCACTTTTTTCGGGCAAGTCACTAAAAAGTCTCTTTTTTCAACCTCAAGTCACTAAAGTCACTTTTTCTCGCAAAAAGTCACTATTTTCAACTATTTTGAAACTATTGACTATTGTTGAATGAAGCTTTATGTATAAGTCGGATGATGCTTTGTTCGTGGCGGAAATTACGGAAATTAGAAAAATGATCATTCTGAAACTTCGCCAGCCATTTTGCTCGCTGCTCTCATTGGCATTTCACTAGTAGCTAATTCACCTTTCCCCTCAACATTTTTTATTTGCTCAATCGATTCTTTATTTTATTTAAAGTCAACTTTCCCATAGAAACCCATATTTTTGACGCCTCTAAGTATTTTTAGAATTCAAAACAAAATATTAAAAAGTGTTGTTTTTCAAGATTGGGCTAACATCCGCCTGATTTTGAACGAATTAATTTTTCAGACTGGTTCACTCGTGCAGCATTTTTTCAACTTTTGTTTTCGATTTCTAAAATAGTTAGCCGCTTGAGAGAGAGTTGAAAGATAGAGAAAGTTGACCTTTAATAAGCTAAAGAATCGATTGAGACAATAAAACGATATGCAATTTTTGACGGGAAAGGATATAGATATTATAAAGGGAATAAAGTCTCCCCAATTTTGAAGATTGCATACGCTAAGATACATCGAAAATGAGAAAAGTAGATCAAGTCTGCCCAGTCTCCCCTACCAATTGCACTATTGGCGGTTCAGATTAATCTTTTCAATTTTAGATATTCTTCCTGGTGCTTCAGGGCAACCGATAGTTGATTAAAGGTTAGTGCATACCTAAAACAAACATGCTTATCAGTTTTGTTATAACAGAAAATTGTTTTATCACAAAGCTCGTGCTTTGAATCATAGGGGCGTCACTGCATTAATCCATTGCTCTTCGTCGATGTGTTCTTTTTATCATTGTAGCGAATTGCGGTAGTTTGCCGAAGATTTAATGGTTTGATGTGATAAAGAATGATTGTATCTTGCACCAGACGCAACAATAACGGTTGTAACTATAGAGTTATTAACTAAGTTATGATTCTCAGTGCGTGATATTTTGGTTAAATAAAAATATTTATTTTCAAATCGAAATAATGATATTTGCATCTATGATTGTACTGCAATCGAATTAAAAGGCGATAAATTAAATATGTAAGGGATCCCCAAAGTAATTTGCTGTAAGAACATGAGAAAATATAAGTCGTTTTTCCCTCCCAACATCCACTTCGCTCAATATTTTGGATTTTTTCAAAATATATTGTTATGATAATTTATACATTTGAAAAAGTATAAATGTAAAAGATTCCAATAGTGAATTGGTTTTAGATTTTGTTAGATTCGTTATATTTTGATAATTTTTGAATTTGAAGATGAGCCCGACGGTCCTGCATTATAAGCAGAAGGTTGAGCGTTCAATCCCAGGTTCGTTGTAACTGAATTTTTATAATTTTTGTTTCGTTTTCTACCAAAACGATCCGTACTGATGTTCCTTTCGCACTAAAAATTCCAAAAACTTGGCACCTATAACAAATCTGCATTTGTCTTAAGTCTTCAGCTAATCCAGTAATCGTAATATCACACATTCTCACGAGAAGAGAATGTTCATTCAAGCAGATTTTTGCTTAGAAATCATTTTTCGGGAAAGAAAAACAGGTCTTATGAGTGATAGATAACCATGTTTCGCTCACTTCCAGTGGCGCAAACATTTGATTTGCTCGCAGGACTACCTACTCATAGTTTTGAGTAAAATTTCCTTGGGATAAAAAGAGAGGGCAAAAGTTAGCGTGCACGATTTTTGTTTCTCTTTTGAGTTCGTTATGAGAGAGTGGTGAGTAAAAGATCCGCCACAAATTACGAAAAAAAATTCTCCCTCGACCCAAAAATGCTAAACTTTGTCTCATCAAATTTGCAACTGAAACTGAAAGTCACTATTCGGTCACTTTTTCTGCAACTGAAAGTCACTATTTGGTCCCTTTTTTCGTCAGCTTTGGTCACTAAAGTCACTATTTTAAGCGGCATTGGTCGCTACCAGCCCTGCAGTTGGTTCTTGGTCTACTATTTACGTGTTCTATAGCATTTCCACAGTAATTCATTGAAAGTTTTATTTATGCCTGCCATTGCATGATATGTATTTATTTTTTTATATTCATATCCAATTTTTCACAACTAAGATTCTAATCCAAGTCCATTTTTCAAATACAATCTCTATCTTATAATCAAAAATTGATTATTCTAATATTAATTCCAATATTTGCAACCAAGCCAATTCCAATTTTCAAATCTAATAATCATGTTACCTCACCCATTATCAAAATCAAATGTTTCATTTAAAACCAATATCAAAAACAATCCAAATTAAATTTTTCAATTCAAAATCCACATACAAATACGCAAATGCATATTTACTAAACAAATTAATCCAGCCTTTTTTCTGAGCCTTCTGAACTGTCAACTATTTCATGTTCATGATCCTCCACCTGTATTCTTCCTAATTTTTTTGCAAATGTATCCAGCATTGCAATCCAAAACCAATAGAATTCGATCCGGCAGACCATTTCCAATACAATTTGATGGCCTTCCAACGGGAAAACCAAAACAATATCGGTGGCTCTCCAAACATACTCTGTATTGGCCCTTCAAGCTTAAGCCAATCAGTCCGGCACTCTCACACAACACCTTCGAAATTCAAATTTGAATCGTTGCGTTCTGCTGGTCCACTGCATTAACGTTTCTTTGACGCGAACAATCCGCCCCTCTTCTACACTACCTTCACCATCAAAAACTGTTCCAGAGCACCTTCAACAACACAAGCAGAAAACCGATGAGAAAAACAAATCATGTTAAGTTGAAACCAACAAATCATTCAATCTGTTATATTCGACATTACAAGTGGAAACCGATGAGAAATCGGGCTACTCCAGAGTTCTTTCGATATTTTAACTCGTTTAAGTCCAACCGATGAAAAATCACAAAAAAAAACTTATTTAGGCACTCTTCCAGAGCGTCTTCGACGCCACAACTGTTGGGCAAATCATTCAATCCGGCGCTCTACCACAGCAGCTTCAACATCATATATGGAAACCGATGAGAAAACAAACCATTTATGCTGGTGCTTTTCCAGAAGTCCTTTGACTTTTTAAGTCGAAACCGTTGAGAAACAACACATTTTTTAATCCAGCGCTCTTCCAGAGCGTCTTCGACATTACAAGTCGAAAGCGATGAGCAAATCATTCAATCCGACGCTCTTCCAGAGCGTCTACGACATCACAAGTCAAAACCGGCGAGAAAATCATTCAATCCGACGCCCTTCAGAACGTCTTCGACATCACAAGTCGAAACCGATGGACAAATCATTCAATCCGACGCTCTCCCAAAGCATCTTCGACATCGCTAGTCGAAACCGATGAGCGATTCATTTGATCCGACGCTTTTCCAGAGCGTCTTCGATACTACAAGTCGAACCTGATGAGCAAATCATTCATTCCAACATTTTCCCAGAGCGTCTTCGACATCACAAGTCGAAACCAATGAACAAATTATTCATTCCGTCTTCGACATTACAAATCGAATCCGATGAGCAAATCATTCAATCCGACGCCCTTCAGAGCGTCTTCGACATTACAAGTCGAAACCATTGAGCAAATCATTCAATCCGATGCTCTTCTAGAGCGTCTTCGACATTGCAAGTCGAAACCGATGAGCAAATCATTTAATCCGACGCTCTTCCAGAGCGTCTTCGACATCACAAGTCGAAACCGATGGGCAAATCATTCAATCCGAGGCTCTTCCAGAGCGCCTTCGACATCACAAGTCGAAACCGATGAGCAAATCATTTATTCCGACGCTCTTCTAGAGCGTCTTCGACATTACAAGTCGAATCTGATGAGCAAATCATTCAATCCGACGCCCTTCAGAGCGATTTAATCCGATGCTCTTCTAGAGCGTCTTCGACATTGCAAGTCGAATCCGATGAGCAAATCATTCAATCCGACGCCCTTCAGAGCGTCTTCGACATTACAAGTCGAAATTGAGCAAATCATTCAATCTGACGCCCTTCAGAGCGTCTTCGACATTACAAGTCGAAATTGAGCAAATAATTCAATCCGATGCTCTTCTAGAGCGTCTTCGACATTACAAGTCGAAGCCGATGAGCAAATCATTTAATCCGACGCTCTTCCAGAGTGTCTCCGACATCACAAGTCGAAACCAATACACAGGATACTTACAAAACAATAATTTTCGGCCAGGAACAACCTAACAGGATCGCCAAATGTGCGGCCTATTCGGGCGAACGAGCTATCCGTTGGTTAATCGCTGATGTGCTGTGCCACTCCGTTGGTTGCCCGACGAGGTAAGAGGCAAAGTCATGGCCTGCTATTCAATAGTCAATGTTGGCAACCGAACCGTTAAACGGATGATATTTGCATATCTGTCATCTATACACGCTGGAAGTGGATTGCCCAATTTCTAATATATCTGACCCTCACATGGCCGAACTGGTCATTTGACCGAAAAAGTCGTTTGGCCGAATAGGGCATTTAACCGAAAATTGCGTTTGGTCGAAATGATTGCTTCACAGAAAGGTCCATTCGGCCGGAAAATGTGATTGTGCCGAATAAGTCATATGGCCGCAAATGTCGTTTGTCGCAAATATCGAACAGGTTATATGACCGTAAATGTCGTTCATCCGAACCAGTTATTGGGCTGAAATAGTCGTTTATGGCCCGTTTGCATATGAGCTAGTTCTAGCGGACAATACACTATCCGACAATACTAGCACGAAATTAGCATAATGTAAACGCTTATTAGCGAGGACAATTCCTGTTTACATTGTGCTAATATCGCGCTAGTATTGTCGGATAGTGCATTGTCTGCTAGAACTAGCTCATATGTAAACGGGCCATTAGCCAAATAGATCATTTGATCGAAATTGCCGTTTGCATAAAGGGTCGTTTGGTAGAAAAGGTAATTTGGTCGAAAATGTCGTTTGCCCGAACCAGTCATTTGGCCGAAAAATCGTTTTAATCGAATTAATCGCTTGGTAGAAAAGGGTCATTTCGCCAAAAATATCTTGACCGAACAGTAATACGGTTGAAAATGTCATTTGGCTAAACAGGTCAGATGGACAAAAATGTCATTTGGCCGAAAAAGTCGCTTAGTCGAACAGGTCATTTGGCCGTTGTTGAAAACGTTGTTTGGCGAAATGATCATTTGGCAGAAAATGTTATTTGACCAAATGGGTTATACGGCCGAATAATGGAATTTTATTTTTTCAGCATTATTAAAATTGCTTAAAAAATGTCCCCACACCATGAGAAATTCACCTCCAAGCTTTATTGCTGCCCCAGTAATTTTTCGCTTTAGTAGCAGAGTTTAGAGCGAGTTGTAAAGACTATTCATGTGAAAATTCACTTCACAACGGTTTGAGATTTTTAAACAACACGTTTTGCAGATTTTTCTCTAAATTTTTCATCAATATTAGTGCTGTCCAATAAGCAGCTCGAAGAAGCTCGAAGTTGTTCCCGTCCTGCTCGTTCTTTTTTGTCAACAAATGGGCATGAGCAGGACAGGGAGAAACTTCGAGCTACTTCAAGCTCTCATTGGACAGCACTATTGACATCCAGCTATTTCATGATCGAATGTGCTGAAATAATTCATTACAATAGTTAGCCAGTCTGCATTACTGCTCTGAAGGAAAAACCAATAATTTTGAATATTTCAGAAACGTTTTGTCAAAAAATTTATGAGTTCACCATTAACTAATGAAACAATAGTCTAACAATAGACTAGTCTAATATAACCATGGATGTTATATTTTTACGTAATTCCCTTTACACAACATCCCTCAATCAATCAATGAGCAGCATTACATCAAGTAGCTGATCGATCACTAATCTGCAGGCATGAATGAAACCGAAAACCAATTCACCTTCGGTTAAACACCAACCTCATTCCTCATTTTCTCAGCACAACGCAACATAATGTACTACCGTGCCTGTCAACCACAGACAGGTTGTGACCTATCGGACACGCTTTATTTTGGGACAGTCGGACGCTTCCCACGATTCACTTGATGGTTTCGCTTGGATAGTTTCTTTGCACCACACCCAACTGCAGCTCGTGTAATCTTTTGTCCATCGAAATCCACAGACGTTTGGCACCTTAACGTTACTGCACGGTAGAATAGGTACTTCCATTTTCAGGTTACCTTTTGGTGTCATTACCGCCAATGAACGAGGAACCGGAGCAAAACCATAAACCCCCATTAACCAATTTCGTGTGGGTAAAGGTGCTAAACATGTGTAACCTTATTTCCCCAATAAAAATAAAGACAAACTTGTCGCAGCCTAATAGAGCAAATATGGGAGTGGGAAGTTTTTTCGGGCAGTTAAAGTTCAGGGGTAAGAACGAACCCACTTTTCCGGCTTTTTGAACATATGGCACTGACTGGTACCAACATATCGACTGGTATCGCTGGCACTGGTAGGTAGATATTTCAACAGGCGCCAGCGGACGGCGTAACAAAGTGCGATGTCAAGAAACAGAACCCGTCTTCTACGCGTCCAAGTTCAGTCGAATGAATAACGGTCTATTGTTTTAGCGCCGTTTGTGAACTTGGTACTGTTCTGTTTCCGATGACCTTGATGGCACCACCATGTCGCCCGGTCTCGGTAAGCTCTTCGAAAGGCTGATGTGCAACAGCAATGATAGGCGAAGTGGTTGCATGAACGCACGGCGTTTTGGTGGCTTAGGCTGGGGGTGACGGAGGCAACGCCACAAAAGCATATTGAATTGGAACCCGTTCAATAAAGACAAAGTGCCAATTCAGTCAGTTTACTGCAGTGTTTTATTTTTCACTTAGTAAGTATATCTACTTACTTTTGCGAGAGTGCGTTGATATCGTGCAATATTAGTTACTGCTACGAAAACAAAATCGTCGTCGTGTCTTACCGACAGCAGTTCTTTTAAATAGGTACTACTGAATAAAGGCTCCCCCAGACCGAAGCGATTACATCGCCGCGACGGCGACAACTAGTCGCCGCGATTCTATCGTTCGGTCGCTGCCGGCAATGTTCTATTTACGCTTCCATACTAACGGCGACAGAATCGCTGTCGCCAAGCGATAGAATCGCGTCGCGACTGTCGCATCGCGTGTGTTTGGGGGAACCTTAAAGCGGGCCTTCAACGCCAGCAGCATGACTCAGGAGATTGAGAAAGAGAGCGGATAATTTGTGGCGAGATGTTTTGGCATATTTGCACAATTGTTTGAACAAAAGTGCTAAATGGTTCAAATTTTACTGGTTGAAAGATGATGATTCACGAGAACAATTTGAATAACATTAATTATTGGAGTATGTATAGTATGGAGTATATTTCATACTGAAAAGAAAATAAGATATGTGTAGGAACAGTTTGAAGATAGAGGTGACTCATTTTAATTATGTCTAGACTGAAGTCAGTTTATTTTGGATTAATTAGACCTAGTATGTGAATCTAAGTTCATCGTATATGAATGGTTCACAATGCGAACACACTATGGACAGTAGCTTTAACGAGCATGAAACTTGCACGATATAAAAACCATTTTCTCCTCGAATCAATTTCGTAATCATGCATGCGCCACAAGCGCACCGACACACACATGTTCTTCGACGATTTTGGTTAATTGATTATGGATGCCAATAGTGCTTCATAACTCACATTAATTTGTTTCTTTTGAAAATAATTGCATTTTACAGACTACACACACAGACAAACAGACATACTACTGATGGAATGTCCATCGAGTATGTCATTTTAGGGTCTGCTCACAAATCGCGTAACGCCCCGTAACGCTGGGTAGACACCTTTGCGTGGTGTGTTACGGTGTAAGATCTACCACGGTCACATTGTCAGCTACAGGCAAATCCTGACCCAACGAATACCTTCCCCAATATCCAACTCCGTGGTACTTATGAGGGTGTCGCTGAGTCGGGGGCCTCTCGTTGAGTAAGTACTACACCAACACTTCCTTCCCCTCCCAAGTTACGGTGAAGATGGGCGTGGCCAGGAGTAGTAATCCTCATGCTTTTGTGATTTTTATCCTAGATTGAAATCAAGGACCACACCCACCTTGATTTCTGATAGCAATCTGAATAAGGATTTCAAACGAAAAACATGAGTATCACTAGTGTCCAATCTACGAAGTACACCGTAACTATGCTATGCTATGCTATGCTCACAAATCGCGTTACGCGTTTGGTGGGAAGGGGAGGTCCCACTTGCGTTATACTTTGTTGCACTAAAAGGTGGGGGAGGGGGTGGTTACTACCAAATGTTACGCATAACGCAAATGGAATTTTTTGTTTTTCGCATTTGAATTTGGTTTTTTTTTAATTATTGATTGATGATGATGATGATGAATGATTGATCAAGACGATGAATCCGAAAACACCTAACCGCTAAAGTGCCCTTCCACGCATAATTGTTTCATGTTAGTCTCAGTAGATTTTCACTTTTTATGTTTAAGTTTTGGTGTATATTTTCCAAAAATCCTTAAGGATACCGAACTTTGTTTGAAAAATTATTGAAAATAGCATCAAGCCTGTTGGCTACATTGCTGAATTCCTGCGCTTTTTGTCTCGCATTGAATATTATCCATTTTTGCATATCAACGAACGACACTTATTGGAATTTTTGTTGTCTGATTAGGAATTCCAAACCAAGCCAAAGGCAATAGAGGCAACTTCTTCTTCTTATTGGCATTACATCCCTACACTGGGACAGAGCCGCCTCGCAGCTTAGTGTTCATTAAGCACTTCCACAGTTATTAACTGCGATGTTTCTAAGCCAAGCTACCATTTTTGCATTCGTATATTATGAGGCTAACACGATGATACTTTTATGCCCAGGGAAGTCGAGACAATTTCCAAACCACCTAGACCTACACCGGGACCCGCTAAACTATTGTAATAGTTACTAATGGCATCAAATTCTATTTCCGAATAAAAAACTAGACTGATTTCAATAAAAATGAGTCCTGTGTTTTAAAATTTGGTAATTGAGGAATCAAATAGCATTTTCTCAATTCTGGACCATGCAAGTAAACGTTTTTCTCATCGATTAATACCCTTATATGACGGAGAAATGTTTTTCGAATACATTCCGTGATTTCCCAGCAGGAATTTGCTTTCCAAAATCATGTACGCTTAAATTGCAAAGTACTTAATAGTCGTATTCCCAATTAAGTACAACTATTCCTAGAACGGCTGTACACGAGCTACTCGCAAGTGGCCTCACACCTCTTGTCGATGGATTTCGTTTTTATGTGTTTTCAAAAGGTTAGGGTTTACAGGACTTCAGAACGGGAAAACAAAAATTCACTATATTAGATATATGGGAGCTGAGAACTGGCTAAACAGTTTCTGTTGTAGCTTTCAGGATTTGTTAGCAACTTTGGATTTCATAAAAAAAACAACAAGTATTTCCGACAGACTATTGGCTTCGGTGCATTTATGTGTCAGATCTTCTCGTTTTTCATTGAAGTATCCAATTTTCATAATTAGGAACAAGCAAACCAAAACAATAAATTTGACATTCATGGTACCGATCCAACTCTTTATGTGAAATCCGGGCTACTATGGTTGAATTTGAATCATGTTGATCACAATAGCTGTATCGGGAAAAGATATTTTAGTTACTAGATAAAGATTGTCGCTTCGGTTCCCTTTGTTTTGCTGTCCGGAACATGTTGGGTACCAAGCTGTCAAATCGTATGGATTTTCCTTCTTTGACATTTAGCTCCCAACAAAAAAAAAAATTCGCCAACGGTAACCCATATATAGATTCAAACACTGGAACAAATTTTCAAGATAGCTCATACAAAAAGTAGGGGGAAGGGGATTGAAAATGGCCACGTAATTAATGGATCTTCCCTTAATTATGAAATGAATATTTTCATTTTTTTAAAGAATCACTCGGTGGCCAAGGTGATCCATACACAATGTCATGGTGAAAAGGGTTCCTGATAGAGATCCGCAGGGGACAAGAAGGCGAGGTGCGCAGAAAGCAAGGTGATTCGATTTGAGGTCCCTCCGTGGACTACAAAGTTGGCTACGTGCAAATATGGAAAATTCAAAGCACCGATATTTTTTAAAACATTCGTATGTACATTCTGAGTACAGCATTGACATTGTGACTCATGCTAGCAAATGGTCCTCCGGAATATCCGGAATGGACCCTCCGTGGACTACAAAGTTGGCGACGTGCAAATATGAACCGAGCTGAATGTAGACGAATTTTATGTACTGCAGAGGCCTTAGTTTGAATAAATCAAATGCAATAAATTCCGTACCGTCGTGCGGGGCTTCTTTTGAAAAATCAGGGGCTACTTTGGACATTTTAAAACAAGAATTATAACGAAAATTACTATAAAATTGTCATTATCACCAATCGGGTGTCTTGTTGATAGTTGGATGGCAACTTTCTGTTTCAAATTTGGTATTTTTTCCGTTTATTTTTTTCAAAAAATCAAAAATTCAAAGTAGCCCCCGGAATCAAAAGAAGCCCCGCACGACGGTAGTTAAAATGTCAAATGGTGCTATGCAATGAAATTCATTATTTTTTTGTTTTATTTCACGGATGTTCCGGAATTTTTGGAAGGCCACAACATTAAGTGCATACTCATAATACAAAAACAAATGCATCTGAAAAATCTAGGTGCTTAACGATAAAAATTTAGAAGTTTTCATTTTTTGGGATCCTCCAGATTTCCCGGAGGACCACACGGTGGTTAGAGCCTATTTTTCTTGAATATTCATTACATTTTTTCGTTCAAAAATCGAAAAAGCTTTTCGTAAAAACTAAGAACTTTTAATGAAAATTCTGAAGAATATCCTTCGAAATCTCGAAAACACTACCGTTCAAATTCTGAGTAAACTTCCTTAAAAATTAGGAAGATCTTTTTGTAGAATTTAAAAGAAAGAAAGACAGGATCACCATTACCAGAGCTGGCACAGACTGAATATCTAACACTTAGCATTAGACAACGGACAGGATATTCACACATCACCTAGTGAACAAGTGGAGCTTTTTCCGCTGCACGAAATGTTTTCTCCTTACTAGGGCGGGAATCAAACACACACTCCATGGCTTGCAAATACGCTTAGACGACTGACGCTACTAACAAAGCAAATTCCAGAAATTTCCCGGGTAAGTTATAACGAATTTCCTTTGGGAATCTCGAAGAATTTCCTGCGTAAATTTGCAAGGATTTCCTGTTGAAATTCACAGAATTTCACGTTGAAATCACATGTTTTTTTACGTGGAAGGGCCGTTTATTGTTTGGCCGAATATGTCATAAATCCGAAACTCGACTGGCATAAAATCATTTGGCCGAAATATACATATGGCTGATAATGTCGATTGGCTGAACAGGTCATTTGACTGAAAAGTCGTCTAATCGAATAGGTCATTTAGCCAAAAAGGCCTAGATGGTCGTTTGGTAGAAAAGGGCCATTTGGCCGAAATGAACATATGGTGTTGTTTGCCCGAGCTGCCGAAAAAAAATTGTTTGACCGAAAATGCTCACATCGTCTGGCCAAGCAGTAGTTCCGAAGAACTACTAATTACTAATTACTATTAGATTTCACGTAGAAATCCAAAGCAATTCCGTAAAAAATCCAGTTGAAATTTCGTTGGAAACAGTTTTTGTGAAACTTAAAAAAATCACAAGGAAATTCTGTTAAATTCAAAGCATGCATGCACGGTGGCATAGGCAAACTCCTAAACAATTTCCCGTGAAAACTTTAGAGCAATTCCTGTTGAAAATTCGAAAAACTTGTAAGAATCTCCTGGGACAGCTCATTAGATTTTTCCGGGGAAATTAAAAGGATTCTCCCGTTAATGTCTTAAAATATCCTGAAAAAAAACTTTACGTTACGAACGTAATAAAAAATCGCCGTCCAAAATTATGATAAACGTTGTCGCCGACAATTTTCGGATCGGCGCTGACCTCTAACGGTAGTCAGAATCCATGAACGGAACAACGGGATATTTTATTAGATGTTATATAACCAAAATAAAGATTATTTGAGCAAAAGTTAAATTTTCAGCAACAACAAAAAAATGGCTCGATTATCCGGAGGGTTCGATTATCCGAAGTGAAATTTTTTTCAACACTCCGGATAATCGAGTTCGGCCTGTACCTTCATATTCTACGTTTCACATCAGCAGCTTCTGTTATCATTACTGTATTAATCATTTCACGCTTAACTTTTCAAAAGGACCTAAGTAACATTTTTTTCATGAATTAATTTGAATAGCGCAATCAACAGAAAAACATGAAAGCTTTTGATTGCAGTGCTCAAATTGATTCATGAAAAAAATGTTATTTAGGTAGTAAAATTTTTTCGTTGAACATGCACGCAAAATAGTGACGAAGTTACTGAGATATGGATGTTAAAAGAAGCTATTCCTGTTGATACGTCTATTTGTCTGTGCTATACATTTCCAGTCGATTGGTGATTAACCCTTAAAGGCGCAAGGCGATTTTTTAGAAATCGTCGAAAGTATTTTAGCGTAAGCTACCATTAAAATTATTAACATTAAACTTATTTTCGGTTTGTTGTTTAAAAACAACATTGCGCATTTAAGGGTTAAATCTTGAAAATCCCAAACCTATCATTTTTTCATTGACACACTTGATTGTTTGGAGCATCTTGCATGAACCATCTCGCGTGAATATACACAATTTTGAATTGTTCATTATATGAGTTTTCATATCATTTTTGCCAAAGTTTTCGCCGACGGAGCATCAACATATTTGACTGTTAGAATACATCTATAAGTCCTTCATCCTTGAAGGCAACTAATATATTTCACTATGCTCTGAACCTATAACCGTCGGTAAGTCTTATTCATGGCGATGGCCCAGTAGGACCAGTATTACCATTCCCAATCACCACCATTGCCAGAGCTTTAGACCTTATCAAGATGGGCTTCGCCCACCATCCGTGGGTTGACCTAAATCTGTCAAATAAAAATAAACTTGCGTCGAGGATGCCATATAACGAGCGGATAGCAAACTCCATTAGGACACCAGACACTCTCCACCTTCAGCTCAACAGCAACACTGGAAAGCACATACAGTTTACTTTGGCACACTACCAGTGGGAAGCAGCGAAAAAGCATTTGCTTTTTTAATGTATGTTAGTACTGGATCCAGCACTAGGTGGAAAACATTTCGATAATAGCATGCCGTCATAGTTGGGGGAAAAATATACATTTTCCGGTAACTGTTGGAAAAATAAACTTTTACTACTGAATTGCATTTCAATAATAGATTAGAGCTATAATTCAATTTAGTTTATCGAGATAAAAATTAGCATTGGGTATGAAGTAGTAGCACTTCCGCTACAGACGTTTATTTATCTTAGTAATTTTAGCAAGAGGAACCGAAATTATTTAAAGGTCTTGTAAAAATGCAATGAACCTAACGATTATTGATAGAGTCTTAAGTGTCAAAAAAAGTTTAAGAATTTATAAACATGAAAGGTAGAACTGACACCTCAGAAAAAAAATTAAAATGTCTATCACCAGGAAGATAAAGAAACATAAGGCACGAGTACATACTTGAAGTAAAAATTATGTATACAAAATTCATGTGTGAATTGGTCCGTCTGCTTCGAACACAGACGATGCCGAAAAACAAACCACATCAAATATTAACTTATGGAGCCTACTTTTCTGCATGGTTCTACCACGTGTCGTCTGAGCATGGAGCTCAGTTCATTGCTATATGTACGACGTACCGAAATAACTTCTTCCGTACTAGCAGCATGGACGGGTTCGACCCATTGCGGTCACGAAATTTGTTTACTTATTTATTCATTTCGGGCTGCTGCAGTTGTTTCTTTGCCGAAAAACCTACCGACGATGCGATGTTTGTATTGACTGAAAGGTAGTCGTCGTTGGGGAGGATTGTGTAACTGAAAAGTGCGGTTATGGCGCGATAATAGCAAGGCAATTGAAGCTTTCTGCACGGCTTCGATCTGCTGCCAAGTTATGTAGAGATTCATTATTATAATATCCAATTACTATCAATTCGAAAGGTAAGCCTGATTAATCAGATAGTGCTATTCGGTTTCAAGAGACTACTCCAATATTATTTATGTAGCTGGTAATCAGACGAAACAACCTATAGTTAATTAGATGAGCGCAGCTTTTTTTAAAAAATCAAAATCTGATGATTTAATGTTACGTTTATGATGCAATAGGAGTTTTGTTTCGTAGAAAGCTTTAATTATAATCTGTTTGTTTTAACTTGATTAGTTTTCCTAGGGCTGAAAGTCTTCTTAATAAAGATACAAAAAAAAACTTGATTAGTTGGGAATGGATACAATGTTTTGATTTTACTTTTTTTTCGTCATCATCTTTTTTATTATGTATGACACATTTCACTCTATTCTTCTTCTTCTTCTTCTTCTTCTTCTTCTTCTCCATTGGCATTACATCCCCCACTGGGAAATTGCCACCTCGCAATAGTGTTCATTAAGCACTTCCACAGTTATTAACTGCGAGGTTTCTAAGCCAAGTTACCATTTCTGCATTCGTATATCATGAGGCTAACACGATGATACTTTTATGCCCAGGGAAGTCGAGACAATTTCCAATCCGGCACCGGGAATCGAACCCAGCCACCCTCAGCATGGTCTTGCTTTGAAGCCGCGCGTCTTACCGCACGGCTAAGGAGAGCCCCCATTTCACTCTATTACCATTTGATTATCACCAAAAAAGCAATCATAAAAAATATCTACTTAAAATTCTAAAATGTTAGAACTATCCGTTTCCTTGGCAGCAACACTTTGGAATAGATCATAAGAGAATGAACATGTGTTTGAAAATATTACAGATAAAAAAAATTTAAAGTTTTTTCAACCACATATTTGGAGCATGCAAATAAATGCAATATTCAATTGAACTTACTATTATTTAAAATCGAAATATGTTTTTGTTTTTCGTGCATATCGTTGAATATCCAATACTTTTTGCGTAATATGGTTAATAGGTATCACTTGGAATGTATTGCGATTAGGCATTTATCTTTTAATTTTGGCATTTTCATATATCATTAAATTTTAAAAAAAAATGTTCAAACATTTTGTTTCTGGTCTAGCAAATTTTTTGATTAGATTTTTTTCTGGACTTCCCTGAGTATTATAGTTTGATTGTGTTTGTCTCATGATATCAAACAACGTTACATGGCTTCAAAACCTAGCAGTTAATAACTGTGAAAAAGCTTGAATAACGCTCAGCTGCGAGGAGGCAATGTTCCAGTGAAGCCGACAACAAGGAAAATAAGATATTTTTTTTTTTGAAAACAGCTTCCATTTCCATCTCACTGAATATATATTCATCTCATCTCGAATCAAGGAAATACAGCTCCAATCTTGTCGCTTATTTTTGCTAACATACGTGATAACTTGAGCTTGAGCTTGAGCTTGATTGACTGCTCGTAGTTGCTAGAGATGGGCGATCCGCTCAGGAGCTGTTCGAAAGATTCGCTTCCTTACATTGAGCTGATGAGCCATGGATCTTTTTTAAAGATCCCCAGTTCAGCAGCTCACTTTAAATTGATGAAATCATTGTCAAACACGCGCCTAGAGAAACTCCCTCGAGTGTACGCACTCGAGTACGCGCGCTGTTGTAATTTGTACAACACAAACGAGAATACCACGCTCGCGGTACACAACACAAGCGAGCTTGTATGAGCATTCCAGTCCAGTACCGCGCACGTGCTGATCGTTTATTATTTGCACCTCAAGCACCATCAAGCCAAGCGACAGAAATCGTTTCTGCTGCAGAAAGGAATACGAAACACACAAGCAAAAATAATCAAGCTTGCCGTCTATTTCTAAACCCATACCCACATACTCGGCGCTACGAACGGACACACAAGAGATACCTAGTAGTGCGGTAGCGAACGAACCGTAGCAAGCAAAAGATCCGAAGATCCGCACAACTCTCAATTCCGCTCATGTCGTCGTCCAGCTCGAAATTGCTGTGACATGGAAGCGAGAGCTGCGCTACCAGCTCAGATCCGTGTGACACGGATCTCGATTCGGATCAGTCGCGACCGATTCTAGCGAACCGTGTGGTTCGAACGAACCGAACTGGGAGCTGTGTCTTGCACGGAGCGGATCTTTTGCCTGCGACGGGTTTTCCCGCCAGCATACTGCTACATGTGCACTCTGTTTGTTTGTAGCACCGTGCTATGTATTTTTTACTCTCTTGTTTTTAGTTCTCTCGCATTTCGGGAACCAATATAGATGAATGGGCTCGCTTGTATGAAAATGTCAAATACGCATGGCTAGAAGCGCGCGCAAACAAGGCATTGATTTACTGCACTGTGAAGAGAAAACTTATGACACGTGATAATGGTTCATATACATATCAGAGACTAGGGACTGAACTATTCAAATTAACGGATTGAGAAACGTTATCAACAAAATGTAACTTCGAATTATGAATAGAAAATAATATTGAGTTAGTTCTTGTATAGAAATAAATGTGATGATTCTAAATGAACTCCTAGACTTCAAAACTAGACGGTCAGAAAAAGCGTAATAAATGTTATTAGTTTAAAATTGTAAGTTTTTCAAAAGAAATTATTACCTCACTATAGCTTAACATTTTAAAAATTTCAAAGTGAGGTAAATAGATGAGTGATGAATGAATGAATAAATAAATGAATGACATAAATTTTTCAAATTTTTGAGCGATAATTAAAATCAAAATAATAATATTAACAATTATTTTTTAATATATGTAGCATTAACCCTTAAATGCGCAATGTTGTTTTAAAACAACAAACCGAAAATATGTTTAATGTTCATGATTTTAATGGTTGTTTACGTTAAAATATTTTCGACGATTTCTAAAAAAAATCGCCTTGCGCCTTTAAGGGTTAAAGAACTGAAGAGCTGATCTAAGGAGCTGACTCTTTTCAATGATCTGAACGGATCAGATCCGCTCACTGCAATGAGCTGTTTTGCCCAACTCTAGTAGTTGCTACTCCATTATGACCAGATCAGCTGCTCTTGCACAGGGAACCAACAGATGTTTGCTTGGGACTAGCACACATTTTCAATGTACAAGTACTGGTGATCTCATTTGTTAGGTCATACTGGCGCCTGCCCCACGTCAGAATGTAAGTCAATGTGGGGAAGGAGGAGGAAATGATGTTGCAATCACTCGCCCACTGCAAGCCGAATATACCTCTGCACTTGCCACGAGTTCATGCGGAATTTGTTGGAATTGCTGGGTTAGGTTGGAGAGGCAGAGGTCCGTCTTGGTTAACGAGCTGCCAATGTGATAGGTAGGATAAGGTAACTGTTGGAATTTCTAATTAGGAAGGAAACGATTAGGTAGGTAATTAGGTAGGAAACGAGCTCTATAAGTTCATTTCCAATTCTAGCAGATTACTGTTAGAATACTCAAATTGAAGGTATAGAAATAGTAATATGGAAACGGTATGGAAGTCCATTTCCAGTTCTAGCGATTGCTAGAACATGAGAAATAAAGAGAAAGATACAAAGTAGGAGAATGGAACGGACCTGGATTGAACGACCTCCTGCGTATGAGGCAGAAGCAGTAGCCATATGACTACCAAGCCCGCTTCGAAACATGAGAGGTCACGCACTGAACTGATTAATTTTATTACCGGCCGCCCAATGCAGAACACAATAATTCGGCCGACCGCGCGATCGTTCTGCTGTCCGAAACATGAGAGATCATGCACTGAACTGATTATTTTTATTACCGGCCGCGCAATACAGAACACAATATTTCGTCCGACCACGCGATCGTTCTGCTGTCCGAAACATGAGAGATCACGCACTGAACTGATTAATTTTTGTTACCGGCCGCGCAATGCAGAACACAATAATTCGGCCGACCGCGCGATCGTTCTGCTGTCCGAAACAAGAGAGATCACGCACTGAACTAATTATTTTTATTACCGGTTGCACAATGCAGAACACAATATTGTGCTTCCAGTTGAAAACCGAAGTGAGCTCTCGCGACGATTGAGTTTTTCCCTATTTCCTGATGTCGCAACTGCATCGCGACTAGTGCGCATCTATGCCACCGCCGTGCGCCATGATGCGCACTAGTCGCGACGTAGTTGCGACAAAAGGAAACGGGAGAAAACTCGATTGTAGCGAGAGCTCACTTCGGTTTTCAACTGGAAGTACAATAATTCGGCCGACCGCGCGATCGTTCTGCTGTCCGAAACATGAGAGATCACGCACTGAACTAATTATTTTTATTACCGGCCGCGCAATGCAGAACACAATAATTCGGCGGACCGCGCGATCGTTCTGCTGTCCGAAACATGAGAGATCACGCACTGAACTGATTAATTTTATTACCGGCCGCGCAATGCAGAACACAATAATTCGGCGGACCGCGCGATCGTTCTGCTGTCCGAAACATGAGAGATCACGCACTGAACTGATTATTTTATTACCGGCCGCGCAATGCAGAACACAATAATTCGGCGGACCGCGCGATCGTTCTGCTGTCCGAAACATGAGAGATCACGCACTGAACTGATTAATTTTATTACCGGCCGCGCAATGCAGAACACAATAATTCGGCGGACCGCGCGATCGTTCTGCTGTCCGAAACATGAGAGATCACGCACTGAACTGATTATTTTTATTACCGGCCGCGCAATGCAGAACACAATAATTCGGTCGACAGCGCGATCGTTCTGCTGTCCGAAACATGAGAGATCACGCACTGAACTGATTATTTTTATTACTGGCCGCGCAATGCAGAACACAATATTTCGTCCGACCACGCGATCGTTCTGCTGTCCGAAACATGAGAGAGATCACGCACTGAACTGATTATTTTTATTCCCGGCCGCGCAATGCAGAACACAATAATTCGGTCGACAGCGCGATCGTTCTGCTGTCCGAAACAAGAGAGATCATGCACTGAACTGATTATTTTATTACCGTCCGCGCAATGCAGAACACAATAAATCGGCTGACCGCGCGGTTGTTCTGCTGTCCGCAACATGAGCGATCACGCACTGAACTGATTATTTTTATTACCGGCCGCGCAAGTCAGAACACAATATTTCGCCCGACCACGCGATTGTTTGCTGTCCGAAACATGAGAGATCACGCACTGAACTGATTATTTTTATTACCGGCCGCGCAATGCAGAACACAATAATTCGGCCGACCGCGCGATCGTTCTGCTGTCCGAAACAAGAGAGATCACGCACTGAACTGATTATTTTTATTACCGGCCGCGCAATGCAGAACACAATAATTCGGCCGACCGCGCGATCGTTCTGCTGTCCGAAACATGAGAGATCACGCACTGAACTCATTATTTTTGCTAACATACGTGATAACTGCTGAAAAAGTCACAGAAATGAGAAACAAAACAAATTCCTTTTCTTGCATTGTTATTGATGGGATGAACATAGAGGCCAAGAGACCAGGATCGGTTGCCCTAATTTGAACAAAAGGAATTTCGATTATGAAATAACGTATTCTTTATTCATATTCATTAACCTTCAGACACATTATTGATCCCTTAGCTGATCCATGCTTGTCTGGGAAGTGGACATTAATAGGTCATTCCCATTAGCTCATAAATCTTCTCAAATAATGTCATTTATCTATCACTGAAAGCCCCACAGCAAAGCTTCGGACAAACACTGACCAACACCATGGCCATTGCGAAACTACCGCACCTAAATTCCGAGTACCGGTGCCAGTGGCACAAATTAATTGACACGTCCGCCCGTTTGTACATCTGATATGAATTTCGATGCGCTCCGGCACAATCCAAAAAAAAATATACCCAAAACCAAAACTATTTCCGTGGAATTTATACCTTTTAGCTAATCCAATGTCGTCGTCGTTTACCTCTTATGTTGATACCGCGTACCGTGGCGTGTGGCTTCCCTCCTTTATGCTTTCAATATGCGTTGCATTGGTAAACCGCGCGCTATCGCTGGTTCGCCGCGTATCTACCGCATTACCAATATTTGAATTTAATGCCAATCAACTAAAATGAACTCTTTCCATTTCTTTCTCCCCGTTTGCTTCCCAAAATCCACTTGCAGTTTTACCAACAACACAAATAGATAGCGTGAAGAAATCTTGTGATGAAATAGGAACTACCGGCAGTAGCAGCAGCAGTAGCAGTAGCAACAGTAGCAACAATGGAAGTAGCAATAGTCACCAGCACCAACATCATCATAGCACAACCAGCAAGGCACCGTCGGCGGCAACGCCTGCGACGGCGAGCGGCTCGACAAAAGACAGTGCAGCGGCGGCGGTGGCAGCGGCGAGGGCCTCGGCGATATCCGCTGCCATGTATTCCAGCTCGCCCCGAAACACCCTAAGACTGATACCGGTGGACTTTTCGCTGTTTGAGGTAAGTCGATTAATAATTGGACGAAAACTTTGACGTTATAAAAATTTCAAGAAATTATGTTGAGGGCTAATAGTTGAATATTGAACGACTTATATCCTCGTATTCACAGCTAAGAATATTTTGTAAAATTACGTTTATTTTGATGCTGGTGCTGCTTGACCATGAAAATTTACTCAATCAAGCGTGTTGTCAAGCGTGCTGTAATTTTAAATTGAAAATTATTAAAATTTACACGTGTAAATAAAAATGAAGATAAAATTTAATTTTGTAGATTTCGTTGCTTCTATTGTCGTTCCAAAGATTCTGGAATATTATTTACTGACCACCCAGGGTCAACGAATAGCAGTTGTCAACACTCTCACATAAACATAACGGAAAAAAATAAAATACCTTATCTCTCTAGGTGTTTCGGATCATTCCGATGTCCAAAATGGATTCGTTTTCGAAAATGTTGTATTCAAAATTGAGGATGTAAAAATCGATCTGATCTGATCTGAAAGGCTTAGATAATTTCTTCTTGAATCAACCCGAATTCTCAGATCCAGTCCAAGCACCATACAAATATTCCGATACAGAAAGATTGCATCGTTTGCATCAGTTAACAGCTTTTGTTTTTCCAGCATTTTTACGTTGCATAATCCTGAAGAGCTGATGAAGTCCACATTTTGCAGAAGTTTCCTACTGTTGGTATCCCTCATGTCAGTCGATCGATCGATCATCAATCGAGAAAAAACCGACTATTATCCTGTCCTCTTGGAAATGTCCTCACTACTCAATTGATGCAATTACGTCCCAGCTCCAAGTCTTGTTCCCTATTTGCAGTCGGTTTCTTCTTCGATGACATGATGCCGGATCTACCCGGTTCTTCATCTTTCACTTGCAGAACTGTCGTGCACACTAGAAGTCAATAAAGTTTCGATGACCTCTCATCATTGTTTTCTTCCATAAGCAGAAACACTTATGCGAATCCACGGGATGAATAGAGAATCTCCATCCAGAAGAAAGTTCGTACACACAATAATATAATCTAGCCCTCGTTTCCCCAGATTGACCAAATAGATGGGGAGAAGAGCCCGCCCTTTATCCATGAGATGTTAAAAACAGGAAGTTGCCGATTCCGTTCCCGACTCTTCCTATCTAAATCGCTTCAATCGGGTGCCCGAATGGTTTTTTTTGTATGTGATCATATAGTTTCAATATAATTTGGTAAACATATGTATACACCCGATTCTGTTTTTACATGGATTTTTTTTTACACGGCCGTGTAAAAAAAATCCCATACAAATTTTTTGCAAAGTTGCTCCATTTTGCTTGATTCGTTGAGAAATCATAAAACTTTTTTTGCACGGATTTTCGAATTTTTAATTGGAAACTTTTTTTACACGGAACGCATCTCCCGTGTAAAAAAATAATCAGGTGTATAATGGAATTTTCTCACCAAGTTTCAAATCGCACGTCCTGGACGAGGGAGGACCTTTCTTCAAAATCAGCTAGTTTTAGATATATGCTGCCTTCAGAGATTCAGAGATAGTTCGTCAAGAAAGATCCTAGTTTGAATCGGGGAAAATTCATCTTTCTGTTTCACAGATTGAAAAAATATACTTGGTGGGGTTGCCTAAGTGATTGGAGAGAACCTAAGAGAATTTGAGCAAATCAGTTGAAAACAACTGATCCTTTTCACACTTGAAGAGTAATTCACTGTATTCAATAATGTCACAAAACCGCAATTGTCATTTTGGCAAACTCATTTAATAAAATATTTTTTATTATAGAGATTTTAAAAGTTCATCTCTTAATAATAAAACAAAGGTTACCGTCGTCGGGGGTGACAATGGGTCAAATGGGGGTGAGAATGGGTCACTGTTTCAACTACATAGAATGCTTGTAGAATAGATTTAATGTATCTAAGGGCAAGAATACTAAATTATAAGAGACCTTTTTGAACGTATTTGTTATTCGACCTCCATACGGTTGGTGGGGACGCCGACCCATTCTCACCCCCTAGACCCATTGTCACCCCCGACGACGGTACAGTAGAAAAATGTAATAGGTACAATAAAAAAAATTAGCATATGTTAACATTAACTGTGGACATATCCTATGTTTCACAAAAACTTGGCCTGCCGGTTCCGGAAGTATAACTCAATAAAGGAGACTCTACTAATTCATCACTTCTCGGCCACTTCGGAGATGGCTTTTCAGTCTTGACAAACTCAAAACACTGTTATTTAATCTTGTCCAACGGTTCGGTCCGTTTGGGACCTTCCTCAGGGACTCCGCGAGCGAGGATTTTCCCACATAAACGAGAACGGTTTGAGCTCCGTGTTTATGGTTAAACCCTTTTCGCTTATCGTTCGTTGGAATTCAGTGCCTGGCACAAGATCGATCCCCATTGTGGGAAAATTCTGACCTTGTGACTATCAATGGTTCAGCAGTGCTCCCCATCTAGTCGTCCCCAATCCATTGTAACAGATGACTAGGTATATCCATTTTAGGCTGCAACTACCCTCTCGAAACATCGGCAAGAACAACTTCGCAATCCGCTTGACCGCAACCGCCTCGTTTGGTTATCGGGATGACAGATCTTTTCCTTCAGCATTGCATGACTTCTCGATGGCACTCATCAGGGACTTTTTGCTTTTCTTCAGAATTAAATTCTTCGTTGAAATAAAAATTTGCAGATTTAAAACATGTCACGACAATTTTTACACCTGATTTTTCACATTTTGGGTGTGAACCCCCAAAAACAAATCTTATATTTTTTGTAGAAAATTTAAGCATATACAATTCTGCGAGGTTTCAATACAAATAATGTTAGCTTTTTATACAGATACTGTTTCAAAATAATATACAATTGTAAGATTTCAATACAATGCCAAATTTTAATACAGTTTCTGTAAGGTTTTTGAGCGAATGTGCAGATTGAGAATTAAAGGTCAATGCTTCAAAGCTAACACTCCGGAAACACTGATGATGATAAAAGCGCATTCTACGCACAGCTCGACTGAGAGTATAACAGCTACCCAAGCCACAACGTTTAAACCATCATAGAGATTTAAACGCTCAGGTTATCCAGGAATAGAACCGACTAAGTGGAGAACATCGTCCGTTATGTAGGACGAAGTCTACGGAGCGACTGGTTTGACAGAAACATTCTGGATGAGAAGCACGCTATTGACGGAAACGGATACTCGCGACTTGCAGAAGAAGAAACACTGCCTGGAAGAAGCGAAGTGTCAGGAGATGGAACAGCTGTACCGTTCTCAAGAAACACGCCAGTTAGAACTATCAGAAGTTTTGCGCATCCTGCAAAGGCTTCGTACCGCGAGCCGAGATGTGCTGGGTTAAGGATGGGAGCATCCTAACGGATGAACGTGTGATAATCGAAACGTGGAAGCAGCACTTTGAGGTACACCTCAACTGAGCTGAGAGTGCAGGCAGTGAGGGTCAAGTATCGGAGATTAATTCATTGCGTTGGGCCCGGAAAAATTGGTCACTAGTCCGCACAGACTGATAGTCAAAATCTGGGAAATAGAATAACTACCGGAGGTGTGTGTCATACAAGAAAGGAGATAAGCTGGAGTGTGAGATCTTTTGAACGATCATCTTCCTAAAAACACCGCCTACAAAGTGATTTCCCAGATCATCTTACGTCTTTTGTCACCAATAGTAAATGAGTTCGTTACCAAGCCGGCTTCATCTGCTCAACAACGCACCAGATCTTCACCCTTCGACAAATCATTCAAAAATAGCCTGAATATCAGGTCGTAATGCTCATCTGTTTATGGATTTCAAGACGGCTTTGAAATTAAATTTCTCCAAGTAGCATCTCAAGTTCACTATCATAGTAAATTGCCTACATTTCGGCTATTAGCCATCCGGCGTCAACATGCACAAAATGTTGATCGAATTCGTTATCCACTCAAGATTTTTTTATGTACAGGTTATCCGACTTTGTCAGTAGATGGGAATAACCAGCGCGGGGGGGAAACATACATTTTCAGTGCAAAACGTAAACAAACGACCATAAATTCCATACAAAAATCCAAGATGGCTGAGTTGGGGATATTGACAAGTCGGATAACCTGTAAACATAAAAAAATCTTGTATCCACTATCGTATCTCTGAAACAACCTCTGAAACAATTTGTTCCAAGCCCTATCTCTAACAGCGCTACCGATCCATTATGCGTTTCAAAGTTTCGTGATGTAGTGTCATAACAAAATATTTTGATATGATCTCTGATATCCTTTGTTTCAAGCTCGACTACAACACTTCTATGCGACCGCTTGGCCGATTCCATTCGATATAACCAATCGTTCCTCTCTCTTGCTTCCAAGACTTTTCGTTTCGTATCATTATGAACTGCTACCGCCTTGGACTTACAAAACTTATCGAAAGCAAGGTTCGCTTGTTCAACTCTTATCTGAAATAATTCATACGTGCACCGATATGGGCTTGATTTGATATGAGGTTTACGATATTGTATCAGGAAATAACAGGCATAATGGATTAATTAACCATCCTTCATAATAACTTGTTTCTTATTTCTTACCTATTTATTTACCTTATTTCCTGTCCTACATATGTACCGCTCGCTGTTGTATCGGTAACCATTGTTCGATCCAAAATGGTTATCATTGCAAGATTCCAAGGATTTATCTTCATTTTTCAAGCTAGACCCGTTGTAATCTTTATTTGAATCGTAGGCATTTTTGGTACTTAATGATAAATTTTCCTATGTATGTGTTTTCTATTTAAAAAATAAAATTAATTTTAATGCGCAAATATTATGTATTAAAATCTTTATTAAAGAGGCTTTCGCCCCTAGACCGGTTCACCTCGAGAGCGCAAATAATACATTGTAATACCAACTTTTATTTTGTGAGCAAAGTTCCATTTGCTCGTCACTATTTGATTATTCATTTTTGTAAATCTGTTATTTTCAATTTCTTAATGAAAAACATTGTTTTGAATCGTTTTAAATGATCTCAAAATAAGTGTTTAAGTAAATTTCTTAAAGTTGTGATGAGTGGTTTGGTTACTCTTAAATATTTTTTTGCAATTCCTGATCATAATATCTAGTTTACAGTTCGTCTTTGAGTGATAAAACGGCCTACTTTTCCATACCAACGAAATGGGTGCTTTAATGAACATTATGCAACTCAAATGGGTTGCATAATATTCATTATAGCACTCATTTGGGTGCTATAATGAAAAACCAACATCAGAACAGTAGTTACATGACTACATTTTGCTGAATTAGCTTCGATAAGTGCTCAAATAGTGTATTCTATGCGCTCCGTAATAAATTAAATAGTTTGGTGGACACGACATCGAAAAATTCCAAAGTCAAGTACATCTATCGCTTCACGGCTTATCGAACTATGCAATGTGGCACGGTAACATGGAATCTGATTGTTCTCTGCAGCAACATAATTTATTGGCAAGAATAATCATGTGGAGTAAATTAGACTGTATAATTTTGGTACAGATTTATCAAATTTAAGTTCAAATCAAATCAAATTTATTACAACTCGTTGTAATAACAGTAATCAAATTTATTACAACTCCTTGCAAAACTCGAATTTTTCAGCACTCGTAATATATATCGAACTCGGCAAGCCTCGTTGGATAAACGTATAACTCGTGCTGAAAAATCATCTTTTTGCAACTTGTTGCACAAACTACTATTAAATTACTCGACACGTCAAATATCTTGTTAAATTTTTCAAGCCATTTTCGTTAACGTTTTTGTAATAGTTTTCTTCCTTCTTCTAGTTTGCATTCAATATGCACCAAGCAACAACAAAATTCTTAATTTTTGCGGAAATATTTCATTTTTTCGTAATAATTTTCCTAGATTTTTCCATGTTTCTGCAACTTTCATTACTGGCTTTTTGAATAGGCTTCTTTAATTTCTTATGATAATAAAAAAACTTGCAAAACACATCGTACTTATGGAAAACATTGTCTGGCCCAAACTGCCTTGAAGGGACCGACAATCCAAACGTAATCGGCCATTTCTGATTTTGATGCTGGCAGTTTATTGATTATTTTTCCATCAGATTGCTAAGATAGGTAATTACCAATTGTTGGATCCACCAGGTACATACATTTGTCACATTTTGTGATTGTTCCATTGCTTCAAATTATTTCAATGAATGAACGAAACATAAAGTTTCAAGCACAAATTCTCACCACAAATTTTGCTGCCGGCAAGTGTACCATATGGATCAATTTAAGCTCTGATGACAGTACAGTAGAATGCGAAGAAGTGACGTCAAAAGCCATGGCAACTTGGTTTTTTCAGCGGATTTGTGTTAATTATTCTATTTGAATTGAGAATGACTTCTGATAAAAAAAATCCATAATTTCATATCGAAGTGATGTTTGAACGAAAAAAATTGTTACACGCAAAAGTTTTTTTAATGTTAGAGGTAGGGGAAATGACTGAATAGGCTAGGGAAAGAAATGAAAATTGAAAAATGAATTTTCTGAATGTCTTGGCAATCTGTTAAGAAAAATGCACGCAGAGCCAGAGCGCGTGAACTGAAAAACACTGGAGTGTTTTTACTGGAGTGGAGGAATTTTCGCAAGAGTTCCTTGGTGAAATTATTAAGATTTTCCTAAAAGGAATTTCGAAAGAATTCCAAAAGTTTCTTCGTTGAATTTCGGAAGGGATTTTTTAAGGAATTACTGGAAGATTTTGTTTGAGAAAATCCTGGAATAATTGTTGATGCAGAAGTTTCTTCGGCAGGAGTTCCTAAAGCAATTTCCAAAGGAATTCATACAGAAATGCATAAAAAGAATTCTCTTAAAGAAATTTTGGAAGGTTTTCCTGAAACAATTTCCGTAGGTATTCTTAAAGAAATTTCTGAAATGTTTTCCGCAGGAATTCCAAACAAGATTCGAAATAAATTCTTAAAAGAATTTGTAAAGGAATTCTCGAATCTTCAGAAGCATTTCCGAGGGAATTTCTGAAAGTTTTCGAAGAAATTTTACGGAAGGATTTTTTTTACAATTTCCGAAGGTATTCCTGAAAGAATTTCCGTATATATTGCTGAAGGAACTCCCTAAAGATTTTCCATAGGTACTTCCGTAGGATTTTCCAAAGGAATTTTTAAGAGCAAAGGAGTTTCTGAAAGAATTCGTAAAGGAATTTTCGGAGTCTCGTTTCGACCGTCATCCAGTGCGGTTGGTTTTCGCGCTCTACTTTTGTGCGGTGATTCGCACAAAAATAGAACAATAGAACCAGTGCAGTGACCGCGGTCGAAACAAATGTGTAGTGCAATAAAATTAAATGAAAAAGTGCTACAGCTGCTGAAGACGCGCGCATGTTCGTGCATGCCAGGGCTGATCAATTGTTATCAAGGGCAATGTCCTTGCTAATATTGCGATCAAGCCTTTGTAAATGCTCAAACATGTTCAGCGTCAGAATAATGAATTATTGGCAGTGGCTGATTTTCTACTCGCCGCTACCACATCCAGGCGCTATAGTATATGCGTAAAATAGCCATCAGGAGTTAATCGCCAGAAATTTGTATGGTGAAAGACATCTAACGCGGGTTTTCTCAAAATTAGGAACTTTTCATGAAAAACTATTTGGTACCGGTTATGTAGAAAGGTGTCCGCTACTACGCCTACCAAATATTTTTTCGATGAAGGTGCTTAATTTTGAGAAATCGAACCTTA